>NC_092051.1:105126341-105458632 GCF_003086295.3 Arachis hypogaea
TATTCCTTCTTGCTTCAACCTTTCTCCAAGCTTTCTTCACCTATATTAATCAACCAAACACATCAAAGCTATGCTTAAAATCATGAGATATTCATTCTTTCATAATATGTGACAATTATAGTATAAAACCTCATGAAATAGCATGAATTCATACATGGTTGATTCAATAAAGGAAACATGAAAATCTAGCTAATTGGCTTGCTTGTAGCTCAAGAAAGTGCATAATTCATGAAAAAAAAAAAAGCTAGTTAAAATAGTAAATGATCATAGTAAAAACAAAAATTTATTAAGTCATAAAAGAGGTGAGTAACGACTCTAAAAAAAAAATATATAGTGAAAAATATTTTATTTTAGACTTGAAAGAAAGTAAAACAAAAGTAAAACGAAAGACACACTCAGTAAACATAACGTAACCGAATCATGACAAGATAAAACAAAAATACCTAACATAAGAAGAGTCAAAAAGAAACACTAATGACTCGGCTGAAGAAACCAGTCAGAGCACATAAACATATTACATATATACATGAGAATTCCAAAGAGCCAAAATACAGTTTTCAGAACCTGATTCTCCAAAATAACCTCTAAGAGAAATAATACATCATATACATAAGTAGTGGAGATAAAAGTATCTACATATGAACAACATAACCAAAAGTAAAGTCCCAAATACAAAAGAAAGTCTTCGCTGTAAGAAGCTTCCAATATGCCTCAACAAGGTGCCTCACGTCCTGCAAATAAAAATCACAAAATATGTATCAAGTGAGAACCAGAGGTTCTCAGCATGGTAGCAGTGCCCATATCTCTAACATATAATGTCCTAGGAAAGCTGAAGGCAATCCTAGAACTTCTAACATATAATGTAAACTTATAACATAACGAAACCAAAAGCAAATTAGGCAACTAACTAAGGATCTTCATTCTATCTAATACTCCCCTTTCCAACTCCTCCAATCCCCCCAACCACCACTGGAATCATTTATTACAAACATAATTATTACATGCAAGAAAATCACAAGTAGAAAGCATTTACAACAGATAAACAAGTAGCAAGTAGTTCATATGATCAGTTAGGCATTGCAAACAAAACACACCAAACAAACACATAGATGCATATGATGCATGCCTATCCCATGGCTGATGAGTCTCATCTGTCGGTTATATAGCCAACCTGACAAGTCCTGGTAGCTAACCATTGGATTGTCCATCTATCGCGCATCCCCAAAATCTCAATTCCTAAATACTCATAATCATATAACACACACCGGTGAATATCCATGGGGGCAAGCTCACCGAAAAGGTCTAAGTGTCCGACCACACTTACGACATAGGGTCAGCAGAGTATCGAGTCTCAACCTGGAACACGTGGTGACAAGCCACTGCTTTCACCCAGAAAAACTCGTATCTCAGATATTTGGAAGTGTAACAATCACATCATCAATCAATAATTATATCTTCATAATCAGCCATAATTCGTTATCAATATAGCCATCCGGCCTATAATATAAGCAGCACTTCCACTGTCATCATCAGTAAACTCATATAATCTTATCAGTCATGATTTATCATCAATTCATCTCTTTCTTCATCAATAAGTTATCTTCCTCACAGCCCTCACTATACTTCATTACCCAAAATCCACCTACCAGGATTTAAACAAGAGAAAATAGGGTTTTGAAAGCTGGAGGAATACATTAGAAATAAAAAATTAAAGTTTGGAAAAAAAAGGGGGCTCACGTACGCAACCTCCTGCTCGCGTACGCAAGGAGCATAACCCGTAGCGTATGCTCGCGTCACGTGCCACCTTTCGTGTACACATCCCTGTAAAATCTGAACCTCTCGTGTACACGTCACTGGTTCGCGTACGTGAGCCCCTCAACCCGAGAGCATTGCTCGCGTCGCGTGCCATGTGGTTGCGTACGCAACCAAAGAAAAATGGATGCTCGCGTACGCGACACACATCTCACATACGCAAGCCCTTTGGACAGTGTCCAATGGCCGCGTCACGTGTGTTCCTCGCGTACACATGCATAGCAGAAGTTCAAAAAATCTGCTAAACCCAGAATCTCTGTTTTACACACCAAACTTTGATCGCACATAACTTTCTCGTTTTTAAAACATTTTTCCTCCGTTCTTCGAATGGTGCAAACCTCTCAGACCAAATTTTCTTTCTAAACAAGTTTGATAAAATCAGAGGTCTGGAGGCCAAGTTATGCTCCGCCAAAGTTGGTCAAAATCATAGTTTTCATTAACCTTACAAACCTCCATGTTTCAAAACATACCAATTCCAAACCTTTTAAAAACCAATCCAAACCTTATCAAATCAGCATCAAACATTCCCAACTCATATTTCCAACCATCTTCATTCATCCCTCAACCTACCGATTCCCCACTTTCCTCAATCTCATTTCAATATTTCAAGTTCCAACAATACTCAAATTCATCAACCATTATGCATACTAATCAATATCATATACAAATTACATACATCATCAACAAGAGCATCAATCTCTACCTCAAAAACTGTTAACCACAAACAATGCAATCCATCTCAACCAATTAACAACATCAACAATCCAATTCCTATCCTAGGGTCACTAGCCTAAGTTTTCACAATACATTATATTTTAGATACGAGAAATCGAAACCATACCTTGGCCGATTCTCCGATAAACTCGAAACACCTCAAATTTAATGTTTCTCAAACATTCAAGGCTTCAACACCTCACCAACAGATTTCTTAGCACAAAATTCCACTACAAGCTTCCAAGACCTCAATTAAGCTCCAAACCACACACATATATATTACCTAATACACATCATTGACATCCATACATAGAAACTCAATACCCAAACACAATTAGCTAAGGGATTCACTAGGATGAGGATCCTTACCTTGTACTTGCCTTAAACAAATCAAAGCCCGCTAGTTCATCAAGTTAGATTGATCCTAGAATATCAAATTAATCAAAATCTCAACCTCCAAGCCATAGAATTTTGAAAATTAGAGAAAAAGAAACTGAAAGTAAGATCGAGAATTCCTCACCTTATAAAGCACTGGGCTTTGTAGAGCTCAACACGGTGATCGCATGGCTACAAACGGTGCAGCGATCAGAGCTCGAAGCGAGAAGTTATGTTGGATTGAAATCAAACTAAGGGTTTTGTTCTTTAAAAGGTGTTCTTCCCCCTTGGATAAATGCTTCAGCATGTTTTGCTGAAGGAGGGAGGAAGAAAGGATTCATTAAGTGTGTTTTGGGCTAAATGGGTTGGGCCTTGGGCCCAATACGGGCCCGGTTCATCCGGTTCGGCTCATTTAGTCCAATCTTTAGCCAAATTCTTTAAAATTAGTGTCAAAATTATTATTTTAATTATCTTTATCACATTAAAATATAAAATTCAATTTTCTAATTTTCTTAAAAATTATTAATTTATGAGTTAATTATTTATTAATTATCCAGGTTTTACAATGTCCTAGATTTGAAAGGAGCTAATATGGTCTTAGGCGTTCGCTAGATGATACAGTTAGGAACCATTTGGATCAACTACCTAGACTTTTCATAAATTCAAAGTTATGGGAGAATGGGTTGTGTTTAAAGGTGAGCGGTTACTAAAGAAGTCTAATATAAACTTTAGAGGATTGAAAAAATTGCAGGACAGCAAAGCTATTGCATCCTTGTTAGAATTCAAGACCATAAGTCCTGAAAAGGTTTATGAGGGAATGATGTAGGGAAATCGTCGGCTTAAAATTTCTTCTCGATAAAAGAAATCACTTCATTGCAAGTATAGTTCTAAACCGACAATTAACCTTCAATCAAAGTTTAATTTTGGTTGTCACAAGTTCGACCCAATAAAAATAACTGAGAGTATTACTCCCGGTCATTCTCCTAGGAATTACAATCGAGTGCTCAATTATTGGTTATGAGTTTCACGGGGTGGGTTGATAAAAGGGCAAGAAATTAAATGGCAAGAAATTTAAATGACAATAAAGTAAATTAAACAACTAAAGATAACATCTACTAAAAAGAGGCATTCATGGCAAGAATTTGAGAATTTAGGTTTTCTATCCTAGTCATTAATCATAACACATTAATAAGCAAGAGATAATCCTATTTCGTTATCTCCAACATCGGGAGAAAATCAAATAAGACTAGTTGATCTCAATCTATAAGTCCTAATCAACTAATTAATTGAATTAGCAAAATATCAGTGTCAATGAAAACAATATTAACAAACAACTCTAGATCACCAACATAAGTTGGGTATTAATGACTCAAGAGCACCTAATTTCTCTTTCCAAGCCAAGAATGCACAAAATCTACTCTAAACCTAAGCCAAGCATTTTATCAAACACTTGGTGTGTATAAAAAGGAAAGCATATTAAATTGCAAGAATAATAAATTCTACAACTACCCAATGCAAGGAAATAACAACAATAACTCAAACAAGCATTAAAAGAACATAATGCATAAAATTGCATTAAAGAAAATCAAAATTAAAAAGAGTGTTCATAAACTAAAAAGATGCATAAAAGAGAAATTAACAATGTAAACTAAGAGAACAAGGATGTAGAAACAAGAAATTGTAAGAAAAACTAATTGAAAACAAGAAATTAAAACCTAAATCTAAGATGCAATTAAACTAGAAAACCCTAATTCTAGAGAGAAGAGGGAGCTTCTCTCTCTAGAAAACTACCCTAAAACATGTTGCTAAGCTACACTAATTGCTCCCCCTTGATCTTTCTTGAATTTGGCTTCAAATAGTTCAGAAATTAGTTGGATCTGGGCCTGGATGGCTCAGAAATCGCCCCAGCGTATTGCCTTTAAGTTGGTCACGTGCTACTTGTCATGCGTATGCGTGGGCTATGTATACGCGTCTCCTGGCAGATTTCCTCCCACGCGTACGCATGGACCACTATACACGTCGCCCTGAATTCTGCAAATCCTCATTTCTTCACAAATTCTCCACTTTTACATGCTTTTTCTTCATTCTTTCAATCCAATCTTTGCCTTCTAAACCTGAAATCATTCAACAAATATATCAAGGCATCAAGTGGAATTAAAATGGATTAAATTTAGCAAATTAAGGGTCTAAAAAGCAGGTTTTTACTCTTAAGCATAAGTTAGGAGAAATTCACGAAACCATGCCATTTCATTGAATAAATGTGAGATAAGTTGATAAAATCCTATAAATTCAACACAAGATAAATCACAAAATTGTGGTTTATCATAGAACTTTGGTGGCTGCAGAGGTAGCAAGTTCTTGAGGACTTTTCTGAGGTGTTTGAGGAGCCAAATCAATTACCACCACAGGGAACCTTAGATCATCCATCCAGCTGATACCAAGTGCAGCATCAATCAATATTAGGCCTTACAAGTACCCACACTTCCAGAAGGAGGAGATGGAATGGCTAGATAATGAGATGTTGCACACAGGGTGATCCATGATAGTCAAAGCGTCTTTTCCAGCCCTGTCTTGTTGGTTAAAAAGGAATATGGTTGATGGAAGTTTTGTGTGGATTACAGGGCCTTGAACATCTTTACAGTGAAGGATAAATTTCCCAACCCGACAACTGAAGAAATATTGGATGAGCTATATACATGGTGCAATGTATTTTTAAAAATTAACTTGAGAAGTGACTATCACCAAATTCGAATGAAGGAAGAGGACATTGAAAAAACTTCCTTCCGAACACATCTTGGTCACTATAAGTTTGTTGTTATGCCTTTCGGTCTCACGAATGCGTTGTCGACATTCCAAGCAACCATAAATCGAGTTTTCCAACCTTATTTGCGTTATTTAATTAATGAATTTTTTATGACATCTGGTGCACGAATTGTAAATCACACTTTTTACAACTCGTACCACTAACCAGCAAGTGCACTGGGTCGTCCAAGTAATACCTTACGTGAGTAAGAGTCGATCCCACAGAGATTATCGGCTTGAAGCAAGCTATGGTTATTTTGTAATTCTTAGTCAGGAAATCAATGATAAGAGTGATTATATTTATGAAGAGTAAAAAGCATAAATTAAACAGTACTTGTTATGCAGTAACGGAGAACAGATTGAGGTTTTGGAGATGCTCTGTCTTCTGAATCTCTGGTTTCCTGCTGTCTTCTTCTTCATGCACGCAGTTCTCCTTCCATGGCAAGTTGTATGTTGGTGGATCACCGTTGTCAATGGCTACCATCCGTCCTCTCAGTAAAACTGGTCCAAATGCACTGTCACCGCATGGCTAATCATCTGTCGGTTCTCACTCATGTTAGAATAGGATCCATTGATCATTTTGCGTTTGTCACTACGCCCAGCACTCGTGAGTTTGAAGCTCATCACAGTCATCCCATCCCAGATCCTACTCGAAATTCCACAGAAAAGGTTTAGACTTTTCGGATCTCAGGAATGGCCGCCAATAGTCCTAGCCTATACCACGAAGACTCTGATCCTGAACCGAGAGGCTAAGAGATACACACTCAATTTAAGGTAGAACGGAAGTGGTTGTCAGGTACGCGTTCATAGGTTGAGAATGATGATGAGTGTCATGGATCATCACATTCATCACGGTTAAGTACAAGCGAGTATCTTAGAACAAAAACAAGCGTGATTGAAAAGAAAACAGAAGTAATTGCATTAATTCATCGAGACACAGCAGAGCTCCTCACCCCCAACCATGGGGTTTAGAGACTCATGCCATCAGAAATACAATATGAAACATGTAAAATGTCATGAGATACATAATAAATCTCTAAAAGTTGTTTAAATACTAAACTAGTAACCTAGGTTTACAGAAAATGAGTAAACTATGATAGATAGTGCAGAAATCCACTTCCGGGGCCCACTCGATGTGTGCTGGGACTGAGACTTGAGCTTTACATGTGCCTAGGCTATTTCTGGAGTTAAACTCCAGGTTGTAGCTTGTTTTGGGCGTTTAACTCCAACTTGTAACCTGTTTCTGGTGTTTAACGCCAGAATGCAACATGGAACTGGCGTTGAACTCCAGTTTACATCGTTCATCTTTGAGAAAAGTATGGACTATTATATATTGTTGGAAAGCCCTAGATGTCTACTTTCCAACGCAATTAATAGCGCACCATTTGGATTTCTGTAGCTCCAGAAAATCTATTTCGAGTGCAGGGAGGTCAGAATCCAACAGCATCTGCAGTCCTTTTTCAGCCTCTGAATCAGATTTTGCTCAGTTCCCTCAATTTCAGTCAGAAAATATCTGAAATCATAGAAAAACACACAAACTCATAGTAAAGTCCAGAAATTTGAATTTTGAATAAAAACTAATAAAAATATAGTAAAAACTAACTAAATCATACTAAAAACTACCTAAAAGCAATGCCAAAAAGCGTATAAATTATCCACTCATCACAACACCAAACTTAAATTGTTGCTTGCCCCAAGCAACTGAAAATCAAATATGATAAAAAGAAGAGAATATACCATAAACTCCAAAATATCAATGAAACTTAGCTCCAATTAAATGAGCGGGACTAGTAGCTTTTTGCCTCCGAACAGTTTTGGCATCTCACTTTATCCCTTGAAGTTCAGAATGATTGGCATCTATAGGAACTCAGAATTCAGATAGTGTTATTGATTCTCCTAGTTCAGTATGTTGATTCTTGAACACAGCTACTTTATGAGTCTTGGCCGTGGCCCTAAGCACTTTGTTTTCCAGTATTACCACCGGATACATAAATGCCACAGACACATAATTGGGTGAACCTTTTTAGATTGTGACTCAGCTTTGCTAAAGTCCCCAATTAGAGGTGTCCAAGGTTCTTAAGCTCACTCTGTTTTTACTTTGGACCTCGACTTTAACCGCCCAGTTTCAAGCTTTTACTTGACACCTTCACACCACAAGCACATGGTTAGGGACAGCTTGGTTTAGCCGCTTAGGCCAGAATTTTATTCCTTTGGGCCCTCCTATCCACTAATGCTCAAAGCCTTGGATCCTTTTTATTACCCTTACCTTCTGGTTTTAAGGGCTATTGGCTTTTTTTGCTTGCTTTTGCTTTTTCTTTTTCTCTTCTTTTTTTTTCGCAAGCCTTGTTTATTCACTACTTTTTCTTACTTCAAGAATCAATTTTATGATTTTTCAGATTATCAAATAACATTTCTCCTTTTTTATTATTCTTCAAGAGCCAACAATTTTAACATTCATAAACAACAAATTCAAAAGACATATGCACTGTTCAAGCATTCATTCAGAGAACAAAAAGTATTGTCACCACATCAAAATAATTAAACTAATTTCAAGGATGAATTCGAAATCATGTACTTCTTGTTCTTTTGTAATTAAAACATTTTTTATTTAAGAAAGGTGATGGATTCATAGGACATTCATAACTTTAAGGCATAGATTCTAATCTTTATTTATTATTTAATAGGAATAATATAAAATAGGCATAAAAAGCAGACAATTAGTAATAAAAGAAAAGAAATTAAAGACATAAAGACAAATGACTCTAATTCTAATACTCATGTACTTTTAGAATGGATAAAAGGTTATCACAGAGTTAGGACTCAACAACCTTTATTTTGGGAGGTAGATGCCTCTTTAGTCTGTGGGGTGCTTGGTCCTTCAAGAGATAGCTTCTGGCGCTTTAGTTCCTTCAGTTCACGCCCTTGCTCTTCTTGTTCCCTAAGCAGTTTGCAGAGCATGCTGTTTTGATTTTGCTGTTCTTCCTTCAGTTGATCCATAGCTTCTTGTAACTTGGTGATAGATGCTTCTAGGCGCCCCCAATATTCAAATTGAGGAATTTCCGGGATGAACTCCTGTGCTCTCCTCTTGATGGGGTCGTCCTGCACTTGTCCTTCCATTAACTTTTTGGTGATTGGTTGCTCAACTGAGATATACGCATCTACTCCCATTTTTATCCCAGCATCTTTATATAGCAGAAAGATTAAGCTTGGATAAGCCAATTTGGCATCTTTAGAGTTCTTGTTTGCAATTTTGTAAAGCTCACAAGAAATCAGCTGATGAACTTCCACTTCTTTTTCCGACATAATGCAATGAATCATCACTGCTCTTTTGATGGTGACTTCAGAGCGGTTGCTAGTGGGCAGTATAGAACGCCCAATGAAGTCTAGCCAGCCTCTGGCGACTAGTTTGAGATCTCCTCTCTTGAGCTGGTTTGGGACACCCTTTGTGTTGGTTGTCTATTTGGCTCCAGGGAGGCATATGTCCTCTAGAATTTTGTCCAAGCTCTTATTGGGTCTCATCATTCTCCTATTAAAGGAGTCCGGGTCATCTTGTAGTTGAGGCAGCTTGAAGATCTCCCTTATTTTGTCAGGGTAGGTGTGAATAATCTTCCCTCTGACCAGAGTTCGATAGTCATAGAATGCGGTTCCAGCTATTTTTTGCCTGTCTATCTGCCACAGATTAGAGTAGAATTCCTGAACCATGTTTCTTCCCACCTTTGTCTCAGAATTAGCTAGGATTTCCCAGCTCCTGTTTCTAATTTGCTCTTGGATCTCCGGATATTCGTCTTCTTTCATATCGAATTTAACTTCCGGGATCACTGACCTTAGACCCATTATTTTGTAGTAATGGTCTGAATGTTCTTTGGTTAAGAACTTTCCTTGATTCCAAAGTGGTTTTGGAATATTCTCTTTCTTGGCTCTTGAGGTGGTTTGTTTTCCCTTAGGAGCCATGATCTTGGTGGGTATTGGCTTAGTGATCACGGATAAATACACCAAACTTAGAAGTTTGCTTGTCCTCAAGCAAAAGAAAGGAAAGGAGAGGGATAGAGGGAGAGCCAAGTTCGAATTGTGGAGGAGAGGGGGGTGGCCGAACGAGGATTTAAAGGGAAGGGGTGGGTTTTCAAAAATTTTTGAAAAAGATATGATAGAAAATGTGATTTGTAAAAGATAAGTATGATAGGAAAAAGATGTAATTTAAAATTGAAAAGATATGAAAGATATTTGAAAAAGATAGATTCGTTTTTGAAAAAAATATTGTGAAGATTTGAAAAAAATATTAATGAGTTGAAAAGATTTGAAAAAGATAGATTTGTTTTGAAAAGGATTTGAAAAGAGGTTGAAGAAGAATTGAGAAAGATTCAATTTTAGGATTAAAATTTATTTAATATTTTTGGAAAAGCGTTTGAAAAATGAAAGTATGGGAACATGTTTATGCAAGAAAGTATGGATGGAAATATGAAAATTTGAAAAAAATCAAGTTGAGAACAAAAACTTCCTCCCCTCCACAATCTTGGTGTTAAACGCCCAACTGCTGCATGTTTTGGGTGTTTAACGCCCCTCTGTAGCTTCTTTTGGGCGTTTAACGCCCAGCTATTGCTTCTGGCTGGCATTAAACGCCAGATTCCTTTGTCACTGAGCATTTTTCTGAACGCCCAGGATGCTGTAAGTATGGCGTTAAATGCCCAGTAAATGCTTCTTTTGGGCGTTTTACGCCCAAATATACCTCTTACTGCCGTTTTCTTGCCAATGAGCTCCTTCTCCCTATTTTGTATTCTGAATCCTTCTGTACCCTTGTGAACTTATGCAATTGATTCTTTACCTTGAAGAATATTTATATTAAACTTGTATAATTATTATTTAAATAAAAATAGGTTTTGCTAATGGCTGGGTTGCCTCCCAGCAAGCGCTTCTTTATTGTCTTTAGCTGGACCTTGCTGAGCTTTTAATCTAGCCTCATCCTTGAGCACTCTTGCTCAACATTTCCTTCAAGATAATGCTTGATTCTCTGTCCATTAACAATGAACTTCTTATTAGAATCAATGTCTTGAAGCTCCACATAGCCATATGGTGACACACTTATAATCACATATGGTCCCCTCCACCGGGAATCTTGAGCCTAGAGTTAAACAGCAGAACCTTCTGTCTGGTTCAAAGACTCTAGATGACAGCTTTCTGTCATGCCACCTTTTTTATTTCTCTTTGTATAGCTTGGCATTTTCGAAAGCAGTGAGTCTGAATTCCTCTAGCTCATTCAGCTGGAGCAATCTTTTTTCTCCAGCTAATCTGGCATCAAAGTTTAGGAATCTGGTTGCCTAGTAGGCTGATGAAAGAATTTTTGATGGTCTAGAATTTCTTCTTATAGAAGGAATAACTTCGTTGTAAGCATAGTTCTAAACCAACAAACAATTCCCACATCAAAAATTTGAGTTGTCACAAAGAACAAACCCCAAATAAGAATTAACCGGAGTATTTTGGACTCCGGATCGTCTCACGAAGAGTTGCAATGAAGTGTTTAATTATTGGCTATGAAAATGCAAATGGGGGGGGGGTTGATTTGATATTTGACAAGAAAATATAAATGTCAAGAAAGTAAAACAACAAGAACTAATACAAGAAATAGTAAGAACTCTTGGCTAGACATAGGTAATTGAGATCACCATCCTTGTCTACATACCAAATATTGATAATTATGAGAGGCCAACCCATTAAGTCTACTTCCAAAGCCTTAAGTACGTAATATCTACTCCTATGCTTGAAGTACGTCAAATAGGCTTGATCACATCCACCCATAAGTCCTAACCTATCTACTAATTAGCTTAGTAGTGGGTTAGCGTCAATGAGCTTCAAATTGATCACACAGGGTTCTCAAATCACCAATTCAATGAGACCCAATGACTCAAGGTCACTCAATTCTCTTAGCCTAGGCCAAGAGCAAAGAAAACTACTCAAAAACTAGAGGAAGCATTTTAACAAACACCTAGAGTGCAAGAAAAGTAAACATCACAAAATGCAAGAATTAAAAAGAGACCACAACTAACATAAGCAAGAAATCATAATAACAATCAAGATTAACATAAAAAAAATATGGAAACATAAAATTGCATTCAAGAAAAATCAAGATCCAACAATGTTCATCAACATAAAAGAGAGCAAAATAAGAAAATGACTAGAGAAAGTAAGAAGATTAAGACAATAGAACACCAAAATATAAAGAGAATTGAATTCAAAACAAGAATTGAAAGAGAAATTTGAGAGTGATTAATCTAACTTTACCCTAATTTCTATCCTAAATCTAGAGAGAGGAAAGAGCCTCCCTCTCTAGAATTCTATCCTAAAACATGATGAAAACTAAACTATGACTAAGTGTGTTGACTCTCCTTCAATCCTTGGCTTGAATAGCATCAGAAATGAGTTGGGTTGGGCCCAAAGTGAGCTGCAAAATCGCTGGGGGCGATTTCATTAAAGTGGGCCACGGACAGCATCGGCGCACGCGCGCAAAGTACGCGTGCGCGCCCCTGAACGCGAAGCAACATATGGCAAATTTTATATCATTTCGAAGCCCCGGATGTTAGCTTTCCAACGCAACTAGAACCGCCTCATTTGGACCTCTGTAGCTCAAGTTATGGCCAATTGAGTGCGCAGAGGTCAGGCTTGACAGCTTTACGGTTCCTTCATTTCTTCATGAGTTCTCCCCTTTTGCATGCTTTTCTCCTCACTTCTTCCATCCAATACTTGCCTTATGAACCTGAAATTACTCAACAAACACATCAAGACATCGAATGGAATTAAAGTGAATTAAATTTAGCTATTTTAGGGCCTAAAAAGCATGTTTTCACATTTAAGCACAATTTAAGGGAGAATTACAAAACCATGCTATTTCATTGAATAAATGTGAGAAAAGTTGATAAAATCCCCCAAAATAAGCACAAGATAAACCACAAAATCGGGGTTTATCAAATCTCCCCACACTTAAACTAAGCATGTCCTCATGCTAAAATCAAGAGAGAACAAAGGGTATCAACCAGTGGCGGAGCTTCATTCAGACAAGGGGGGGCCATGGCCCCCCAAACTTTTTATAAAAAAATTAGTAGTACTTCATCAAAAATGAAAAATAGTTCAATTGGTTTAAATGGTTTATTATAACTTGAAGTATCCAAGTTCAATTCCCATCTCATACATTTATTGTATAATAATTTTTAGTGAGTGGGCCTTTGTTAACTTCACAACACATTAAAATTAAAAGATAAAATTAAATCAAATCAAAAAAATTATCTAACAAAAAAAATAAGAATAACAAAAATCATCTAATAATCAAATCAAATAAAAAAAGATCATCTAATAAAATAAAAGATATCTAATAATCAAATCAAATAAAAAAAATAACTATAAAAACACAAAAGATAACCTTTGCTTAGTGAGTGGGCTTTTGTTAACTTCACAACACATTAAAATTAAAAGATAAAATCAAATCAAATCAAAAAAATTATCTAACAAAAAATATAAGAATAACAAAAATCATCTAATAATCAAATCAAATAAAAAAATAACTATAAAAATACAAAAGATAACCTTTGCTTCTCAAAACACACGCTATGCTAATGCCTTGGCTTCTCTTCTCAAAATAGTGAAACACGCTACTTTGCTTCTCTTCTCAAAACAGTGAAACACGCACGCTACTGCTTTGCTTTGCTTCTCAAAAAATTAGGTATTTTTTATTTATTTAATTTAATATTATTTTATATTTTATTATTTATTTAATTTAATTTTTTATATGATAAAAATATTATAATATTTAATAAGTATTGATATTATTGTATTTTGATAAATTTATAAAAAAAATTCAATAAATATTATAAATTTTAATATTTATCCTTCTAACTTTTTTTTTACATATTTTACAGAATATATATTCAAATTTTTATACAAAATAATGATGAAAAATTAAAGAATTGATGCATTTTTTAAGAGGAAGGCTAATATTCAAGAAGGGGAACATAATGAATCACGAAGAAAGTGAGATACAACCTCCAAAAGTTCAAAGAGTTGCATCTGATGAGTTTGATCTTAATTCTTTGGAACGAGACCCTGGAAAACGGCTTCAAATTTGGCAATATCACCCAAACCAGAGAGATGAGGTTAGACGAGCTTATCTTAAATGGGGTCCATATCAAAAGCATCTTGACAATTATCCTTTATCTGGTACGAAGCATCCAAGACGATTTCAATATGCTTGGTTTGGTATTTTTCCTTCATGGTTAGAGTATTCACCTTCTGAAGATGCTGCATATTGTTTATTTTGTTATTTGGTTAGCAAAAAACCTAGTGGACGTAATGGGTCAGATATTTTTATTAGTAAAGGGTTTAGAAATTGGAAAAAAGTTAATGATGGAAAGAATTGTGCTTTTCTTAAACATATTGGAGATCCTTGCTCACCACACAATAATGCAGTTGGAGCATGTCTAGATTTATTGAATCAGGCAAGTCACATCCAAAATGTAATTGAGGATCATACTTCTGAGGAAATTCAAAAGAATCGATTGCGTCTAAAATCCTCCATTGATGCAACTCGTTGGCTTACATTTCAAGCTTGTGCTTTCAGAGGCCATGATGAGACTCCAGAATCAAAAAATCGAGGTAATTTTCTTGAAATGATAAAACTCATAGCATCTTACAATGATGAAGTTGCAAGAACTGTGTTAGAAAATGCTCCATATAATGCTAAATATACTTCACATCAAATTCAAAAAGAAATCTTGCATATACTCTCAAACAAGGTGAGAAAGCATATTTGTGAAGAAATTGGAGATTCCAAGTTTTGCATTGTAGTAGATGAAGCTCGTGATGAATCCAAAAGAGAACAAATGGCACTTGTTTTGAGATTTGTTGATATACATGGTTTTATTCAAGAGCGTTTTCTTGATCTTGTACATGTCAAAGATACTACATCATTAACTCTAAAACAAGAATTGTGCGGCATTCTTTCTCGACATGGTCTTGATGTCTCTAATATTCGTGGTCAAGGATATGATGGCGCCAGCAACATGAGAGGAGAATGGAATGGGTTACAAGCATTATTCTTAAAAGATTGTCCTTATGCTTACTATATCCACTGTTTTGCTCACCGATTACAACTTGCATTAGTTGCTGCATCAAGAGAAGTTATTCCTGTGCATCAGTTTTTTTCAAAATTGACTTTCATCGTCAATATCATTTGTTCTTCTAGTAAGCGACATGATGAGTTACATGCTGCCAAGACAGATGAAATTGTCCATTTATTAGAGATTGATGAACTTGAAACTGGTAAAGGGGCAAATCAAATTGGTACTTTGAAACGAGCAGGTGATACTCGATGGAGTTCTCATTTCTCTTCTGTTTGCAGTTTGATAAATATGTATGGTGCAACGTTGACTGTTTTACAAAAGATTATTATTGATGGATCAACTTATTCTCAGCGTGGTGATGCAGATAGTGCTTACAATACCCTGACCTCATTTGAGTTTGTATTGATCTTGCATTTGATGAAAGATATGATGGGAATAACTGATATTCTTTGTCAAGCTTTACAAAAGCAGTCTCAAGACATAGTTAATGCTGTGCAACTAGTTCATTCTACAAAAACACTTATCCAAAACATGAGAGATGACAGATGGGAGGAATTATTAAAAAATGTGAAATCATTTTGTGAGCAACATGATATTCTAATTCCTGATTTAACTGCTTCTTATGTTGCAAGGCAAGGACGCTCGCGTCACCAAAAAGATCATATTACAGTTGAGCATTATTTTAGAGTGGAGATATTTTTAGTCACAATTGATAAGCAATTACAAGAGTTAAATAGCAGATTTAATGATCAAGCAATGGATCTACTAAGTCTGAGCTCTACTCTCATGCCTAAGGATGCTTACAAAAATTTTGACATTGCTAAGATTTCTACTCTTGTTGATAGCTACTATCCCGAAGACTTTACTGAACAAGAGAAGATTAATTTGCCTTTTCAGCTTCAGCATTTTATTCTTGATGTTCGTCAGCATCCAGAAATGAAGAATTTGTCAACTATTCATGAACTGTGTAGATGTTTAGCAGAAACAAAAAAGTCAAAAGTGTATTACTTGATTGATAGATTGATTCGTCTGATATTAACTCTTCCAGTTTCTACAGCTACTACAGAGCGATCATTTTCAGCAATGAAAATAATAAATACAAGGTTAAGAAACAAGATGGAGGACGACTTTCTTGCGGATAGTTTGGTTATTTACATTGAGAAAGAAATTGCTGAAAAGTTTAGTTCTGACTCAATTATTGAAGATTTTAAGTCATTAAAAACTCGAAGAATACCGTTATAAACTATTTTATATTTTTTATCTGTAGAATTATTTATTTATTATCTTATTAGTAACAAACTTAAAGAATAATTATATTTATAAATTTTATTTTGATATAAATATTATTATTAAATTTTTATGTTAAGTTTCTGGCCCCCCCAAAATTTTGGTTCAAGCTCCCCCTAAACTATATGAATGCAACTAAATGCAAAATGATTCTACCTACTTGGTTAAAAATAAATCAATCCTCCAAGAACATGTATAAACGGGTAGGGCTAAGGTCGTATGACGACTCATGAATCCTACCAATTCATGTATAAGAATGAAGTTCAAGTAGACTTGCAAGAAGAACGCTCAAGAAAGCCGGGAATCATGGAGTTGAGCATCGAACCTTCACCGAAAGTGTTTGCACTTCAATCGCTCAAGTGTATAGGGTCGATTCTCTCAATGCTCTTGGTGGACAAAATTGTGATCACATTAATGTAGTACTCTTTGTTATTGCATGGAATCATTATTATGGCTCCTTACTATGTGTGGACACAACTCCGTTCAACTAACCAGCAAGTGTACTGGGTCGTCCAAGTAATAAACCTTACGTGAGTAAGGGTCGATCCCACAGAGATTGTTGGCTTGAAGCAAGCTATGGTCACCTTGTAAATCTCAGTCAGGCGGATTTAAACATGATACTTTATTAGATTAAAATAAACAATAAAAGGGATAGAGATACTTATGTAGATTCATTGGCAGGGATTTCAGATAAGCGAATGGAGATGCTTTTCGTTCCTCTGAACCTCTGCTTTCTTGCTATCTTCATCCAATCAGTCTTACTCCTTTCCATGGCTGGCTTTATGTGATACATCACCACTGTCAATGGCTACTTTCGGTCATCTCTCGGGAAAATGATCCAATGCCCTGTCACGGCACGGCTAATCGTCTGGAGGCATAACCGTTGTCAATGGCTTCATCTTATCCTCTCAGTGAATAATATGCTCACGCACCCTGTCACGGCACGGCTATTCATCTGTCGGTTCTCGATCATGCTGGAATAGGATTTACTATCCTTTTGCGTCTGTCACTAACGCCCTGCAATCGCGAGTTAGGAGCTCGTCACAGTCATTCAATCATTGAATCCTACTCGGAATACCACGGACAAGGTTTAGACTTTCCGGATTCTCTTGAATGCCGCCATCATTCTAGCTTACGCCATGAAGATTCTGGTTAGGAGATCTAAGAGATACTCATTCTAGCTTAATTCATGTAGAACGGAAGTGTTTGTCAGGCACGCGTTCATAAGGGAGAAGGATGATGAGCGTCACACATAATCATCACCTTCATCACGTTCTTGGGTGCGAATGGATATCTTAGAAGCGAAATAAGAAGAATTGAATAGAAAACAGTAGTACTTTGCATTAATCTTTGAGGAACAGCAGAGCTCCACACCTTAATCTATGGAGTGTAGAAACTCTACCGTATGAAAATACATAAGTGAAGGTCCAGGCATGGCCGAGATGGCCAGCCCCCTAAAACATGATCAAAGGATCATAAGGTAATCCAAAGATGTCTAATACAATAGTAAGAGGTCCTATTTATAATAAACTAGTCACTAGGGTTTACAAGAGTAAGTAATTGATGTATAAATCCACTTCCGGGGACCACTTGGTGTGTGTTTGGGCTGAGCTTAAGTGTAGCACGTGCAGAGGCCATTTGTGGAGTTGAACGCCAGTTTCTGTGCCAGTTTGGGCGTTCAACTCTGGTTTTGGATCCTTTTCTGGCGCTGGACGCCAGATTTGGGCAGAAGGCTGGCGTTGAACGCCAGTTTACGTCGTCAATTCTTGGCCAAATTATGGACTATTATACATTGCTGGAAAGCCCTGGATGTCTACTTTCCAACGCAATTGGAAGCGCGCCATTTCGAGTTCTGTAGCTCCAGAAAATTCACTTTGAGTGCAGGGAGGTCAGAATCCAACAGCATCAGCAGTCCTTTTTCAACCTCTGAATCTGATTTCTGCTCAAGTCCCTCAATTTCAGCCAGAAAATACCTGAAATCACAGAAAAACACACAAACTCATAGTAAAGTCCAGAAATGTGAATTTAACATAAAATCTATTAAAAACATCCCTAAAAGTAACTAGATCCTACTAAAAACATACTAAAAACAATGTCAAAAAGCGTATAAATTATCCGCTCATCACAACACCAAACTTAAATTGTTGCTTGTCCCCAAGCAACTGAAAATCAAAATAGGATAAAAAGAATAGAATATACTATAAATTCCAAACTATCAATGAAACAGAGCTTCAATCATATGAGCGGGACTTATAGCTTTTTGCCTCTTGAATAGTTTTGGCATCTCACTTTATCCATTGAGGTTCAGAATGATTGGCATCTATAGGAACTTCAGATTTTGAATAGTGTTATTGACTCTCCTAGTTCAGTATGATGATTCTTGAACACAGCTTCTTTATGAGTCTTGGCCGTGGCCCTAAGCACTTTGTTTTCCAGTATTACCACCGGATACATAAATGCCACAGACACATAATTGGGTGAACCTTTTCAGATTGTGACTCAGCTTTGCTAAAGTCCCCAATTAGAGGTGTCCAGGGTTCTTAAGCACACTCTTTTTTTTGCTTTGGACCTTGACTTTAACCGCTCAGTCTCAAGTTTTCACTTGACACCTACACGCCACAAGCACATGGTTAGGGACAGCTTGGTTTAGCCGCTTAGACCAGGATTTTATTCCTTTAGGCCCTCCTATCCACTGATGCTCAAAGCCTTGGGATCCTTTTTAATTGCCCTTGCCTTTTGGTTTTAAGGGTTATTGGCTTTTTCTGCTTGCTTTTTCTTTTTCTTTCTATATTTTTTTTTTCGCCTATTTTTTTTTTCTCCAAGCTTTGTTCTTTGCTGCTTTTTCTTGCTTCAAGAATCATTTTTATGATTTTTCAGATTATCAAATAACATGTCTCCTAGTCATCATTCTTTCAAGAGCCAACATATTTAACATTCTTAAACAACAACTTCAAAAGACATATGCACTGTTCAAGCATTGTCACCACATCAATATAATTAAGCTAAGTTCAAGGATAAATTCGAAACTCATGTACTTCTTGTTCTTTTAAATTAAAACAGTTTTTTTATTTAAGAGAGGTGATGGATTCATAGGACA
Organism: Arachis hypogaea; assembly: GCF_003086295.3. Classification (NCBI taxonomy): domain Eukaryota; kingdom Viridiplantae; phylum Streptophyta; class Magnoliopsida; order Fabales; family Fabaceae; genus Arachis; species Arachis hypogaea. The sequence goes on from NC_092051.1 coordinate 105,145,530, forward strand.
TTCATAACATTAAGACAAAGTTACTAACTACTAATGATCATGTAATGAAGACACAAACATGGATAAGCACATAACATATAAAACGAAAAAAACAGAGAAAGTAAGAACAAGGAATGAGTCCACCTTAGTGATGTCCTTGAGCTCTTCTATGTCTCTTCCTTGTCTTTGCTGCTCCTCCTTCATTGCTTTAAGATCTTCTCTGATTTCATGAAGGATGATGGAGTGCTCTTGATGTTCCACCCTTAGTTGCTTCCAATAATTGTGTGGAAGAAAATGTATCCCCTGAGGTATCTCAGGGATCTCTTGATTTGCAGTCAAATGTTCTACCACTGAGCTATAGACCCTTGATGGAAGCTTTTTGTCTTCCCTTTCCTTTTTCTAGGGGCTTTTCTGGCCTTAGGTGCCATCAATGGTTATGGAAAAAACAAAAAAGCTATGCTTTTACCACACCAAACTTAGAATATTGCTCGCCCTCGAGCAAAAGAAGAAAGACTGAAGAATAAGAAGAAGATATGGAGGAGATGGGTGGGAGTGTGTATTCGGCCATATGAGTAGGATTGGGTGGGAGAGAGATGTTGAATTTTTGAAGGTAGTGGGTGTATGGATGTGAGTGGTAAATGGAAAAAAAAAAGAAGGGATGATCATGAATGGAAAGAAAGATGATGAGGTAGGTGGGGATCCTGTGGGGTCCACAGATCTTGAGGTGTCAAGGCATTTACATCCCTGCACCAATTTAGGCATGCAAAATGCCCTTGCACACAACTCTGGGCGTTCAGCGCCAGGTTGGTGCCCATTTTGGGCGTTCAACGCCCCTTTGCTGCCATTTCTGGCGTTGAACGCCAGAACCATGCTTGTTCTGGGCGTTCAGCGCCAGAATGCTCCCATTCTGGGCGTTCAGCGCCAGAACTATGCTCTGTTTTGGCGTTTGAACGCCAGACAAATGCTCCTCCAGGGTGTGATTTTTCTTCTGCTGTTTTTGATTCCGTTTTTGATTTTTTTTTTGTTTATTTTGTGACTCCACATGATCATGAACCTAAGAAAACATGGAAAACAATAAAAATAAGAATTAGATAAACATTGGGTTGCCTCCCAACAAGCGCTTCTTTAATGTCAATAGCTTGACAGTGGGCTCTCATGGAGCCTCACAGATGTGCAGAGCTTTGTTGAGACTCTTCAACACCAAACTTAGAGTTTGGATATAGGAGTTCAACACCAAACTTAGAGTTTGGTTGTGGCCTCCCAACACCAAACTTAGAGTTTGACTGTGGGGGCTCTGGTTGACTCTGCTTGGAGAGAAGCTTTTTCTGCTTCCTCTCCATGGTTGTAGAGGGAGATCCTTGAGTTTTAAACACAAGGGAGTCCTCATTCCATTGAAGGACTATTTCACCTCTGTCAATATCAATCACAGCTCTTGCTGTGGCCAGGAAAGGTCTTCCTAGGATGATGGATTCATCCTCTTTCTTTCCAGTATCCGGGACTATGAAATCAGCAGGGATGTAAAGGCCCTCAACTTTTACCAATACATCTTCTACGTGTCCATAAGCCTGTCTTCTTGAGCTGTCTGCCATCTCTAGTGAGATTTTAGCAGCTTGCACCCCATAGATTCCCAGTTTCTCTATTACAGAGAGGGGCATGAGGTTTATACCTGAACCAAGGTCACACAGAGCTTTGAAGATCATGGTGCCTATGGTACAAGGTAGTATGAACTTTCCAGGATCCTGTCTCTTCTGAGGTAATGTCAGTTGATCCAGATCACTTAGTTCATTGATGAACAAGGGAGGTTCAACTTCCCAAGCATCAATGCCAAACAATTTGGCATTTAGCTTCATGATTGCACCAAGAAACTTGGAAGTTTGCTCTTCAGTAACATCCTCATTCTCTTCAGAAGAGGAATACTCATCAGAGCTCATGAAGGGCATAAGGAGGTTCAATGGGATCTCTATGGTCTCTAGATGAGCCTCAGAGTCCTTTGGTTCCCCAGAGGGAAGCTCCTTATTGATCACTGGACGTCCCAGGAGGTCTTCCTCCTTGGGATTCACGTCCTCTCCTCTCCTCACAGGTTCGGCCATGGCGCTTATGTCAATGGCCTTGCACTCTCCTTTTGGGTTCTCTTCTGTATTGCTTGGGAGAGTACTAGGAGGGATTTCAGTGATCCTTTTACTCAGCTGGCCCACTTGTGCTTCCAGATTTCTAATGGAAGACCTTGTTTCATTCATGAAACGTACAGTGGCCTTAGATAGATCAGAGACTAGATTTGCTAAATTAGAAGCATTTTGTTCAGAGTTCTCTGTCTGTTGCTGAGTTGATGATGGAAAAGGTTTGCTATTGCTAAACCTGTTTCTTCCACCATTATTAAAGCCTTGTTGGGGCTTTTGATCCTTCCATGAGAAATTTGGATGATTTCTCCATGTTGAGTTATAGGTGTTTCCATAAGGTTCACCTAAGTAATTTACCTCTGCTATTGCAGGGTTCTCAGGATCATAGGCTTCTTCTTCAGAAGATGCCTCTTGAGTACTGTTGGATGCAGCTTGCATTCCATGCAGACTCTGAGAAATCATATTGACTTGCTGAGTCAATATTTTATTCTGAGCCAATATGGCATTCAGAGTATCAACCTCAAGAACTCCCTTCTTCATAGGCGTCCCATTACTTACAGGATTCCTTTCAGAAGTGTACATGAACTGGTTATTAGCAACCATGTCAATGAGTTCTTGAGCTTCTGCAGGCGTTTTCTTTAGGTGAATGGATCCACCTGCAGAGGTGTCCAATGACATCTTAGATAACTCAGACAGACCATCATAGAATATATCCAGGATGGTCCATTCTGAAAGCATGTCAGAAGGACACTTTTTGGTCAACTGTTTGTATCTTTCCCAAGCTTCATAGAGAGATTCACCTTCTTTCTGTCTGAAGGTTTGAACATCCGCTCTAAGCTTGCTCAGCTTTTGAGGAGGAAAGTACTTGGCTAAGAAAGCCGTGACCAGCTTATCCCAAGAGTTCAGGCTGTCTTTGGGTTGAGAATCCAACCATAATCTAGCTCTGTCTCTTACAGCAAAAGGGAAAAGCATGAGCCTGTAGACTTCAGGATCTATTCCATTAGTCTTAACAGTATCACATATCTGCAAGAATTCAGTTAAGAACTGAAAAGGATCTTCAGATGGAAGTCCATGAAACTTGCAGTTCTGCTGCATCAGAGAAACTAATTAAGGTTTCAGCTCAAAATTGTTTGCTCCAATGGCAGGAATGGAGATGCTTCTTCCATGTAAATTGGAATTAGGTGCAGTAAAGTCACCAAGCATCCTCCTTTCATTATTATTATTTTCGCCTGCCATCTCCTCTGCCTGTTCGAAAATTTCTGAAAGGTTATCTCTGGATTGTTGTATTTTAGCTTCTCTTAATTTTCTCTTCAGAGTTCTTTCAGGTTCTGGATCTGCTTCCACAAGAATGTTCTTATCCTTGCTCCTGCTCATATGACAAGGAAGAATGGCCAGAAAAATGATAATAATGACAGAGATCCTTTATACCACAGTATAGGGATCCCTTTGTAAGTAGAAGAAGAGGGGGAGATAAAGGATGTGATGTAAAGGAAGAAACACAACTGTGAGGATTGGAATGTGAGATGAGATGTTAGGACATGAATGAATAAATAGAATGAGATGGGGGAGGAATAATTTTCGAAAATTATTTTGAAAAAGAGTTAGTGATTTTTGAAAATTGGTTTTTGAAAATTAGTTAGTATTTTTCGAAAATTTTTGAATTCAAAAATAAAAAATAAAAATAATTAGTTAATTAAAAAGAAATTTTTGAAAAAAGGGAGAGATATTTTCAAAAATTAGAGAGAGAGAGAGAGTTAGTTAGGTAGTTTTGAAAAAGTCAAGAAACAAACAAAAAGTTAGTTAGTTAGTTGAAACAAATTTTGAAAAGATAAGAAGTTAGGAAGTTAGAAAAGATATTTTGAGAAGATATTTTTGAAAAAGATAAGATAAGAAGATAATTTTGAAAAGATATGATTGAAATTAGTTTTGAAAAAGATTTGATTTTTTTTAAAATCTCAATTAATGACTTGGTTCATAAGAAATCACAAGATATGATTCTAGAACTTAAAGTTTGAATCTTTCTTAACAAGCAAGTAACAAACTTCAAATTTTTTGAATCAAAACATTAATTGATTAGTTATTTTCGAAAATTTTATATAAAAATAAGAAAAAGATTTTTGAAAAATATTTTTGAAATTTTCGAAAATAGCTAAAAATTTTGAAAAAGATTTGATTTTTGAAAAAGATTTTGAAGAAGATAAGATTTTCAAATTGAAAATTTGATTTGACTCATTGGCAACAACTTTGATTTTTTTAAAATTTTTGAAAAAGTCAATCCAAATTTTCGAATTTAATGAGAGAAAAAGAGAAAGATATTTTTTTTATTTTTGAAATTTTTATGATGCAAGAGAAAAACACTAAAAAGATGCAATGCATGAAATTTTTAAATCAAAACATGTGATGCATGCAAGAATGCTATGAATGTCAAGATGAACACCAAGAACACTTTGAATGTCATGATGAACATCAAGAACATATTTTTGAAAAATTTTTAATGCAAAGAAAACATGCAAGACACCAAACTTAGAATTCTTTAATGCTTAGACACTAAGAATTCAAGAATGCATATGAAAAACATGAAAAGACACAAAACAAAAATTCATCAAGATCAAACAAGAGGACTTACCAAGAACAACTTAAAGATCATGAAGAACACTTATGAATGCATGAAATTTTCGAAAAAATGAAAGATGCATATGCAAGTGACACCAAACTTATAATGTGACTCAAGACTCAAACAAGAAACACAAAATATTTTTGATTTTTATGATTTTCTAATTTTTTTTTTTTGTATTTTCTTTTAATTTTTTCGAAAATTATTGTGAAAAGTAAGAATAAGGATTTCAAAATCTTCAATATGAATTCCAGGAATCTTGTCATGTTAGTCTTAAAGCTCCAATCAAAGGGTCAGGCATGGCTTAATAGCCAGCCAAGCTTTAATAAAAATATGAGTGTAATTCAGACATGATAAGCCTGACATACCCTATCCAGAAGGATTGGGCATGACTCCACTGAAGTGATTAGCCAATCCCAAAGCAGTTTGGGTATGGCTTTACAACCAGATAGGCTTCAACATGCTTCATGAAACACTAGAATTCATTCTTAAAAATTTTGAAGCCATAGAATAATTTATTTTTGAAAACATTATTTTTAGTAAAATTTTTTTTTTTTTCGAAAACAAAAGAAAAATTTTTGAAAGCTTTTTGAAAAATTTTTTGAAAACAAAACAAAAAGAAAATTACCTAATCTGAGCAACAAGATGAACCGTCAGTTGTCCAAACTCGAACAATCCCCGGCAACGGCGCCAAAAACTTGGTGGACGAAATTGTGATCACATTAATGTAGTACTCTTTGTTATTGCATGGAATCATTATTATGGCTCCTTACTATGTGTGGACACAACTCCGTTCAACTAACCAGCAAGTGTACTGGGTCGTCCAAGTAATAAACCTTACGTGAGTAAGGGTCGATCCCACAGAGATTGTTGGCTTGAAGCAAGCTATGGTCACCTTGTAAATCTCAGTCAGGCGGATTTAAACATGATACTTTTTTAGATTAAAATAAACAATAAAAGGGATAGAGATACTTATGTAGATTCATTGGCAGGGATTTCAGATAAGCGAATGGAGATGCTTTTCGTTCCTCTGAACCTCTACTTTCTTGCTATCTTCATCCAATCAGTCTTACTCCTTTCCATGGATGGCTTTATGTGATACATCACCACTGTCAATGGCTACTTTCGGTCATCTCTCGGGAAAATGATCCAATGCCCTGTCACGGCACGGCTAATCGTCTGGAGGCATCACCGTTGTCAATGGCTTCATCTTATCCTCTCAGTGAATAATATGCTCACGCACCCTGTCACGGCACGGCTATTCATCTGTCGGTTCTCGATCATGCTGGAATAGGATTTACTATCCTTTTGCGTCTGTCACTAACGCCCTGCAATCGCGAGTTAGGAGCTCGTCACAATCATTCAATCATTGAATCCTACTCGGAATACCACGGACAAGGTTTAGACTTTCCGGATTCTCTTGAATGCCGCCATCATTCTAGCTTACGCCACGAAGATTCTGGTTAGGAGATCTAAGAGATACTCATTCTAGCTTAATTCATGTAGAACGGAAGTGTTTGTCAGGCACGCGTTCATAAGGGAGAAGGATGATGAGCGTCACACATAATCATCACCTTCATCACGTTCTTGGGTGCAAATGGATATCTTAGAAGCGAAATAAGAAGAATTGAATAGAAAACAGTAGTACTTTGCATTAATCTTTGAGGAACAGCAGAGCTCCACACCTTAATCTATGGAGTGTAGAAACTCTACCGTATGAAAATACATAAGTGAAGGTCCAGGCATGGCCGAGATGGCCAGCCCCCTAAAACATGATCAAAGGATCATAAGGTAATCCAAAGATGTCTAATACAATAGTAAGAGGTCCTATTTATAATAAACTAGTCACTAGGGTTTACAAGAGTAAGTAATTGATGTATAAATCCACTTCCGGGGCCCACTTGGTGTGTGTTTGGGCTGAGCTTAAGTGTAGCACGTGCAGAGGCCATTTGTGGAGTTGAACGCCAGTTTCTATGCCAGTTTGGGCGTTCAACTCTGGTTTTGGATCCTTTTCTGGCGCTGGACGCCAGATTTGGGCAGAAGGCTGGCGTTGAACGCCAGTTTACGTCGTCAATTCTTAGCCAAAGTATGAACTATTATACATTTCTGGAAAGCCCTGGATGTCTACTTTCCAACGCAATTGGAAACGCGCCATTTCGAGTTCTGTAGCTCCAGAAAATCCACTTTGAGTGCAGGGAGGTCAGAATCCAACAGCATCAGCAGTCCTTTTTCAACCTCTGAATCTGATTTCTGCTCAAGTCCCTCAATTTCAGCCAGAAAATACCTGAAATCACAGAAAAACACACAAACTCATAGTAAAGTCCAGAAATGTGAATTTAACATAAAATATATTAAAAACATCCCTAAAAGTAACTAGATCCTACTAAAAACATACTAAAAATAATGTCAAAAAGCGTATAAATTATCCGCTCATCAGCTCTCCTAATCATACTTTCCAAGATTTGTTTTTCATCTAACAATCAACATTGATTTCATGCATGTACACAATTATCATGAGGACTTTTCATAGGTTGTAATGGGGCTAGGGTTAAGGTCAGGATGCATATTTGGTCAAGTGGACTTGAAATTTGAATCTTTGATTACCTTAAGCTTCCCACCTAACCTGTATAGCAACCTATACAATTTAGACTATCCTAACTACCCATTTTTCACTTTTTCACATACTCATGCATTTTCTTTTTTATTACAACTCATATGCATTGATCTTTATTGAGCTTCACTTTGCTTTGGGGCATTTTGTCCCCTTTTTATTTCTTTTTCTCTTTTTTTTTTCTATATATATATATATTTTTTTCTTTTATACATATATGTTTTTTTTTCTATATATATATATTTTTTTCTTTTATACATATATGTTTTTTTTTACCGGCGCGGACGCGCAAAGTGCGCGCACGCGCAGGTGGCAGGCACAGAATAGGCACAAAAGTGGCACAACTCTCTGGAAAATGTACCAGGAGTGCAAATGGCGCTATCGGCACGCCCGCGCATTGCGTGCGTGCGCGTGCATTGTGCAATTGGCTTATGGACGCGTACGCGCCAGGTGTGCGCACGCGCGAGTTGGTTTGTGCCTCGCGCACAAAGTAGGCGCAAGTTAGGCACAACTCTCTGGAATTTGGCTTGGAGGTGAAATCTTTGCATCCACGCGTATGCGTATATGGCGCGTCCGCGTGGATGATCGAAAATGCTTGAGGCGCGCATACGCGCAAGGTGCGCGCACGCGCGGGTTGGTGCTCTATTTTTCAAAATTTTTCTATGTTCTTGCACCAAACCAAGCATTCCAAACCTCCAAACAGCTACCCAAACACCATAAAAGCCTTATTCAACATGCTAAACTACTGAATAAACTCAACAACTAAGCTACAAACTTAAAACACAAATCTAATGAAACAAACCAACAACCAAAATATTAAAATAAAAGTTTGCAAAGAAGAAAACTACCTAACAATGGTAACTCAAATCACTTATTAACCAAATCTAAAAGAGAGTGGAAAGAGTTTACCATGGTGGGGTGTCTCCCACCTAGCACTTTTAGTTTAAGTCCTTAAGTTGGACATTTGGGAAGCTCCTTGTTATGGTGGTTTGTGCTTGAATTCATCTTGGAACCTCCACCAATGCTTGGTTTTCCATTGTGCTCCAAAATTTCTAATGAGTTTCAACAAGTCTTGATGGAGTCCTTCACAAGCTAAGGGTTCCCGAAATTGATCCTCATATATACCCGGATCCCAAATCTTGTTTCTACACCCATCTTCAATTTGATCAAGACAATTCCATTTGGGTGGCAAGTGATCCGAATTCTCATGTGAGCACCAAAGCATTCTCCTAGACCCTTTTAGTTGAGAATTATACCAACTATTGCACGTACACTTTAAGCTTCCAACCATAAGGAACCTTGATTGGCATTTCCATCCACTACTCAATTTCCTTTTGCTCTTAACCCCACAAAGAGCTCTAAGTTTCCCATCCGTCTCAAGCAAACCATATTCAAGTGAGAAATTAAAGCTTAGGGATAAGAGTTTTACCCACTTGAATGTTGTGTTAGATGGTGACTTAGGAAGGGACGTCTCCAATGGTCTTGTAAGCTCTATTCCCTTGTGCTCTTCTTCGAATACCTCCACCTCTTGGCAAGCTTTTTCAACTTCAATTCCTTGCCCACCAACTTCTTCCACACATTCTTCATTGGTGGAGCTTGCCTCTTGATCATCCTCTTCCAATCTTTCATCATTCATACTATGCCTTGGAGGTTGCGCATTATCCTCCTCAACACCAAATTCAAACTCATTGGAAGAAGGTTCAACAACTTCCACAAAATCATCAACAATGTCACTTGGTGTAGAAGTGCTTTCAAGTTTGAAATCCACCTCTTGCTCAACTTCGCCTAGCTCTTCAACCACTTCTTCTTCTTCAACAATCTCTCCCTCCTCCACTTGTTGTAAGACATACCCCATCTCCTTGTCCTCATGTTGAGATTCTAAAATCTCCTTCATGCTCCTTTCTTCGGTTGATTTCTCACACTCATCCGTGGAGATGCCTTGCTTGTTGCATGAGTCCCATGAGTCCAAGTTGGCTTTAATTTTGGCAAGGTTAGCCTCAATAGCTTCATAATTCCTCCTTTGGGCTTTCTCTTGCTCCTTTTGACGGATTATTGCTTGAAGCCGATCCATTTCTTCCTTGAGACGATCCATTGACTCTTGGATGGATGGATGTGGGTGTTCTTCCTTGGAGGGTTGTGGTGGAAAGGGAAATTCATTATGTGGTTGAAAGTTATCATACATGGGAGGTGATTCATCTTGGTAAGGGTAGTGAGGTGGTGGTTCTTGAGGGTATTGGTGGTGGAATTGGGGTGGTTCTTCATATGGTTCATATGGATCATAAGGTGGTTGGTATGGTGGATATGGGTTGAAGTCATATGGAGGTGTTTGGTGAAAAGGGGCTTGTGAGTAAGGTGGTTCAAAATTATGTTGAGGAGGTGGTTCATAGGCATATGGTGGTGGTTGTTGACAATGATAATAAGGGTCACCATATCCATTAGATTGATATGCATTAGGATGAGAGTTATACCCATAAGAATCCGGAGGTTGTTGTTGCCAAGAAGGTTGATCAATCCCTTGAGGCTCCTCCCACCTTTGATTGTTCCATCCTTGATGCATATTGTCATTATAGTTCCCATTTCCTACAACATAATTTGAGCCAAACTCATAGCCAAAGTGATGAGAATTCATGATAGCAAATAAAAATAAAAGCTAACAAAAATAAGCAACTAGTCCTAAGGCTAACAAAAACTAACAAATAAGCAAAAGGCAAACATATTCACAATATTCACAATAGCCAACAATATAACACCATTGCAACTCCCCGGCAACGGCGCCATTAATTTGATAGACTAAAATCGTTGTGGGTAAGGAATTTCACAAAATATTTACGTTGCAAGTATAGATCCAAAACAACAAACAACTCTCGCATCAAATTAAATTTTAGGTTGTCACAATTAACAATCCCCAATAAGAATTAACCAGAGTATTTTGGACTCCGGATCGTCTCACGAAGAGTTGTAATGAAGTGTTTAATTATTGGCTATGAAAATGCAAAGGGGGGGTTGATTTGATATTTGACAAGGTGGGAAAGGCCCCATGAAGTCAATACCCCATATATCAAACAACTCAATCTCCAAGATTTCTTGTTGAGGCATGGCGTAACCATGAGGTAGATTACCAGCTCTCTGGCAACTGTCAAAATTACGTACAAACTCTCGAGAATCTCTATAGAGGATAGGCCAGTAGAAGCCACATTGGAGGACCTTGGTGGCTGTTCGCTCACCTCCGAAATAGCCTCCATATTGTGACCCATGGCAATGCCATAAGATCTTCTGTGCTTCTTCTCCAGGCACACACCTACGAATTATTCCGTCTGCACATCTCTTAAAGAGATAGGGTTCATCCCACAAGTAGTACTTTGCATCAGTAATTAATTTTTTCTTTTGTTGCCTGCTGTACTCCTTGGGTATGAATCTTGCAACTTTATAGTTTGCAATGTCTGTAAACCATGGTGTTTCCTGAATGGCAAACAAATGCTCATCCAGAAAGGTTTCAGAGATCTCAATAGAGGGAAAGGACACCCCTTCTACTGGTTCTATCTGGGACAGATGATCAGCCACTTGGTTTTCTGTCCCTTTTCTGTCTCTTATTTCTATATCAAACTCTTGCAGAAGCAATACCCATCTTATGAGTCTGGGTTTTGAATCCTACTTTGTAAGTAGATATTTAAGAGCAGCATGGTCAGTGTACACAATCACTTTTGATCCTACTAAGTATGATCTAAACTTGTCAATGGCATAAACCACTGCAGGCAATTCTTTTTCTGTGGTTGTGTAATTTTTCTGGGCATCATTTAAAATACGGCTAGCATAATAAATGACATGCAGAAGCTTGTTATGCCTCTGTCCCAGTACTGCACCAATGGCATGGTCACTGGCATCACACATTAGCTCGAATGGTAATGTCCAGTCTGGTGCAGAAATAACTAGTGCTGTGACCAGCTTAGCTTTCAGAGTTTCAAACGCCTATAGACACTCTGTGTCAAACACAAATGGCGTGTCAGTAGCTAGTAGATTTCTCAGAGGTTTTGTAATTTTTGAAAAATCCTTTATAAACCTTCTATAGAATCCTGCATGTCCCAGAAAGCTTCTAATTACCTTAACATTGGCAGGTGGTGGTAATTTTTCAATTACTTCCACTTTAGCTTGATCCACCTCTATTCCCTTGTTTGAAATTTTATGCCCAAGGACAATTCCTTCAGTCACCATAAAGTGACATTTTTCCCAGTTTAAAACTAGGTTGGTCTCTTGGCATCTTTTCAGAACAAGTGCTAGATGGTCAAGGCAGGAGCTGAATGAGTCTCCAAATACTGAGAAGTCATCCATGAAGACTTCCAGAAATTTATCTACCATATCAGAGAAGATAGAGAGCATGCACCTCTGAAAGGTTGCAGGTGCATTGCACAGACCGAAAGGCATCCTTCTGTAGGCAAACATTCCAGAAGGACATGTGAATGCTATTTTCTCTTAGTCCTGAGGATTTACTGCAATTTGGTTGTAGCCTGAATAGCCATCCAAAAAGCAGTAATATTCATGACCTGCTAGTCTCTTTAGCATATGGTCTATGAATGGTAAAGGAAAGTGATCCTTCCTGGTGGCTGTATTGAGTCTTCTGTAGTCAATACACATGCGCCACCCTGTAACTGTTCTTGTAGGAACCAGTTCATTTTTTTCATTATGAACCACTGTCATGCCTCCCTTCTTGGGAACAACTTGAACAGGGCTCACCAGGGGCTATCAGAAATAGGATAAATAATCCTAGCCTCCAGTAACTCGGTGACCTCTTTCTGCACCACTTCCTTCATGGCTGGATTTAGCCGCCTCTGTGGTTGAACCACTAGCTTAGCATTGTCCTCCAATAGAATTTTGTGCATGCATCTTGCGGGGATGATGCCCTTAAGATCACTTATGGACCACCCAAGAGCTGTCTTGTGTGTCCTTAGCACTTGAAGTAGTGCTTCCTCTTCCAGTGGATTTAAAGCAGAGCTTATGATTACCAGAAAAGTGTTACCTTCTCCCAGAAATGCATACTTCAGGGATGGTGGTAGTGGTTTGAGCTCGGGTTTAGGAGGTTTCTCCTCTTCCTGAGGAAGTTTCAGAGGCTCTTTCAATTCCTCTGAATCCTCCAGATCAGGCTGAACATCTTTAAAGATGTCTTCCAGCTCTGATTCGAGACTCTCAGCCATGTTGATCTCCTCTACTAAAGAGTCAATAAGATCAACTTTCATGCAGTCTTTTGGTGTGTCTGGATGCTGCATGGCTTTGACAGCATTTAACTTAAACTCATCCTCATTGACTCTCAGGGTTACTTCCCCCTTTTGGACATCAATGAGAATTCGTCCAATTGCTAGGAAAGGTCTTCCTAGAATGAGAGTAGCACTCTTGTGCTCCTCCATTTCCAGCACTACAAAGTCAGTGGGAAAAGCGAATGGCCCAACCCTGACAATCATGTCTTCAATCACGCCTGATGGGTATTTAATGGAGCCATCAGCAAGTTGGAGACATATTCGGGTTGGTTTGACTTCTTCAGTTAAACCAAGCTTTCTGATAGTAGATGCAGGTATTAGGTTGATACTTGCCCCAAGATCACATAAAGTTGTCTTGGTGCAATTACCCTCTAATATGCATGGTATCATAAAGCTCCCGGGGTCTTTAAGCTTTTCTGGGAAGCTTTTCAGAATGACTGCACTGCATTCTTCAGTGAGGAGAACTCTTTCAGTTTCTCTCCAATCCTTCTTATGACTCAAGATATCTTTCATGAACTTGGCATAAAAGGGTATTTGCGCAAGTGCCTCTGCAAACGGAATCTTTATTTCAAGAGTCCTGAGATAGTCTACAAAGTGGACAAATTGCTTATCCTGCTCCTCTTGGCAAAGTTTTTGAGGATAAGGCATTTTGGCTTTGTATTCCTCAACCTTTATTGCTGCAGGTTTATTTCCTACAGAGGTAGTTGGAGAAGCCTTCTTAGAGGGGTTGCTATCAGCACTTGTGTGTGTCTGATCCCTCACTGGCATTTGAACGCCAGAACTGAGCTTCCATTGGGCGTTTGACGCCAGCTCCTTGCTTGTTTCTGGCGTTTGAACGCCAGAGTTATTCCTCTCTGGGCTCTTACTGTCCTCAGAGGGATTTTGGATAATATTTTGCTCATCCTCTGTCAGTTGTTCTTTTCTTGGCTTTTTGCTGCTCTGAAGTGAGGTATTTACTGTTTTCCCACTTCTTAATTGAACTGCCTGGCACTCTTCTGTTATCTATTTTGATAACTGCTGTTTTGTCTGATTCAATTGTGTTTCCATATTTTTATTAGCATTTTTAGTGTCTTGTAGCATCTCCTTGAATTCTGCTAGCTGTTTTGTTAGAAAACACAATTGTTGATTGAGTTCAGCAACTTGTTCTGGAGGACCAAGTTCAGTAGACACTGCTTTGGCTTCTTCTTTTATGGAGGACCCACTACTTATGTACAGATGTTGATTTCTAGCAACTATATCAATAAGCTCTTGAGCCTCTTCAATAGTTTTTCTCATGTGTATAGATCCACCAACTGAGTGGTCTAGAGATATCTGAGCTCTTTCTGTAAGCCCATAGTAGAAGATGTCTAATTGCACCCACTCTGAAAACATTTCAGAGGGGCATTTCCTTAGCATCCCTTTGTACCTCTCACAGGCATTATAAAGGGATTCATCATCCTCTTGTTTAAAGCCTTGGATGTCCAGCCTTAGCTGTGTCATCCTTTTTGGAGGGAAATATTGATTCAGGAATTTGTCTGATAACTGTTTCCATGTTCTTATGCTTGCTGTGGGTCGGTTATTTAACCACCTTTTAGCTTGATCTTTTACAACAAACGGAAACAGTAACAGCCTGTATACATCCTGATCTACCTCCTTGTCACGTACTGTGTCAGCAATTTGCAAGAATTGTGCCAAAAACTCAGTAGGTTCTTCCTGTGGAAGACCGGAATACTGGCAGTTTTGCTGCACCATGACAATGAGCTGAGGATTTAGCTCAAAACTGCCTGCTTTGATGGGAGGTATACAGATACTACTCCCATATGCAGTAATAGTGGGATTAGCATATGACCCCAGAGTCCTTCTGGACTGTTCATTTCTACTTAGATCCATGATGGATAAAATGGAATTGATATGAATTGTAAAGAAAATACATTTTTGTTTTTATTTTATTTAAGTAGGACAAACCAAATTATTAAGATAAAAAAATAATAAGATAAAATAAAATAAAATATTTATAAATTAAAATGTAAATTTCGAAAACCAAGAGAAAAATAAATTTGAAAATGAAAATAATTGCTTAAATAAGAAGATTTGAAAAACTTTGGATATGATTTTTGAAAAAGATTTTGAATTTTGAAAAGATTTGATTTTTAAAATAAAAATCTGAATTTCTAAAAGTAATTTTCAAAAATTCAATTTAAAATAAAGAGAAAATATATTTTTGAATTTAATGAGTAAAGAGAAAAATAATAAAATGACACAAGACTTAAAATTTTCAGATCTAATGCTCCTTGATTTTTCGAAAATTTTGGAGAGAAAACACCAAGGAACACCAAACTTAAAAATTTTAAGACCAAAATACAGAGACCACTCAAGAACACCTTGAAGATCACAAGAACGGGAAAAAAAAGAACACCAAACTTAAAACTTTTAGAAAACTGAAAATAACTTTTCGAAAATTAAAGAAAAATAACAAGAGAACACCAAACTTAAAAGTTTGACACAAGATTTAATCAAAGAAAATTATTTTTGAAAAAGTTCTAAAAGGAAGATACCTAATTACCAAGAACATAAGCACAACGCTCTAGCCAACTGAGCTATAAATTTAAAGTGTTTTTAAAAGAAGTATTTAATGTATAAAAATTTTTATATTTTGGATACTAATAATTCGAAAAATTGAAAGAAAAATAAAATCATGTAATTGACACCAAACTTAAAATATGAAACTAAACTCAAACAGAAGACTAAATCATGAAGTTATTGGTTTTAAAACTTTTCGAAAATAATTTAGAAAAATAAAATAAGGATTTTAAAATTTTAACCAAAAATAATAATAGAAGACTCTAAACCAAAAAGAAAAATTTTTCCTAATCTAAGCAACAAAATAAACCGTCGGTTGTCAAAACTCGAATAATCCCCGGCAACGGCGCCAAAAACTTGGTGCACGAATTGTAAATCACACTTTTCACAACTCGTACCACTAACCAGCAAGTGCACTGGGTCGTCCAAGTAATACCTTACGTGAGTAAGGGTCGATCCTACGGAGATTATCAGCTTGAAGCAAGCTATGGTTATTTTGTAATTCTTAGTCAGGAAATCAATGATAAAAGTGATTATATTTATAAAGAATAAAAAGCATAAATTAAACAGTACTTGTTATGTAGTAATGGAGAACAGATTGAGGTTTTGGAGATGCTCTGTCTTCTAAATCTCTGCTTTTCTGCTGTCTTCTTCTTCACGCACGCAGGTCTCCTTCCATGGCAAGCTGTATGTTGGTGGATTATCGTTATCAATGGCTACCATCCGTCCTCTCAGTGAAAATGGTCCAAATGCGCTGTCACCACACGGCTAATCATCTGTCGATTCTCACTCATGTTGGAATAAGATCCATTGATCCTTTTGCGTCTGTCACTATGCCCAGCACTCGTGAGTTTGAAGCTCGTCACAGTCATCCCATCCCAGATCCTACTCGGAATACCACAGACAAGGTTTAGACTTTCCGGATCTCAGGAATGGCCACCAATAGTCCTAGCCTATACCACGAAGACTCTAATCCTGAACCGAGAGGCTAAGAGATACACACTCAATTTAAGGTAGAACGGAAGTGGTTGTAAGGCACGCGTTCATAGGTTGAGAATGATGATGAGTGTCATGGATCATCACATTCATCACGGTTAAGTACAAGCGAGTATCTTAGAACAGAAACAAGCGTGATTGAATAGAAAACAGAAGTAATTGCATTCATTCATTGAGACACAGCAGAGCTCCTCACCCCCAACCATGGGGTTTATAGACTCATGTCGTCAGAAATACAATATGAAACGTGTAAAATGTCATGAGATACATAATAAATCTCTAAAAGTTGTTTAAATACTAAACTAGTAACCTAGGTTTACAGAAAATGAGTAAACTATGATAGATAGTGCAGAAATCCACTTCTGATGTGTGCTGGGGCTGAGACTTGAGCTTTACACATGCCTAGGCTGTTTCTGGAGTTAAACGCCAGGTTGTAGCCTGTTTTGGGCGTTTAACTCCAACTTGTAACCTGTTTCTTGCGTTTAACGCCAGAATGCAACATGGAACTGGCGTTGAATGCCAGTTTACGTCATTCATCTTTAAGCAAAGTATAGACTACTATATATTGTTGGAAAGCCCTAGATGTCTACTTTCCAACGCAATTGAGAGAGCGCCATTTGGGTTTCTGTAGCTCCAGAAAATCCATTTCAAGTGCAGGGAGGTCAGAATCCAACAACATCTGCAGTCCTTTTTCAGCCTCTGAATCAGATTTTGCTCAGGTCCCTCAATTTCAGCCAGAAAATACCTGAAATTACAAAAAAACACACAAACTCATAGTAAAGTCCAGAAATGTAAATTTTAAATAAAAACTAATAAAAATATAGTAAAAACTAACTAAATCATACTAAAAACTACCTAAAAGCAATGCCAAAAAGCGTATAACTTATCCGCTCATCAACATCTTAGTGCATAGCCACACAAGCGAAGAGCATATGGAACATTTGATCCTAGCTTTGCAAGTGTTGCAAGATCAAATTTTTTATGTTTTTTTTTGAAAAATGCTCTAAATGTTTATTTTTCTAGAAGCAGGTTGAATATTCGGGTCATATCATCACGGGTGAGGGTGTCAAGGTGGACCCTGTAAAAATTTGGGGCTAACTATGCACAGATTATGTTTCCGCTAATGGAATTCTTGAAGCAAAATGCGTTCAGGTGGACTTTGAAGGCTGATCAAGCCTTTCATGAGATTAGATGAAACATATTATGACCCACACCCCAATCCTTGCACCCCTAGATTTCTCTCAACTATTTGTAGTGGAAATGGATGCCTGTAGCACTAGAATAGGCGCAGTACTATCGAAAGGAGGAAACCATATTGCTTACTTCAACAAGATGCTTGGGGTTAAGTTGGCACAAACTTCGGCATATGTGCGGGAACTGGATGAGGTAACACAAACAGTGGCAAAGTGGCACCATTACCCTTTAGGTTGGAAATTCACTATCAAGACCGACTGCCAAGGCCTCCAGGAACTCATGTCTTAGGTAATTCTCACTCTAGAACAACAACATTACCTTTTGAAGCTACTTGGTTATGACTTTGAGCTTGAGTATAGACCTGATGAAAACTTTACAAGGCCGTTGATACCTTATCACGACAAGATAAAGTTGATATTGTGATACGTGAGCATCTTATAACCTTTTTCGTAGCATTTTCTAGTCGTTTTTAGTAATATTTTATTAAGTTTTACTATGTTTTAGTAAAAATTTATCTTTGGATGATACTTTGAGTTTTTGTGTTATTTTTATAATTTTAGGTGAATTTCGGGCAAGTTTGGCAGGATCCTATTCAGAGACGAAGAAAGGATAGCAGATGCTGTTAATCCTGACCTTCGTACATTCCAACGAAAATATCTTAAGCTATAGAAATCCAATTGACGCACTCTTATTGGTATTAGAAAGCTAACTTCTAGAGCTTTCCAACGATATATGATAGTCTATACTTCTTTTCCAGAATGACTGCCAAAACTGGCGTTAAACGCCAAGCCTGGGCGTCCAACGCCCAAGAAGGACTGACCTCCCAAGTTGAACGCTCAAAACTGGCATTCAATGCCAGCCAGGGAGCAGAAACCAGTGAGCTCACCCCCCTCTCCAAGTTGAACTCCCAGAACCTGAGTTGAATGCCAAGCATCATCCCAAACACGCACCAAGTGGGCTCCAAAGTGGATTTTAGCACTACTTAGGCTTTTCTTATTTTATTTTTGTAATTCTTAAATTAAATTAACATCTTTTATGGTTAGCATTTACTATTTAAAGAGGAGATCTCATAGGATTACAGGGCATCAAACACATTACTTCAGATCTTCTTTTAGTTTTCTCTGTAAAGTATGAGTAACTAAACCTCCTGGTTAAGGCTAGGAGCTCTGCTTATTCCTATGGATTAATGTTATTACTCTTCTCTTTTAATTAATATTTGATTCAATTCTAAGGTGTTGTTTTAGTTCTGAATCCTATGAATCTGGGGTGGAACGGAAGTATGACCCCTGATTCTACATGAGCTCTTTGTGATACTCTGACCAATATGGCTTGGGCTACAGCTTGAAAACACTCCTCATAAATTGAGGGTTACTTGCAGCTGATTAGGATATGTGACATGAAATCCTGTCAGTTTTGGGTAATTAAGGTTTTTGTGACGCTAAACTAGAATGCTGAGTTTCACCCTCGTTCGAATTGAATGACCACTGACCCTGGCTTTTGATGAGTATCAGAGGAGATTAAATTGTCAAGAAATTGGAGTTTAATTACTTACAGTTTGCTATGGAATGAATCATTCATTATTAAAATAGTCAGCAAGAAGTATTAATCCGGAAAGATAAGCATCTCCGAAACCTTAACTACTTCCATATATTATCTCTTTACCTTTAATTGCTTTTCTTTACTTTCTTGTTTTATGCGCCTACAACAACAACAATTCTCTTTACTTTTCACCTGACTAAGTTCAGTAAGATAACTACTGCTTACTCAATCCAACAATCCTCGTGGGATCGACCCTCACTCACCTGAGGTATTACTTGGACGATCCGATGTACTTGCCGGTGAAGTTGTGCGAGTTCTAATTTCGTCCACCAAGTTTTTGGCGCCGTTGCCGGGGATTGTTTGTGATTGATAACTACTGGTTGTCTTGTTGCTTAGATCAGGTACTTTTATCAGTTTTTGACCATGTATTTCCTTTTGAGTTTCTAACTTTTGAGGTTTACTTATTTCTCTATTTTTCTTTCAAAAATTTTCATTATTAATTTTCTCTTATTTTCAAAATTTTAAGTTTGGTTTTTCTTAGAAGTTTTTGTTTGATTATTGTTCTTCTTGATTTTCGAAAATTGATCTTGTTTGCTTTCTTTTTGTTTGAATTTTTTTGTATTATCTCTTATTTGATTTAAAAATTTTTAAGTTTGGTGTCTTTTTAGTATTTTTCATCTTTTTATTTTTCGAAAAATTTTAAAAATCTTCTCTTGAATTTTCGACAACCTTTGCATCTTCATCTTATTTTTATTTAATTTCAAATTTTAAAGTTTGGTGTTATCTTTTTCTTTCTTTGTGAATTTCAAAAAATTTTTAAAACCCTTCCTTTAAATTTTCAAAAATTTATCTTTTTCTCATCTTGATTTAAAAGTTTAAGTTTGGTGTCCAATTAGTGATCTTTTGTTTAATTTAATTCTCTTTGATCATATCTTGTTTATCTTTCTTGAACTTTAATCTTTATCTTTTCTTAAAGTTTCAAATTTTGTTATCTTATCTTATCTTATTTTTTAAATTCAAATTTTAAAGTTTAGAGTTTCTTTAATTTTTCTGTCTTTAATTTTGAAATTTAAAATCTTTATTTGACCTTTTCCTTTTTAATTTTCGAAAAATAATTTAAAAACCAAATCTTCTATCTTTATTTTCAAATCTTTTTAATTAATTGTTTGCTTTATCTTGTTTTAATTTTAAAGTTTGGTGTTTCTTTAGTTTTTATTTCTTTCAAATTTGAATTTCAAAATCTTAATTTGACTTTTTCTTCTTTAATTTTCGAAAAATTGCATCTTTAATTTCAAATCTTGTTAGTTAACTGGTTGCTTTATCCTATTTAAAAAAATTTCTATTTTGGTGTCTCTTTGATTTTTCTTTTCCTTTCTTTTTTCGAAAAGTCTTTTAATCTCTTTCCTTCTTCTTGATTTTTGAAAACTCTCTGCATTAAAACCCCCCATCTTTATTTTCAATACTCTATCTCTGTTGATATTTTCATTATAGTTTCTCATAGGGAGTTGATGAGAGAAAAATCGTCGGTAAAGAATTTCACAAAAATAATTGCGTTGCAAGTATAGATCTAAATCGACAATCAAACCTCAATCAAATTTAATTTGTTTGTCACTAAAGTAAACCCAATAAAAATAACAAAAGTATTAAATCTTGGGTCGTCTCTCAAGGAATTGAAGGGAAGTGTACTTATAATTGGTTATGAGATTGTATCTTTTTGGCTTTTTGAAATGTGGAACAAGGAATGTAAATAACAAGGAAATAAAATAGCAATTAAGAAAAGTCTTAACAAGTATTGAGAATTGGAATTTCTATCCTCATTATCATCATCAATTATGATGGTAATTGCCCTTTGCTTTTCACTTAGTTAACCTCTAACAATGAAAGAAAGTCAAGTGAGAAAAGTTAACTTAAGTTCACAAGTCCTAATCAATTACTAGATTTAGTGAAGCTTAAGCCAACTAGCAAGTCTCAAACACCAATCAATAAAAGACCTTTGATAATTCAAGAGTCTCCAATTAATCAATCCAAGCTAGGAATGCAAAAATATAAATTAAAATCCTCCCATTGTATCAAACACTTGGTAGGCACAAAATGAAAGCATAGAAAAGCAACAAGAGAATGTAAATACTAAAATCAACAAATGCAAAATCAATGATAACAAATAATGGAAGAAGCAATAAATATGAAATACCTCAAATTGCATTAAATAGAAAATCAAATCTAACATGAGAATTCATAAACTAAATTGGCAACATAAAGTAATCAACAAGGGAAATAAATAAACTAGAATGCTTTGACAAATAAAAGTAGAAGAGAAACTAAACTAAACTAAGATAGAAATTTGAAATTGAGAAGAATTAAAGCTAAAAACCCTAAAACCTAGAGAGAGGAGAGAGCCTCTCTCTCTCTAGAAAACTACATCTAAACCTACAATTATGTGAATGAATGTTTCCCCCATGATTCCTCCACTCTGCAGCCTCTATTCTGTGTTTTCGGGCTTGGAACTGGGCCAAAAAGAGCCCAGAAATCGCCCCCAACACTTTCTGCAATTTGCAGCACGTGACGCTTTGTCACGCGTACGTGTCGTTCACGCGTACGCATCGCTGCCAGCTTCTCAAAACATCATTTTCTTGCGTTCCTTCCACTTTTGCATGCTTCCTTTCCGTCCTCTAAGTCATTCTTGCCCTATAAAGCCTGAAAACACTTAACACACAGTTCACGGCATCGGATGGTAATAAAGGGTAATTAAAAATTGACAATTTAAAGGCCTAGGAAATATGTTTTCAACTATATCATAGAATTAGGAAATAAAATGTAAAACACGCAATTTATATGCATAAGTGTGAGAATAATGGATAAAATCCACTCAATTCAATACAAAATAAACCGTAAAATAGCGGTTTATCAATCTCCCCACACTTAAACATTAGCATGTCCTCATGCTAAGCTCAAGAGAACCAAAAGAGTGAAGGCAGAATGGTGGAACTTATGCAAGGCAACCTATCTATATGCGAGCTACCTACATGCATCATGCTATTCTAATTACTATATATATATATATATATATATATATATATATATATATATATATATATATATATATATATATGGTCAAAGTGAGTTAAATTTTCAAGAAATCATATATGCACAATCAAGGACTAAATCAATCATATCAAAGCACATTCACAATTGAGTTGAGTTAATCAAAAGAGTTCACAAACTTGCAAGACAAGCAATGATCAAATATAGACATATGGAAATGAGCAATTGAACCCTCACTGGATTTGTATATGCACTTTAATCACTCAAGTGTTTGGGGTTAAACAACTCAAATCTTCTCTAATCAACAATTATCAAGTGTACAAATGCAAATATCATGAGGACTTTTCAAGGTTGTAATGGGGCTAAGATAAGGGTGAGGATATATGTATGGCCAAGTGAGCTATCATATGAATCTTTGACTAGCCTAAGTTCTCACCTAACACATACACACACTCTATACAATTCTAAAGTCAAGCTTAAACACCCAATTCTCACTTTTGCAAAATTTCACACTCTCATGTATCAATTTTAATTCCATATCATATGCATTGATCTTTTTATTGAACTTAACACTAGGATAATTTTGTCCCCTTATTCATTTTTTTATATATATAAATGAAAACATAATATATCAATGCATATGGTTTTTCTAATTTCACATGAGTAAGCACCCAAATTCCCAATATTTGTCACTAAAGCAAAACACATTCTCATCAACCATAGTTCCCACGTTTTCCCACACTTAGTTAACACACAATCTCTATCTTAAGCTAACCAAAGATTCAAATAAGGTACTTAATTATTTTTTCGCTTAAGACTAGTGATGTGGTAATATAAAGAATAAAAGGGGAGTTGAAAAGGCTCAATATGGCAAACAAAGGTAAATGAAAGGGTAAGCTATTTGGGATAAGTGAGCTATAATCAAATGATGGCGTCAATCACCTAATTGCATTAAAATACACTAAATAATGGACATATAGAATGGAACAAACCATAGATTGAAATCATGGAGAAGAAAACACACAAAATAAAAATCATGGTTAAATAATGTAACCATGCAATTAAGCTCAAAACTCACGGGTTGTGTGTTCTTAGCTCAAATACCATATTCCAATTATATATATATATATATATATATATATATATATATATATATATATATATCATGCAAGTTACAAAAAGTTTTAACTCAAATCAATGTGAATCTTAAATGCCCTTTTTAAGAAAAAGATACATTCCTTGAAAATTTCATCAATTTGATTAACATTTCTTATATTATATATGTATACTAAATGAAATGATGTGATTGTGAAAAGTTAAAAATTTTTAGTTCACTCCCTATTTTCATCAAATCAATTTCTCATATGTAAAATGGTAAACTAAGCTCAATAATCCATATTTTTCCACATCACTAAAAGTGCAATTCAAGCTAAATATCTAAGATATATACAAGCCCAAAGTGCAAAATGCAGTAAAGTAAAAATAAACAAAAGTACAATAAAATAATAATCTGCAAGTACTAAAAGAAAAATAAAAAAATAAAGTAAAATACAAAATAAAGCAAAATAGAACAAAAGGTCTGAAATGGTTCACCAAAATATAGTCCGCCAGAGACGGCGACCTCCCCACACTTAAATCACAGCATCGTCCTCGATGCTCACAGTCAAGCTGGATGAGAAGCATCGTCGCCCACTGGTCCACGGTTAGCTGCAGGTGTCTATGACTCTGGTAGATGCTCAGGCTGAGTCTCCTTGTGCTGTGCTTGCTGCTGGTCCTCCTCTTGTGCCTCCTCCTGCTCCTCCTCCTCCTCAGAGTGCTCCGAGGGTGTGTCAAGCTCAGAGGGGATGTCAGTACGCCCAGTAGTCACAATCAGCTTCAGATGGGCATAGCGTCGCTTGTTGCGACGCTCCATCTGATCAAGGCGCTCGAAAAGGCGGTGCACAAGGTGGTAGACTGGTTGAGAAGTGGATGATGGTGCCGCTAAAGTGGGTGGTGCTGCAGGTGCCGAAGGTGCTGCTGAGAATGTGCCCGCATCAGTGGAAGTAGTAGTAGGTGGTCTGTGGCCTAGAGGGCCAAACCGCTTGCCGTGCGGAATAACCTTCTTGCAGTCAGCAATTGGTGGTCTCTCATCCTCTGGCTCCCAAGGCACCTCAGCTCGAGGAGCCATCTGGGTGATCAAATAAGGAAAAGCCAATGTGCCTCTCACATGAACTCTGGACATATACTTCTTGATGAGCCTTGGAAGGTATAGGTCCTTCCCTTCCATGACGCACCAAATAAAGAGGATCATAGCAGCTGGCACTTCTAACTCGTGAGTACTAGGCATCACATAATTGCTCAGTATCTGTTGCCACAGCCTATCCTCATCATTGAGGTAAATAACCTTTATACCCCTTGGAGTTACCTTTGACTTTCCCATAGCCCACGGAACATCAGGATCAATGGCTATGGTACGTCAGACCGCATCCCAATCAAAACTCATGAATCTAATAGACTCCTCGGCCTTCTGAAAACCATATGTATCATCTGTTTTAGGCCGGAAGTGAAGGATATCCTGTATTGCCTCCTCTGTGACTAAGATCTGCTTTCTCCTAAGCT
This sequence comes from Arachis hypogaea, assembly GCF_003086295.3. Lineage (NCBI taxonomy): Eukaryota > Viridiplantae > Streptophyta > Magnoliopsida > Fabales > Fabaceae > Arachis > Arachis hypogaea. Next base: position 105,170,025 of record NC_092051.1, read on the forward strand.
GCACTGCATCAAAGGTCGTCCTATAATAGTTAGAATAGAACTTCCGGACCCATGATGTGTTTACTTCTGCCAGATCTCTATCCAGAAATACCCAACCTCTCTGTTCAATCTAATGTTCAGTGTACTTCCTCAATTCAGTTGGTATTTTGAGCTTCCTTTCCAAGTAGAGGTTCCGTTTTTCCGTAAAGACCAGAAACTTGAGTTCACAGTAAAGATTGGCAAATTTGACTGGGTCATTAGCAGGCACAAGTTAATCAGCTTTTTCTTGATCAGTAAAGTTCTTTTCACACCAAAATTCATCTGATAGAACATCTGATAGAGCAACGGATGACTGTCCTCTCTTCCTCTTACTGGAGCTGGCTTTAGCATTGCCTTTCTCTTTCCTATCAGACATCCTGAAAAATAGAATTTTCAGGATACAGAATATCAAATCAAAGCATAGAAACAGAAAGGCAAACGATATGTAAGGAAAACAAACAGAAGATAGACAGCAAAGGAGTTATAGAAATAGAAAAGGAACCAAAAAGAACGGAAATGCTAAACCATCACCTCATGAATTGGCTTTGGTTTAAACCAAACAAATCACAATTCAGAAGCACTAAAGTCAATTCATGAGTGAAAGTTGAGTAAAACAGTTTTCAGAAAAAATTTGGACAGCATTCCGACAGTAAAATGAGCATTCCCGAAATAAATAAACAGCAGCAAATCAACAATTCAGGTTCAATTTCAAACAGAAGCAGCAACTCATATGAATTTCAGAACGATTTGTGCAAAACTAGCAACTATAATGTCATATAAACAAAGGGTGTATTTTCATACATGAGCAGAAATTTCAATCCATATAAACTCAAGGCAGATTTAAACAAGAGCCAAAACACACTAACGTCATATACATTGAGCATTATAAACCAAAACAGCAACAAAGCACTGAGTTAATCAACAAGCAAGCACGATTGAGTTCAAACACTTAAGTGCAGAATTGAAATGCAAATTGAAATGGAGCAATTGATAATTCAAATTAAATTCCAGAAAAGTAGCAACATGAACCATTCAATAAGCTAGCAATTTCAATCGGCAGTAGCAATTTCAAACTCATATGAATTTCAATATATGTCAATTAGCATGAAGAACAAGAAAATTCATGTGACTCAGGCATCATTAAGCAAAATAAAATAGCCCAGATCAGCATAGCAGCGAATTGGCTATTTCCCAAACTCAATCAATCAATTCGGATTTCGTATAAATTCATTAACAATTAAAAACACCAAAACCATATATAAATTCATAAGAAGTAAGCAAATGAGCCAACAAAATAGCAATAAGCAATTATTCCATAACCAATTAAGCATATGCATCATGCTTTCTTTGATCAATGAACAAAATAATGGCTGAAACCATGGCACCAATTCAGCAAAAATTGCTCAAAAAAAAAGATATGCAGTTAGCCTTCCTTCATTAAATTCAGCAATCAATCATTAATAAGGAATATGGATTCAAAGAATTAAGCTCCACTGAATTAACAATGAAGATCGAATCGCAACAAGAATTCAACAGCAATAACAACTCAAATCTGAAATTTATCAAAATCATCATCACTGCAACAGTCATAACCAATTTAACATGAATATCAACCACTCAAAGAGCATGAACAGTAATTGCAGAGCAGTAACAACAATTTAAATGCATTTATTAAAGCAAGAGTAAAGCAACAAATGAATTGTCATTGCTGCAACATGATGCAGAAATTGCTCAAAGCAAATAACAAACTTCAGCAAGAACAAGGCAACATAAACACCAAGCAGCATCAGGAATCCAATATCAAGGAACCAAATCAACTCAGATAAGAAGTCAGCAATTTCAGATAATACTCAACAGCATCAATAAACCAGTTTAGCACAAAAGTAAATCAATGAAACATCAACATAGCATCAATAACAATTTAAACATAATTAATAGCATCAAGCAAATTAATTTAGCACAGGGCAAGTCATTACCAGCACAGGAAAACCAATTTCAGGTAGAATAAACATTAGATTTCAAACCTAAATCCACTATAGAATTATTTAACTACCTAACTACCTAATTCAACTAAGCTAACCTAATCAAACAGAAACCTAATCAACTAACACTAACATGGAGTTTAATCAAAAGAAATTTTTAAAAACAGAAGCAAAGGTGAAGACAGATGGAACTGGGACCTAGAGAGAGGCAGAACAGAAATGGGCAGAGGAAAGGGGAATGAGAGCGGGGCGAGGTAATGCTGGCCCAGAGGTGGCAGCTGCACAGCGGCGCAGTGGCAGGCCACGGCGGTGTGATGACAAGTCATCTTAGCCTAGTTTTACTAGTCTTTTTCTTTGTTTTTACTAGATTTTATGCACTTTCTTGCATTCTAAGTAAGTAATTTGGAATGGAAATGCATGGTTTCTTTAAATCAAATAACCACCATTTAATTGATGCTAAATCATGAGGTTTAAGCTAAATTTAATTGATTTTTAATGATTTATAAACCTTGTGAATTTGGTGATACTTTGATTGGTTGTTTTGATTAATTGTAGGTGAAGAAAAGAAGAAAATAAGAAAGCGTTGCCTAAGAAGTGTGGCCCAAGGAAGAGAAGAGTGTGGCAAAGAAAAGTGGAAAGCGTGGCACATGGAAGGAGGGAAGCGACGAAGCTTTCCCCAAGAGCCCAGTGCTCTACAAGGGAGCACAACAATGAACCAAGGAGGCAAGCTTCAATGATCTGCTCCCCTTGAGAGCTGAGCACAATTTGAGAAACAAGAAACAAGGAAAGGAAAAACAATGCTCAGCTCTCCAAGGGAGCATTATCGGGCTCTCACAAGAAATAAGTCCAAGGAAATGTTTGCCAAATGTTCTCTCCAAGATTCGAACCCATGAGCAAAGGGAAGAGTGGGGAGCGCTACTACAAAGCTTGGCAAAAGAAAATACACAAAATGCATCCCCCAAGGTTCGAACTCAACACCTCAAGGAGCAAGGCATGAGATATCTTGGTTTCCTTCACAAAGAAAAATTGCCAAATTGCATTCAGCAAGTTTCGAACCAAGGACCTTCCCTTGGAAGCTCCAATGCTCAGCTCACAAGGAGAGCAGAGCGCTACTCCTTGGTGCATCACACAAGAGCTTGACACGGACCAAGGGAGCACAAGGCGTGCAACATTTGACACGTCCAGGGAGTGAGCGCACAAGACATGCACACAAGGCACCAATGCTCTGCTCCCTACTTGAGCTGAGCATTCCCCTGATGCTTCTCCCAGCCAAGGCACGCGACAAGGGATCTCCAACATAAGCTCCAATGCTCTGCTCCCCACTTGAGCTGAGCATCCTCTTGGGATCAACTTTCACATGGGCTGAAATTCATTCAAAAATCTAATTAAATTCAAATCTTCACCAAATTAAAAAGCCCATCCAAATTCTAAAATCCAAGAATAGAAAGTGTATAAATAAGAGCTAGTTTGATTTAATTAGGACCTCTAGACTTTACTTTGAAATTTTCTTTGAACTTTCATTTTCATTTTGGGAGCTTTTATTTTTGAATTTAGATCTAAGAGAATTGGGAAGAGGAATTGATCTCTCTTCTTCCTTGTTCTTGCTTGAGCACTCTTTTATTTTCTTGCTTTGGATCTTGGGTGAAGAATTAAAGAACTTCTGTTTCAATCTCACCTTGAGATCTCTTGTTTACTTCTTCTGCATAATTGAATTTCAATTTCTATTTACTGCATCTTCTTCCACTCTTTTGCAATTTACTTTTCTTTATTTCTTTTGCAATTGCTCTTGTTGGATCAAGGAAGGATTTGAGATCTAGACTTGTTTTCTAGTCTCTTCCACTCCTGAGATCTTCAACATCCCTTTAATTGCTGCAAATTAAGCATCAATTTCTGTCTTAATTTCTTAAGTATTTCTACTTTGTTGTTTAGATCTACTTTACTTCAATTCACTTTCTACTCTTCTGTTTAATTGCAATTCACTTGCTCTTGTTTAAATTTTGCAATCTCAATTCCCAATTCCTTTTATAATTCAAGCAATTTATATTTCTTGCACTTTAAGATTTAGTCATTTACATTTCTTGCAATTTAAGTTTCTGCAATTTACATTACTTGTTCTTTAAGATTCAGCACTTTTACCTTCTTGCTCATTAATTTACTGCAATTCTTCCCTCTCTCCTTATAATTCATGCAATTTAGTTTCTGCCAAATACAAACCACTCAACCAATACTTGATTCGCTTGACTAAATCAACCACTAAACTAAAATTGCCCAATCCTTCAATCCCTGTGGGATCGACCTCACTCATGTGAGTTATTATTACTTGATACGACCCGGTCCACTTGCCGGTGAGTTTTGTGTTGGATCATTTTCCACACATCAAGTTTTTGGTGCCGTTGCTGGGGATTGAATTAGATTGACCATGATTAAGTGAAGTGGAGATCTAGATCTAGCACTTTTTATTTTCTGTTTCTTTGATTTTTGACTAGCACACTAACTGTTTGAATTTTTGCTTAAACTAACTAAAACCCCACTTTAGCAATAAAGTGGAGTTCTTCTGGTTTTTCTGCCTCTGTGTGAATCCTATGCCGTTGTTTGATTGAATATACGAGAGAAACAATTTTCTCCTATTGGTCTTTCAAGTCTATTAACTGTTTGACATATTGTGTCAACTAACCCTCTGACCATATTTTGGTATGAGTATATTCAATCTTCATTTAGACTATGCAGATCATGAAGGAAACGTCAACGAATCCTAGCTATTGTGGGAGTAATGTCATCACCCCAGATAACAATGCAACACATGAATTGAATCACCCACTCATCACCATGAATGATGTTGCTCAATGGCTTGAAGCCTTCCCACAAGGAAACATAATCGAAGGGGAAGATCTAATGAGTAAATTCCTAGCCAAGCTGAAACAACCCCAGGGAATTGATACACTAAAGGTAGAAGTGCAATCGTTCACACAAGAGAAGGGAGTAGTGGAAATTGAAGGTGTCAGTGCAGTCATGGCCCAAAGTAAGCAGATACATCAACAGCTTCAGCAATAATTAGAACTGATGGACAGAAAAATCGATGAGCTGTGAACTGCTGTGGCAAATACACATAACCTACCTCAAAATCCCCACGGTTGGAATCAATCTGAAAAAGGTTTTGGAACAATTAACTGTGGGCAACAAAATCATGAGCAATCACACTCTCCAAGTAGTACCTCAAGCATGTTCTAACACAAGTTCCAAGGTGATGTGTACAACCCACCCTGGAGAACTCATTACAACTGGAGGATGAGTGAGCACCAGAATCAAGGACCAAGGGACTTCAACCACAACAACCCCAATTTTCCAAATCAGCAAAAACACCACCATACCAACATCAACCACTACACACCACCACCACAACACACCACCACCACAACACTCACCCGTCCAACCTTAGACACCTCACAACCAACCAATCTCACAAGACTCTCAGAGGATAACCAACTTGAAAATCTTAATAGAGAGAATGATGAAGCACCAAGATGAGATAACACAGAACTAGGAGACCTCAATCAGAAGAATTGAGAAACAAATGGCACAACTAGCTAAGCACCTTGCAGAAATGGGTGAGGAAAGGGCAAATACTTCCCCTAGAGCCACTGAAGACAACCCGAAAGACAATGAAAAAGTTGCCAGGTGTGAGAAGGGGAAAGCAATCATAGAGGCAAGTGAGAAGAGGGCTATGGGAAAAGAAGCAATCATCAAAGAAAAGCACCACAGAGAAGTTCCTCAAGAAGAAATGGAGAAAAGAAAGCCCACAGTAAGAGGAGAAAATCAAAGGAAACAGAAGCCTCAACTTCCATGATCAGAGGATGGAGGATGTCAAGCTAGTGACAATAAAGAAGCACTTGTTGGGAGGCAACCCAGCCTGAGAAAGTTATCTTTTCATAGATATTTTAATAAAAAGGTCAATTAGTTTTATCTATACTGCAAGAGGCTAAGTTTGGTGTTGCACACCAAAACAATATAAGGGAGAATGAAGTATTCTAAGTTTGGTGTTCCACCAAAATTTCATCATAAAACATATTCTCACCTTTTGCATAATGCTAGCCTCAAACATTTAGATAAACTAGTTAACTATTCTGCTGTTTCCTAATCTTTAGTTTTATTATCATTGGTAAAGAAAAAGAAGTACTATATATGGTCAGTTTGATGCATGAGAACCATTGGCAAGGTACTAATTTTGGTGTTCCCACACCAAAGTAAGTTCGAAAGCCCACAAATAACTCACGCATGCTAACCATTTTTCAAGTGCTTGGGAACAAGCAACTTTCAATATCATTGCAGAGTATCATACAAGCTTTTGGAAGAATTAAGCATCGTCAACCAAAAAGAGGAAAAAGGAATGTAAAGACCAGCAATGATGATGATGAGGAGTAAAGCAAGAAAACTTCAAAAGGTTGTATTGTTGAGTGATTATTTTGCATTACTGCTATGATTAAAAGTGATAATATACCCCTATCTGTCTTCCTGTCTAGCATAGTTTCTCTGTAATTCAATAATTAAGATGCTTGATCATTCACAACCCTATAATCTCCAAACTTGTTTGCACTCAATATCTCAAAAATGCACCACATGAAAGTTCTTTGAAAAGAAGGATTGAGGAATTAAACAATTTTGAGGCAAGCAAAAGATTAGGAGAAGTGGTGGTTCTAGTTGTACGATTATGCATTGAGGTTGCATGCTTATGAAAACTTGCATGGGAGCTCATAGGCAGGACATAGAGTTCAAAGAAGTATTGTGGAAATTCTCAAACATTTATTGATCCAAGAAGCAGCAAACAAGAGAAAATAAAGAAAATACAAAAACAAAAGAACATGGCCCAAGGCTCTGAGCATCAATTATTAGGCAGAAAAGAAGAAAGAAACAAGAACTCAAAGAGTTGTTATCCTAGTAAATGCTCGTGGTCGAATGTGTCAAAGAGAGAGGCTTGAGCAAGTAAATCCTTAGGGGTGCTTTAACACCTAATACCTTAAAACCAACTGGTTTAGGATTATTGATTGAAAGCTTATCTAAAGAGCCGCTTTGACACATGACACTTAGAGTCAAGGCCAAAACATAGAAATCATAAGCTACTTCAAGGTGATTACCTATAGAGAGATCTCCATGATATCATTTGGATGAAAGCCCTAGGACCTAAGACTTCCAAGATGTAGGGACTAGTAAGCACTGAAGCCCTTGCATGAGCATATAATTTAGAGTTCACCCCATTGTCACTTAATCACTTCACTCACATAACATTACAAGTTATTCTTCAATCCATTCTAATTGAAAAGAACCTTTGAGCATAACTCTTTTCTTGCTTGGGGACAAGCAAGTTTTAAGTTTGGTGTTGTGATGACAAGTCATCTTAGCCTAGTTTTACTAGTCTTTTTCTTTGTTTTTACTAGGCTTTATGCACTTTCTTGCATTCTAAGTAAGTAATTTGGAATGGAAATGCATGGTTTCTTTAAATCAAACAACCACCATTTAATTGATGCTAAATCATGAGGTTTAAGCTAAATTTAATTTATTTTTAAAGATTTATAAACCTTGTGAATTTGGTGATACTTTGATTGGTTGTTTTGATTAATTGTAGGTGAAGAAAAGAAAAAAATAAGAAAGCGGTGCCTAAGAAGTGTGGCCCAAGGAAGAGAAGAGTGTGGCAAAGAAAAGTGGAAAGCTTGGCAAATGGAAGGAGGAAAGCCACGAAGCTCTCCCCAAGAGCCCAGTGCTCTCCAAGGGAGCGCAACAATGAACCAAGGAGGCAAGCTTCAATGCTCTGCTCCCCTTGAGAGCTGAGGACAATTTGAGAAACAAGAAACAAGGAAAGGAAAAACAATGCTCAGCTCTCCAAGGGAGCATTATAGGGCTCTCACAAGAAATAAATCCAAGGAAATGTTTGCCAAATGTTCTCTCCAAGATTCGAACCCATGAGCAAAGGGAAGAGTGGGGAGCGCTACTACAAAGCTTTGCAAAAGAAAATACACAAAATGCATCCCCCAAGGTTCGAACTCAACACCTCAAGGAGCAAGGCATGAGATATCTTGGTTTCCTTCACAAAGAAAAATTGCCAAATTGCATTCAGCAAGTTTCGAACCAAGGACCTTCCCTTGAAAGCTCCAATGCTCAGCTCACAAGGAGAGCAGAGCGCTACTCCTTGGTGCATCACACAAGAGCTTGACACGGACCAAGGGAGCACAAGGCGTGCAACATTTGACATGGCCAGGGAGTGAGCGCACAAGACATGCACACAAGGCACCAATGCTCTGCTCCCTACTTGAGCTGAGCATTCCCCTGATGCTTCTCCCAGCCAAGGCAAGCGACAAGGGATCTCCAACATAAGCTCCAATGCTCTGCTCCCCACTTGAGCTGAGCATCCTCCTGGGAGCAAGTTTCACATGGGCTAAAATTCATTCAAAAATCCAATTAAATTCAAATCTTCACCAAATTAAAAAGCCCATCCAAATTCTAAAATCCAAGAATAGAAAGTGTATAAATAGGAGCTAGTTTGATTTAATTAGGACCTCTAGACTTTACTTTGAAATTTTCTTTGAACTTTCATTTTCATTTTGGGAGCTTTTATTTTTGAATTTAGATCTAAGAGAATTGTGAAGAGGAATTGATCTCTCTTCTTCCTTGTTCTTGCTTGAGCATTCTTTTATTTTCTTGCTTTGGATCTTGGGTGAAGAATTGAAGAACTTCTGTTTCAATCTCACCTTGAGATCTCTTGTTTACTTCTTCTGCATAATTGAATTTCAATTTCTATTTACTGCATCTTCTTCCACTCTTTTGCAATTTACTTTTCTTTATTTCTTTTGCAATTGCTCTTGTTGGATCAAGGAAGGATTTGAGATCTAGACTTGTTTTCTAGTCTCTTCCACTCCTGAGATCTTCAACATCCCTTTAATTGCTGCAAATTAAACATCAATTTCTGTCTTAATTTCTTAAGCATTTCTACTTTGCTGTTTAGATCTACTTTACTTCAATTTACTTTCTACTCTTCTGTTTAACTGCAATTCACTTGCTCTTGTTTAAATTCTGCAATCCCAATTCCCAATTCCTTTTATAATTCAAGCAATTTACATTTCTTGCACTTTAAGATTCAGTCATCTACATTTCTTGCAATTTAAGTTTCTGCAATTTACATTACTTGTTCTTTAAGATTCAGCACTTTTACCTTCTTGCTCATTAATTTATTGCAATTCTTCCCTCTCTCCTTATAATTCATGCAATTTAGTTTCTGCCAAATACAAACCACTCAACCAATACTTGATTCGCTTGACTAAATCAACTACTAAACTAAAATTGCTCAATCCTTCAATCCCTGTGGGATCGACCTCACTCATGTGAATTATTATTACTTGATGCGACCCGGTCCACTTGCCGGTGAGTTTTTGTGTTGGATCGTTTTCCACACATCACGGTGCTTGGTAAAGGCGGAGGGAATGGGTGAGAGATGGCGAAAGAAGAAAGAGAGAGTAGAGAAGAAGGAAAATAAGAAGAAGAAGAAGGGAAAGAATGGGTGGTCGGCGGCGGCTCGGGATCGCCGGAACTGAGCGGTGATGGGACGTTGATGGTGGTGAGTGTGAAAGCTTCAATGGAGGGAAGAGGGTGCGAGAAAGGGACGTTGGGGTGAGAGGGATAGGGTTACGCGAGTGAGAAGGGTTCTTCGCGTGAGGGTTAATAAAATTTAAATCCACGCATACGCGTGGATCACGCTTGAACGTGGAGGAGCCAAATGTGCATCGACGCGCACGCGTCATGGATGTGAACGCGTGAAGGGAGAGAAATAAAAGTGACGCGTACGCGTAAGGTACGCGTACGCGTCGGGCGAAATTGTGCTACCGTTTTCGCGTAACTCTCTGTTCAAATTAAATGGGGCAGCATTTACGTGCGACGCGTACGCGTCCCTCGAATTGTGCCTCTAGCACACCAGCCGCACGATTCCATCACAACTTTCTGTTCGTTAGATGGGAGAGCCAACTTGGTTTCGACGCCCACGCGTCGCCTACGCGCACGCGTGGGTTGCCCTTTTTTATTTTGAGAAATGAGAAACTACCAAAACAATGCTAACCATGATTAAGCGAATTAAACCATAATTTAAACTAAATAACCATAACTAAAAATAAAAATTTAATTTATTACTATTGTAAACAAAAGCGAAATTAGAAATAATATACCATGGTGGGGTGTCTCCCACCTAGCACTTTTAGTTAAAGTCTTTAAGTTGGACATTTGGTGAGCTCCTTGTCATGGTGGCTTGTGCTTGAACTCATCTTGAAACTTCCACGAATGCTTGGACTTCCAATAAGCTCCGACATTTTTGAACAAATTCACCAAGCCTTGATGAAGTTCTTCACAAGCTTTGAGCTCCCAAAATTGATCCTCTTGTATGTCCGGATCCCAAATCTTGTTTCCACACCCGTCTGTAAGTGGATCATCATCGTTCCAACCGGGTGGCAAGCAAGTCGAATTCTCAATGCAATACCAAACTCTTCTCTTAGATCCCACCAATTGATCATTAGTCCAACCCTTGGATCTAACTCTTGAGGTCTCAACCTTGATGAGTCTTAGTTTGCAGTTCCAACCACTAAACATTCTTCTCTTATGCTTAATGCCACAAAGCTTCCTAAGTTGACCATTGGTTTCAAGAATACCATACTCAAGTGGGATAGTAAAGCAAATAGGGATAAGTCTTACCCACTCGAATGAAGGAGTAGATGGCAACCTAGGTAGAGAAGTCTCCAACATTCTTGACAAAGCATACTCAACTCCCATCCAACCTTTGCGAAGGACTTCCACTTCCACATCATTCTCAGACTCACTGAGAGAAGCTTCTTCATACCCAAGGAGTTCATTTGCGGATGTAGATTCATTACTAGGAAGACTTGCATCATGATCATCATCACCAAGGGAATTTGCTTCTTAATCTATTCCATCCAATTCTTCAAAGGGAATATACCATGGAGGTCGTACACTAGCCTCCTTGACATTAATTTCAAGCTTCTTGGAGGAATACTCTACAACTCTAGATTCTCATGGAGGTTTAGCATCTCCTAAGTCTTCAACCACTTCTTCCTCTTCAACTATTACGGCTTTCTCCACTTGTTCCAATACAAAGTCACGTCCCTCATTTTCCACCAGAGTTTCTAGTGTCTCCTTCATGCTACGCTCTTTTATTGATTCTCCACATGTAGCCATGGGAGTGCTTTGAGTGCTGACGTGCAGAGAGGCTAAATTACCTACTACCTCAGTCAAGGTAGCTATGAACTCTTGTGTCGTCCTTTGCATCTCTCTTTGATCTTGAAGAAAAACACGTAGAGTGTCATCCATTGAAGATTAGAGTGGGTATAATTACTTGGGAGGAAAGGTTCATGATAAGAGGGTGGTTCATCATAATAAGGATGTGGTGGTTCAACACTCTCCATCTTTTTTACTTGTTGCACAACACACTTCAATTCCTTATTCTCAAGTTGAGATTCGTTAGCCATAAGAGCTTTGTGTGCTTTTCGGCCTACCACTCGCTCCAATTGATGAATGGTTGCTTGAATTTGATCCAGTATCTCCTTGAGACGATCCCTTGACTTTTGTTCCGCTTAGATAACATAATTAGGATCATATAGCTCTTGAGTTGATGAATATGTACATGGTGTATATGGAGGTGGTGGTTCTTGGAAGTAATTGGGTTGGAATTGGGGTGGCTCTATGTATGGCTCATATGGTTCATAGGGTGGTTGGTATGGTGGATAAGGGTTAGGATCATATGAGGGTGTTTGGTAGTAGGGGGCTTGTGAGTATGGTGGTTCAAAGCTATGTTGAGGAGGGGGTTCATAGGCATATGGTGGGGCTTGTTGGTAACTACAAGGGGGTCCACCATATCCATTGTCTTGGTACGCACCTTGGAATGGCTCTTGCTCATAGTAAGTTGGTGGAGGTTGATTGTCACGAAAAGGTCCACCATAACCATTGTCTTGGGATGCATCGTAGAATGGTTGTTGCTCATGGAACATTTGAGGAGGTTGTTGCTGAAGGGTTGATCAAATCCTTGTGGCTCTTCCCATCTCTGATTGTCCCAACCTTGATGCATGTTCTCATTGTAGCTTCCATTCCCTACAACATAATTGTGACCAAACTCATAGCCAAAGGGGTGAGAATTTATAGTAGCAAGCAAAAATAAAAACTAATAAAAATAAGCAATGAAGTCCTAAAACTAATAAAAACTAACAAATAAGCAAAACGCAAATATGTATAAAAACCAATAATAAGGCACACATTTGCAATTCCCCGGCAACGGCACCAAAAATTGATAGGGAAAAAATCATAGGTAAAGAATTTCACAAAAATAATCTCGTTGCAAGTATAGATCTAAACCGACAATCAAACCTCAATCAAATTTAATTTTTTTGTCACTAAAGCAAACCCAATAAAAATAACCGAAGTATTAAACCTTGGGTCGTCTCTCAAGAAATTGCAGGGAAGTGTACTTATAATTGGTTATGAGATTATGTCTTTTTGGGTTTTTGAAATGTGGAACAAGGAATGTAAATAACAAGGAAATAAAATAGCAATTAAGAAAAGTCTTAACAAGTATTGAGAATTGAAATTCCGATCCTCATTATCATCATCAATTATGATGGTAATTGCCCTTTGCTTTTTCACTTAGTTAACCTCTAACAATGAAGAAAAGTCAAGTGAGAAAAGTTAACTTAAGTTCACAAGTCCTAATCAAAGACTAGATTTAGTGAAGTTTAAGCCAACTAGCAAGTCTCAAACACCAATCAATAAAAGACCTTTGATAATTCAAGAGTCTCCAATTAATCAATCCAAGCTAGGAATGCAAAAATCTAAATTAAAATCCTCCCAAACATTTTATCAAACACTTGGTAGGCATAAAATGAAAGCATAGAAAAGCAATAAGAGAATGTAAATACTAAAACCAACAATTGCAAAATCAATGATAACAAATAATGGAAGAAGCAATAAATATGAAATACCTCAAATTGCATTAAATAGAAAATCAAATCTAACATGAGAATTCATAAACTAAATTGGCAACATAAATTAATCAACAAGGAAAATAAATAAACTAGAATGCTTAGACAAATAAAAGTAGAAGAGAAACTAAATTAAACTAAGATAGAAATCTGAAATTGAGAAGAATTAAAGCTTAAAACCCTAAAACCTAGAGAGAGGAGAGAGCCTCTCTCTAGAAAACTACATCTAAACCTAAAATTATGTGAATGAATGTTTCCCCCATGATTCCTCCACTCTACAACCTCTATTCTATGTTTTCGGACTTGGAATTGGGCCAAAAGGAGCCCAAAAATCGCCCCCAGCACTTTCTGCAATTTACAGCACGTGACGCATTGTCACGCGTACGCGTCGTCCACGAGTACACATCGCTTGGCAAAAATCCTTGTCACGCGTACGCGTCAGTCATGCATACGTGTCGCTCGCCTTATGCTTTAGTCACGCGTACGCGTCGCCCATGCGTACGCGTTGCTGCCAGCTTCTCAAAACATCATTTTCTTGCGTTCCTTCCACTTTTGCATGCTTCCTTTCCATCCTCTAAGCCATTCCTGCCCTATAAAGCCTGAAAACACTTAACACACAGATCATGACATCGGATGGTAATAAAGGGTAATTAAAAATTGACAATTTAAAGGCCTAGGAAACATGTTTTCAACTATATCACAGAATTAGGAAGGAAAATGTAAAACATGCAATTTATATGCATAAGTGTGAGAATAATGGATAAAACCCGCTCAATTCAATACAAAATAAACCGTAAAATAGCGGTTTATCAAGAGTCTTCTATCTTTTGGCATAGAGACTCCCATCTTTCTCTTTTCTTGTTTTGTTTCTTCTTGTTTATGAGAAAGAATAGGGATAAGGAAGCCCATCTTGATCCAGATCCTGAACCTGAGAGGATCTTAAGGCGGCGATTGCAACAAGCTCAACTTTGCAGAGCCAGAGGGAATCTCACGGAATCTCTTGAGCAAGAAGTTGAAGATACAACCATGACAGCTGATCCAAATGCAGGAAGAGACACAAAGAAGGTCCTTAGCTCCTATACTGCACCCACATCTGACTTCTATGGGCGCAGCATATCTACACCTGCCATAGGTGTTCACAACTTCAAGCTTAAGCCTCAACTGGTCACTCTAGTGCAACAGAACTATCAGTTTCATGGACCCCCACAGGAGGACCCCAGCAAGTTCATATCTGATATCCTACAGATTTGTGATATTGTGAAGACAAATGGAGTGAACCCAGAGGTTTACAATCTCATGCTCTTTCCTTTTACTGTAAGGGACAGAGCAAAACTTTGGCTGAATTCTCAGCCTAAGGAGAGCTTGGACACATGGAAGAATGTGGTCAATGGATTTCTGACCAAATTCTTTTCACCTCAGAAGCTGAGCAAGCTTAGGGTGGAAGTCCAAACTTTCAGACAGAAAGAGGGAGAGTTCTTCTACGAAGCCTAGGAGAGGTACACGCTGCTGATAAGTAGATGCCCTCCCGACATGATCTCAGACTGGACCATACTAGAAATCTTCTATGATGGCATCTCTAAGCTGTCCAAGATGTCACTGCATCACTCTGCAGGTGGTTCACTCCACATGAAGAAGACGCCTGAGGAGGTGCAGGTGCTCAGAACAGTAGGACTACTCAGAAGAGAGGAGTCATGGAAGTGGACAGTCTGGATGCCATTTTGGCTCAGAACAAGCTCATGTCCCAGCAGATCAACATGATCTCCCATCACTTGAGTGGGATGTAATCTTCAGCTATTACAACTTAAAAGGCATCTTATGAAGGAGATACTGATGACGATGCTTGGACCACCATAGAGAAAGTAAACTACATGGAAAATTCCTCCAGAAATCCCAATAATAATCCCTATTCAAACACTTTTAAATAAGGATGGAGGAATCACCCCAACTTCGGGTGGAGAGATCAGCAGAGGCTTCAACAAGGCTTCAACAATACTGAGGGAGGAACCAATCAAAATAGGTTCAATAACAGATAGTTCTAACCCTCTCAACAACAGATGGAGACTCCCACACAGAGCCTCTCTGACCTGGCAACAATCGTCTCTAACTTCTCCAAGACCACTCATAGTTTCATAGCAGAAACTAGGTCTTCCATTTGGAACTTGGAGATATAAGTAGGTCAGTTGAGCAAGAGGCTACCTGAGGAACCCTTCAACACTCTTCCAGGAAACACTGAGGAGAATCCAAATGAAGAGTGTAAGGCCCTCACTATGGAAGTTGAGACCAAACCCCAGGAGGAAATTGCTGTTGAGGAACTAAAGGAGAACAAGGCTCAGGAAGAGACTAGGAGTGTACTCACACACACCCCCATGGAGATGAAAGAGCCTGAAGACTAACTCTCTCTAGACGTGCATAAGAAGCCTGAGGATGAGCAACTTGCTCAGTTATTGGCAGTAAGCTGCAAGTCAATATCTCCTTTGCAAAGGCGTTGGAGAAGAAATCCCCTTATATTGCCTATTTAAAAAGAGTGATTTCTGAAGAGACGGCCCTGAAGGGGGATGAAACTGTGGTGCTGACCAAGGAGTGCAGCGCCCTTCTGCAAAGGAAACTGCCTCAGAAGATGCCAGATCCCGGAAGCTTTCTAATTTCCTATACTATAGGGACCATTACAGTTGAGAAGGCCTTATGTGATCTTGGATCAAGCATAAACCTGATGCCTCTCTCTACAATGAAGAAGCTGGGAATTCAAGGGGTGTAGCCCACTAGGATCTCACTAGAGATGGCAGATAAGTCTCTGAAACTGGCATATGGACTGGTGGAGAACGTCCTTGTAAAGGTTGAAGACTTTTACCTCCCTACAGACTTTGTGATACTTGACACTGGAGAGGACAGGGACAACTCCATCATCCTTGGAAGGCCCTTCCTAGCTACTACAAAGGCCTTGATTGATGTGGAAAAGGAAGAGCTAATTCTGAGGCTATGGGAGGATCATATCCTGTTTAAGATTTCCAACCCTCACTCTCTCCTAGATAAAGGAGGTACTACCATGCAACACTTAGTGTTTCAGCCTTCTCTCTTAGTGCAGAGCCATACAAAGCCATCTAACATCAACCCTAACTTTGGTGTTAGGCATTCATCTCCAATCATTGAGGAAGGAGGTACCAAGAAAAAGGTACCCAAAGGCTGGAGAAACAAGAAGATTCTCACTGAAGCCTTCTCACCTATCATGAGAGTTGTCTTCACTAGAAGTCCAGTCATTCCACACACTGTGAATCGGATCCTGTCTCTGGAGCATGTTGAGCTGATTCATGAGAATACAGGAAGAAAGTTCACCATGATGGGTGAAGATTTGAGCCCCTATCAACCTCCTTAAAGGAGCTGTCTGTCTAGCTAATGACGGTAAAGAAGCGCTTGTTGGGAGGCAACCCAACCATAAGTATCTTACAGTATTTTCTTCTTTTCTATTTTCATAGTTTTCCTCTTTTTCTCATGTTTGTGATCCTGTGTACCACTTAAACTAGAAACAGGAATGCTTAGGAGAGAAACAGAACACCCTGGAGGGTGTCCCTGACTGGCGTTCAACGCCAGACAGGAGAAGAGAGCATAGGTGTTCAACGCTCATAAGGGAGCAGAGAGGACCCTCTGGCATTCAAACGCAAGTCTTGAGGCTGAATTCCTAAAGGGGAGGGAGGCAGTCCTGGCGTTTAAATGCCAACAAAGGACCAAGCTTTCTTTGCTTGGGGACAAGCAAACTTTTAAGTTTGGTGTTGCAGAGCAAGCTCTAGGTCTATATTATCATCAATGGCACCAAAGAAAGGTGAAAATCATCTTCACAGAAGATCAGCAGCCACCATAACTGAGGTGGTTAAGTTTCATTATCCCTTCCTTTATCTTATTTCCTATTTTCTATTCTAGCTTTTACATGATCACTCTTAGAATTTCCTTGCTTTATTGTTTATTTTTGAAATCTTTATGGTTAGAAGATGTCTTATGTATTGCCCACTAAGCTTAAAAAGAATTTTTCTTTTAAAAAAAAAGAAGTAGCAAGACACATAAGGTTTTGAGTATACTATGAGTTGTTCTATTTACTTTGATGTGGTAGCCTTATCTTTGTTCTCTGAATAAATGAATTAACTGTGCATAATTGATGTTGAAGTTAAGCATATTGACTCTTGAGGAACAGGAATTTAGAGAAGTATTATTGATTCTCTGAAAAATAAAAAAGATTGATTCTTAAAGCAAAAGAAACATCCAAAATAAAAAGAAAAAGAAAAAAAAAGGGGGGTCCAAAGCTTTGAGCATCAATGGTTAGGAGGGTCAAAATTGGCCTAAAAAGCTCAAAGAGTTTCTATCCCTAACTATATGCTTGTGGTGTGAGTGTCAAGAAAATCTTGAGACTGAGCATTTAAAGTCTTTATCCAATGCAATAAAGAGTACGCTTAAGGCTCTGAGTACCACTGTCTGGGAATTTAAGCAAAGCTAAATTCAAATCCAAAGGGTTTCCCCAATTAATTGCTTGTGGTGTTTATGTATCAAGTGGTAATACATGAAAACAAAACACTTAGAGTCACGGCTAGACTTAAAGGTGCAAAGCACCAAAAGAAAACAAAAGCTGTGTTCAAGAATCAAGAAAAACTTAAAAGAGGGGAATCAGTAATATCATCTAGATTCTAGTTCTAAGGGATGCCAATATTTTTTAGCTTCAAAGAAAAGTAAGATGCCAAAACTATTCAGAAATAAAGTGTTAATAGCCCCATTCAGTAATTAGACTTGAGCTTTATTGACAACTCTAAAACCTTATGTATTTTTCTCTTTCATTAAGTCCTATCTTGTCTGGGAAATGCTTGCTGGTTGTTATTTGATCTCACTGCATTTCTGCATTTGATTAATGAAATGTTTTGCAAACATCCAGTTTTTGGTTTGCATTTCCATATATTGACTTGGATTTATACCTTACTAAAAGTTATCTAACGGAATAAGTCAAGCTGATCTAATGAAAATCCCAAATGACTAATAAGATTGAATGATAAACTTGGATCAGATGGATGTTGGGATTTAATGTTTGGTTGGTTATTTTTGTTATTTGACTTTTAGTTTGTATTTGAATGAGATCATAACATTCTAATTTATGTAGTATTTTTAATTTGGATGATATTTTAAAGTTTATATTAGAATATAATTATGTTTAATGTATTTATTTATATTTTATTTATTATTTAATTATAAAACGGTTTTTTTCGATTCAACCACGGTCAAATCGGTTAAACCTATGAACCAGTAAACCAGTAGCTAGAGCGGTTTGATGACCGATTTGGTTTTTAGAAACTTGCTTTTAATTAATGTTTGATTCAATTCTAAGGTGTTGTTTTCGGTTTTAATCCTAAAAATCTGTAGTGAAACGGAAGTATGACCCCTGATTCTACATGAGCTCTTTGTGATACTCTTACCAAGGTCGCCTGAGCTACAGCTTGAAAACACTCCTCCTAAACTGAGGGTTACCTGCGGCTGATTGGGATATGTGACATGAAATCCTGTCATTTTTGGGTAATTAAGGTTTTTGTGGCGCTAAACTAGAATGTTGAGCTTCACTTTCGTTCGAATTGAATGACCACTGACCCTGGCTTTTGATAAGAATCAGAGGAGATTAAATTGCCAAGAAATTAGGGTTTAACTACTTACAGTTTGCCATGGAATAAATCATTCATTGTTAAAATAGTCAACAAGAAGTATTAATTCGAAAAGATAAGCATCTCCGAAACCTTAACTACCTCCATATATTATCTCTTTACCAATCTTTAATTGCTTTTCTTTACTTTCTTGTTTTATGCGCCTACAACAATAACAATTCTCTTTACTTTTCGCCTGACTAAGTCCAGCAAGATAACTACTGCTTGCTCAATCCAATAATCCTCGTAGGATCGACCCTCACTCACCTGAGGTATTACTTGGACGACCTAGTGCACTTGTCGGCAAAGCTGTGCGAGTTCTAATTTTGCGCACCAATCAGTTGTTCCACTTTCTTGTTTTTACCGTTGTCCAATCAGTAGTTCTTCCCACTCTTTTGAAAGTGAGTCAAGAAGCCAAAGAGCTTTTGACTTTACAAGAGAAGATCCGAATAAGTGCACTATCTCCTAATTATCGGTTTTCATGAAGGGTTGTTGTTTTATAAGGGAAAAATTTGGGTGCCAGACTTCAAAATTTTAAGGGAGTTTCTCCTCCATTAGTTCCATTCAGTGGTTACATCGGGACATGCATGGTGGCATCTTAAAGTCCTATAAAGGTGTGGGGGAGTTATTTTTTTGGCCGGGAACGCATCAAGATGTTATCCGCTTCATTGATTACTGCGGAGAGTGCCATTGCACCAAGTACATTACTTCTAAACATCAAGGACTGTTGCAACCTCTTCCTATTCCTATTCAGCCTTGGGATAATTTAAGCATGGATTTCATCACCAAATTGCCAAACTCAGTTGACTTCACTGCCTTCATTGTGGCAGTGGATAAAGATTCACCAAAATAGTTCACACTTTGCCTTTTAAAACTTTATTCACAACAAAGTTAGTTGCTCAAAAATTCATCACCATAATAGTGCGCTATCTTGGATTTCCAGCCATGATTGGATCTGACCGTGACTCATTGTTCTTGAGCCGCTTTTGGAAACATCTCTTACAAAGTTGTGGGACCAAGTTGCTCTACAATACGGCATACCATCTATAAACGGATGGACAGATCAAGGTGGTTAATAGAACTCTTGACTAGTATCTGAGGGTATTCACTCATGCCTATCTGAATAAGTGGCCTGCTTATCTCAATTGGGCTGAATACTGCTATAATAACTCTTACCATTCCTTAATTGAAATGACTCCCCATGATAAGTTGTATTGTTACCAGTGCTATTGCATTCCAGGTTATGTTAGCCGAGCTTCCCCGATTCAAGACATTGATGATTTGCTGCGTGTTAAGGAGCTTCTTCATATGGAACTCCATTTCAGATTATAAGGAGCCCAAGATCGCACGAAGCGTCATGTTGACTCCCACCGACGTGAGAAGACCTTCAAATCAGATGATTTGGTCCTTTTTAAAACTGCAGCATTATAGGCAAGGCTCAGTGGTGGCCTGTGACCATTTAAAACCAGACAAGTACTTTTATCGACCTTTTAAACAATTTCTTATAAATTAAAACTTCCCGAAGGCAGCGCCATCCACTATTACAAGATTTTTGTTTATTTGTGACAGTTTTTTCTCTTATTTGTGGAGGTTTATAACCCCTCCCCACACCAAATGGTTTGTAGGGGTTTCTAAAATCCCCAAAATTTGAGGTTCAACGAGGTCTTTTGTAGGAGTTTTATGTGTGTTTAGTGGGGTTTTATATTGAACTTTGTGGCAATTTTAAATCACTTTCGTGGCAGTTTAAAACCCCACAAATTGATTTTTTAATTTAACAAAAAATAACTATTTTGTGAGATTTTCAAACCTCCACAAATCCTGTAATTATTTATTTATTTTTAATTTCAAATCATTCATTAATCTTATTTTATTTACATACTCTCAAATTAGAAATTTATTTTTTAATATCAAAATTTAAAAAAGAAATATTTTATAACACAATTTCTCAATATAAGACATAACTCTATATATAAAAAAAATTCTCAATGTCAATAGTTCCAAACATGATTGCATATCATATTATTCTACTTAACTATTACTATTTTTTTAAAGTAAAATAAAACAACAACTTCAATATTTCAATATCATCTAATTACATAAAAATCTTAAATATTTGTCCTCGGATGTCTGTCGCTATCACTAGTTGATCTCCTAGCATCAAAGGGAATAGTAGGCTCGCTTTCAACATCATTAGTCTATATGTAAACATAACTAGGATTTAATTATAAAACAAATACACAAAAAAAGATTTAACTTTCTTAGAAAACCTCTATAAACCTCTGTATGTGAACCAAGCTGGGATGGACTTCCCTCACTCTGAGTTCCTATCAAGTGTTTGTTTAATACACACTAATAGATGTTAATCATGTCTATACAATAAAAGCAGACAACCAAATTTAATTGTCCCTTAAAATTTTGCATTATTACATTATATATCTTCATACACTTTATACAAGGGCAACACAACTAACAAATGGAGAAGAGTTTGATACTTTAAGGGACTTTTTGACACTTAGAGATTTTTCTATTACACTAGCATTTTTACTCCTTACTTTTTCTCACCGGTCTTCTATTTTGTTTTTCTTGCAACTTTGAATTTCAGTTTTAAGAACTTCTTCTTCTTCTTCTTCATTCTTTTCTACACTTAGTTTAATTTTCATCTTTGCAATTGTTGTTGAATTTAGAGCTATGATTCACTAAACCCCATTTTCATTAGGGGGAGGAGCTCTGTTTATTTGAATGGGTTGATAACTCTTCTTTTCCTTCTCAATTCAAGTGGTTCATCCAAGAAGAAACTCTTGTTCTTCAAAGATTCAATCACCATCGAGAGAGGGATTGAATCTATATGAATTGTGTGGTGAACTTGAGAAAGGAGCCATATACTTCAGTTTAGAGTTCATCCTTTCATAATTTCCTTGATTAATACACTTTGGGTTGGTATGTGAGATGTAACCACCCTTGGTTGAGATCCTGGGAATTGTGTGGCTTGAAGGATTAGTTAATGAGTTTCATCTCTTCTCATGAACAATTAGATCACGAGAGTGGCAATTGGTTGTGTTGAGAGAAATTGAGTTACCAAGAGATTGGAACTCAATTACCTACAATCTGCCATGGATCTATACCCATGATTGAGAAGGAATTGATCAACATCAATTCATGAGAATTTGCATCTCTGATCCCTAATGATCTCTCCCATCATTAATTCTCATTTCTTTTACTCTTTAGTTATTTTGAATACCCATTACCCAATTCCCTTTTACATTCAAGCAATTTAACTTTCCTGCTATTTAACTTCAGTTTCAATTGTTTGCAATTTACTTCTCCGCTCTCTACAATTCAGCACTCTACTTTCTTGCAATCTACTTTTGATGTCATTTAAGTTTCTTGCAATATAAGTCTCCATTATTTACTTTCGGTCATTTTAATTGCTTTCCTTACTTTAGTTCTTAAATTTTCTTGTCATTTAATTCTTTGAAATTTCTTTTGAACATTCAAATATCATGAAATCAAAACATTGTTCGCTTAACTAAAATACCATTTAACTAAAGTTGTTTAATCCACCAATCTCCGTGGGATCGACCTCACTCCAGTGAGTTTTACTACTTGATACGATCCGGTATACTTGCCGGTTGCGCGTTAATATTCTAATTTTCACGTATCAAGTTTTTGGCGCCGTTGCCGGGGATTGGAAAAGACTGACAATGATTAAGTGAATATGGTAGTTTAGATTAAGCATTTTTCTTTTCCTTGTTAAAGCCCACTAACTGTTTGATATTTTGTTTTGCTAACTTTAACTTCACTCTAGCAATAGAGTGTTTCATTGGTGTTGTTAGTGTGTGTGTTTGTATATGTCAGAGGCAAGGAGATTTAATCCTGAAGACGAGAGAACCCTCCGAAGGTTAAGAAGAAAAGTAGCAGGAAAAGGGATAATTGGTGAGGAGGATTCAGAAGGAGAAGACCAAGTCATGGAGGGCAACTCACATAACCCTGCTGCTGCTGAGGGAGTTGCCAACAATAACAACCCACCTCAAAGGAGAGTTCTAGCTTCTTACACTCTCCCAAATCCAAGATACTGTGGGAGAAGTATACTCGCTCCCAATATTCATGCAAACAACTTTGAATTAAAGCCTCAGCTCATCACTCTCATGCAAAACAATTGTTCCTATAGGGGAGGCCCCCTTGAGGACCCAAATTAACACCTATCTGTCTTCCTAAGAATATGTGAAACTGTCAAGACAAATGGTGTGCATCCAGATGTTTACAAGCTGCTATTATTCCCATTTTCTTTGAGAGACAAGGCATTTCAATGGCTGGAGACATTTCCCAAAGAAAGTATAAATACTTGGGATGATCTGGTGAATAAATTTCTATCCAAGTTCTATCCGCCTCAGAGGATCATCAGGTTAAAAACAGAGGTGCAAACATTCACTCAAATGGATGGGGAATCATTGTATGAGGCATGGGAAAGATACAAAGCTCTGATTAGAAAATGTCCACCTGAGATGTTCAGTGAATGGGATAAACTTCAAAATTTCTATGAAGGGTTGACTGAAAAATCTCAAGAGTCTTTGGATTACTCTGCAGGAGGCTCGCTACAATTGATGAATACAGCCGAAGAAGCTCAGAATCTCATAGACATGGTGACAAATAACCAATACTTCTTTGCTCATCAGAGGCAACGCCAACCTATTCAAAAGAAGGGTGTATTAGAACTAGAAGGAGTGGACACAATCTTGGCACAAAATAAGTTGATGCACCAACAACTCCAGCAACAAATGGAAATGATGGCTAAGAGAATAGATGGCCTCCAACTAGCTTCAGTGAACACAACAAATCAACCTTCAATTGAATGGGGTCAAAATGAAGCAAGTAATGTTGAGCAGCAACTAGAGCAAGTTCAATACATGCATAATACCTCAAATTCTTCTCAAAATGATTTCCATGGTGACACATACAACTCATCCTGAAAAAATCACCCCAACCTGAGATGGGGTGATAATCAAAACCATTTGCAGAAGAACAATAACTCCAACCATTCCCGTAACACACAGAGCCAAAATCACTCATCTAACAACACTAACCAATACAAGAAACCACAAAACACATATCAACTACCCCACAACAATTCACAAACACATCAAAATAACTTTCCCGCACCAACATCCAATCCACAAAACTACCACACCAGCCCTTCAAACAATTTTCAGCAACAACAATCAGCTCCCATCATACCACCAATTGACCATCATGAAAATAGAATTTCAAGTCTTGAGGCAGCCCTACAAACAATTGCTTAGTCCACTCAAACATTGATCAAAAGGCAAGAGAGGTATGAAGCTACCATGAAGAACCTTGAAAGGCAAGTGGGACAATTAGCCAAACAAACTGAATGGCCAACTAATGTGCTTCCAAGTGATACAATCCCCAATCCAAGGGAAGAATGCAAAGTGGTGCAGTTGAGAAGCGGCAAGATAGTTAGAAAAGAAGTCAACAAAGAAGCAACAGAGCATGAAGTGGAAGATACAATAGACAAGAAGGAGGATGAAAAGGCATCAACATCCAAAAAGAGCAAAGAAGCTGAAGAGCCACTAAGCAAGTTGCCAACTCAAAACAACAATACCAATAGCAAGAAAATTGTGAAGCCACAGCAAGAGGAAAGAAATGAAGGGGTAAAAGCTTATGCACCCAACCTCCCTTACCCAACAAGGTTACACAAAGGAATGAGAGACCAGCAATTCCCAAAATTTTTAGAGATCTTCAAGAAGCTTGAAATTAACATTCCACTAGCCAAATCTTTGGAGCAAATGCCATTATATGCTAAGTTTCTTAAAGAATTGATCACTAAGAAGAGAAGCTGGCAGGAGAAAGAAACCGTGCTCCTCACTCAAGAGTGTAGTGCCATCATTCAAAAGGGACTGCCACCAAAACTCAAGGACCCATGCAGCTTCCTCATACCATGCACAATTGGGAACATGGCCATTGATAAATCACTTTGTGACCTGGGAGCAAGCATCAACTTAATGCCTCTTGCCATGATGAAGAAGCTAATGATCGAAGAGGTTAAACCTACAAGGATATCACTACAGCTAGCTGACAGATCTCTCAAAATACCAAATGGAGTAGTGGAGAATCTCTTGTTAAAAGTGGGCAATTTTATATTCCCAGCCGATTTTGTGGTCCTAGATATGGATGAAGAGGGGAGCAACTCAATTATCCTTGGTAGACCCTTTTTGGCTACAGCAAGAACAATCATTGATGTGGAAAAGGGAGAAATGATTTTCAGAGTACATGATGAGCAAATGACCATAAATGTCTTCAAAGCAATGCAATACCCCGCTGAGAAAGAGAGTTGCATGAGGGTTGATGTGGTGGATTCTTTGGTTGAAGAAGTATTTGAAACAAATAATCAAGTGAAACAGGAGGAAGTCCAGGACATCCAAGAACAAGAAGAGAACAAATTGGAAGCACCAGAGGAACCAAGTGAATCAAAAAAAGAAGAGGCACCACAACAAGAGTTGAAACCATTACCCCCTCATCTTAAATATGCATTCCTTGGTGAAGAGGACAGCTTCCCAGTAATCATCAACTCTACATTGAGTGCAGAGGAAGAAGAAAAACTCCTTGTGGTATTAAGAGCTCACAAAGATGCATTGGGATGGACCATTAATGACTTGAAGGGCATAAGCCCTGCCATATGTATGCACAAAATTCTCTTGGAGGAAAATTCTAAACCAGTGGTACAACCTCAAAGAAGATTAAATCCCACAATGAAAGAGGTGGTCCAAAAAGAAGTACTGAAGCTATGTAAAGCTGGGATCATTTATCCTATCTCTGACAATTCATGGGTTAGCCCAGTTCAAGTAGTACCAAAGAAAGGTGGGATGACTGTCATTGTCAATGAGAAGAACGAGCTTATTCCAACAAGAACAGTGACTGGATGGAGGATGTGCATTGACTATAGGAGGCTGAATGATGCCACATGAAAGGACCATTTCCCCCTCCCTTTCATTGACCAGATGCTGGAAAGGCTGGCTGGCCATGCTTATTACTGTTTTCTTGACGGATACTCTGGATATAACCAAATAGTAGTTGATCCCATGGATCAAGAGAAGACCTCCTTCACCTGCCCTTTTGGAGTCTTTGCTTACAGGAGAATGCCATTCGGATTGTGTAATGCCCCAGCTACCTTTCAGAGATGCATGTTATCAATCTTCTCAGACATGGTAGAAAAATTTATTGAAGTTTTTATGGATGATTTTTCCGTTTTTGGTGATTCTTTCAATACTTGCTTGCACCATCTTACCTTAGTCTTGAAAAGGTGCCAAGAAACCAATTTGGTTTTGAACTGGGAGAAATGCCATTTTATGGTACCCGAAGGAATTGTTCTTGGTCACAAAATTTCAAGAAAGGGTATAGAGGTGGACAAGGCAAAAGTAGAGATTATAGAAAAACTTCCACTACCAACAAATGTAAAAGCTGTTAGAAGTTTCTTGGGCCATGCTGAATTCTATAGAAGATTCATCAAAGATTTTTCTAAAATAGCAAAACCACTAAGCAATCTACTTGTGGTGAGCAATCCTTTCTCCTTTGATGATGAATGTAAACAGGCCTTTGAAACTCTAAAAGCTAAGCTCACCACAGCACCAATTATCACACCCCCAAGTTGGGGATTACCTTTTGAACTTATGTGTGATGCAAGTGACCTTGCAATTGGTGCTGTGCTGGGACAGAGGAAGGACAAGAAGCACCATGTCATCTACTATGCAAGCAAAGTATTGAATGAAGCTCAAAGAAATTACACCACAACGGAGAAAGAGCTGCTAGCTGTGGTGTATGCTTTTGATAAGTTTAGGCAATATCTGATTGGATCCAAAATTTTAGTTTATACTGATCATGCTGCTCTTAAGTATCTAATGTCAAAACAGGATGCCAAACCAAGGCTAATTAGATGGATATTGCTTCTACAAAAATTTGACATTGAGATCAAGAACAGAAAGGGTAGTGAGAATCAAGTTGCTGACCATCTATCAAGGTTTCCACAAGGGACAAGTCAAGATACTTCTCAACCAGTGAATGAGAATTTCCCAGATGAGTACCTCTTGCAAATCCAACAAACTCCTTGGTTTGCAGACATGGCCAACTACAAAGCAGGAAGGAGTATTCCACAAGAGTATACAAGGTAACAAGTTAAGAAGCTGCTACATGAGGCTAAGTTATTCTTGTGGGATGAACCCTTCCTATTCAAAAGATGCCCAGATGGAATGATTAGAAGAAGTGTACCAGAAGTTGAGATGAAGGACATACTATGGCATTCCACAATTCAAGCTATGGTGGTCATTTTGGAGCTGAAAGGACTGCTGCAAAGGTCCTCCAAAGTGGGTTCTATTGGCTTTCTATCTTCAAGGATGCTAGAGATTTTGTGAGTCACTGCAATGAATGCCAAAGAACAGGAGGCTTGAAAAAGAAGAATGAGATGCCTCAAAAGTTCATTTTGGAAATGGAACTCTTTGATTTATGGGGAATAGACTTCATGGGACCCTTCCATCCATCCTACACATTCAAATACATCTTGGTGGCAGTAGAATATGTTTCAAAATGGGTAGAGGCAATAGCCACCACTACATGTGATGCTAATGTGGTATTGCAATTTCTAAGGAAAAACATCTTCACTGGGTTTGGGGTGCCAAAGGGACTTATAAGCGATGGAGGAAGCCACTTTTGTAACAAAGAATTGAACTCCCTCCTCCATGGATATGGAATAACCCACAAGGTAGCCACACCTTATCACCCACAGACAAACGGACAAGCTGAACTTGCAAACAGAGAGTTAAAGAGAATTTTGGAGAAATTGTGGGAGCAACGAGAAAGGATTGGGCAAGGAAGCTGGATGATGCACTTTGGGCATATAGGACAGCATTCAAAACCCCCATAGGGAGATCTCCATTTCAGTTGGTGTGTGGGAAAGCATGCCATTTACCTGTAGAGCTTGAACACAAAGCTTTTTGGGCCACAAAACTTCTAAATCTTGATGCCCAAGCAGCAGGAGAGAAGAGACTATTGCAACTTAATGAGTTGGAGAAATTTAGACTTGAAGCATATGAGAATGCAAGAATATACAAGGAAAGGGCAAAAAGGTGGCATGATAAGAAGATCTCTCCAAGAACATTTGAACCAGGCCAAAAAGTGTTACTCTTCAACTCTAGGCTAAAAATTTTTCCTGGAAAGCTTAGATCCAAATGGACTGGTCCATACACTATCACAAGAGTTTCTCCTTATGGTTATGTGGAATTATTTGATGAAGCCTCAAAGGAGACATTCACAGTCAATGGTCATAGGGTGAAGCTCTATCTTGGTGGCCCCTGGAGCAAGGAAGAAAATGTGCACTTATTAACATGAGCAAAAGAGCTGCAATGTCAAGCTAAGGACAATAAACAAGCGCTTCATGGGAGGCAACCCATGCACAGGAGTCTTTTATTTTCATGCTTTAGTGATCAATAATGAGAGGTTGCATCATATACATCTAAGAGAATAAAGAGTGAACTAGCACATAGTGTATGCAAGGCACTAAGTTTGGTGTGATCAATCTTGAAGTTTCTTTTTACAACACTTAGTCACAAACTAAGTTTGGTGTCCATACATACACGAAAATGCTAGACCATGGAGCAGCAGTGTAGTTATTTCTTTTAGTGATATGGAAGCAATCAATAAAAAAATATATATTTTATGATCTCGTTGAATGTTTTTAGTATGAGTCCAATTACAAGAAATTCTAAAGCCTTTGTATTCTTGCTGCAGAGAAGTGAAAGAAAGAAGTGATGGGAGAATCTTGAAGTAAGGATCACGGGCACACACACAAGAAAGGAGAAGTCACATGTGCCTTGGGTTTTGTACATCCATATATACCTTGGATTGTGTGCATTGAGGAAAACACCTTAGCATGCATTAGGCAAAGAAGATTCATGTTTCCCATGCCTTGACCGAACCTTCAAGACCATTCCCCTATCATAAATATCACTTTAACCACTCCAACCACTCTCATCAAAACTCACTTTGCCCTCACTTATATATACCATTCTCCATCCCCACACTTCATCAATTCACCTCAGCCGAAATCACACTCAACCCTTTAATCATCCTTGCTTCACAGATTTTGGCCTTGATCCTAAGAATTGCTCAGCAAAAATTAGGATGCACCATTTCCCCTAGCCTACCCGAACCACCCCCTTCTTCATTCCCTCTCACAATCACTTTCAAGCTTGTATTTTCTTACCTTGTAGCCATATCCATCTACACCCCCTTCATAAACATTTTCTTTATGCTTGTCCTTTGATCGAAGAAGGTTCAAATCCAAACACAATGAGCGCATCTTTAGTTGGATGACAGGCAAAGACGTTGTCCCGGAGTTACCTTTCAAGCTGAGAAAGGAGGAATACTCTGAGATACAAAAAATAATTAGAAAGAGGGGATGGGAGCTTCTCTGTAATCAACCTCAAGAAGTAAGCATGGTTCTCATCCATGAGTTTTACACTAATGTGATAAGAGAATTTGACGATGAAGAGCCATACATGAGCTATGTAAGAGGGGTGACTGTTGACTTTAGTCCAGACACCATCAACAGGGTGCTAAAGGTCAAACCAAAACGGTTCAAACAAGCTAGCTATGAGGAAAGAGTTGAAAATAATCCAAGATATGTAAATGTGCTAGGTGACCTGTGCAAAGTAGGCACGGATTGGGTGTTGGATTCACAAAGACAACCACTCAAACTCAGAAGAGGTGATCTCATACCTCAAGCAAAAGGATGGCATGACATAGTGAGGAGATCATTAATCCCTACTTCAAATAATTCCGAAGTGACAGTGAATAGAGCAATAATGATCCACTGCATAATGAAAGGAGGGGAGATCAATGTTGGAAAAATCATAGCCAAGAACATCATTGACATAGCCGAGAAGGTCAAACAGGACAGTTGGCTAGGATATCCTAGTACTATTCTGCGCTTATGTGAAGAAGCTAGAGTGCCTCTCGAAGAATTTGAAGAAACTGATGTGGCATCTATTGGAAAGCCTCTCACCAAGGAAAGATTGGAATTTGTCACCACAACCCAATTTGAGAGGCAACCTTTAGCAAGAAAAAAAAAAGGAAAGAAACAAGACAAGAGGAAGAGCACCAAGGAATGGAAGAACTGAGCACTTTGAACATGAATCAACTCCAAGCCGCTTTGGAAGGAATCTCTGGGCAATATTCACAAATTCAAAGAAGCCAAGAGGAACAAGCTCAACAACAAAGGGACTTTTGGCAAATAATGAATCAACAAAGAGAAGTTCAAGTTCAATGGATGGGTCAGCAAAGTGAATATCAAACACATATGATGGAACTACAACAAGAACAATATGACAAGATGTGTGAAGTCATCAACAACTCAGCTGCTGAATATGGAAGATCCATGGAGAAGGTAATACAAGAACAAGCTCAACTAAGGAAAGAGCAAGCTCAGCAAAAGGAGCTCCTCCATAGGATGGAGGCTAGACAAGACACATTTCACAGAGAATTCAATGAAAGCAGAATATTCAAGGAGGCTAGACATAGAGACAGAATTGATTATGATATATGCATCCAAGAAAAACTCAGCTACCTTTGTGGAACACTCCCAGTGCTCAACCCACAAATCCAAAAATTTAATGATGCGCACAAGATATTAGAAAAGCAGGAAATTGCAAGGGTAAAATTTAATGCTGAGAGGCTAAAGGAGAGGATGATAAGCTCAGGAATATGGAAAAGAGAAGAGGAGGACTCAACAACAAAACAACAAGCAGAAATAAGAAAGAAAAAGAAAGAATATCCAAAAGGCAAAGGAAAGGGACAAAAAGACTAAAGGTGGTGAAGTTCTTTTCTTTAGTACTTTATTAAATAAAGAAGATGTATGTCTGAAACATGGTATACCTTCTAAGTTGTTTTCCTTTATGCATTCTCAGTTATGTTGCTTATTCCATGTATCACTCACATGCTTGGAATGTTTGCTTGTCTTAAATACTTTTACTTGTCAATGGAATAAAAGATGTAGTTTGAACAAAGACAGAGAGAAATCTAGCCTAGGAGAACAAGATTGTCTGATACAAAGTGTTAGTACATATATGCTTTCATTGTGAACGAATCAAGAGCTCAAGAAATCAAAAGGAGTTAAGATGCTTGCTTACACAAAACTAGTTCGTTAAGGGTTATAAGACTCAAGAAGTTAGAAGCATAAAGATCCTTGACAATGGAGTAATACACAAAATTTTGAAGAGCAGAAAAAGAGAAATAAAGAAAACAAAGAACAAAGAATGAAAGGCTAGGCATCAATGACAAAATTTGGATATGTGTCTGTGGTGATTGATGTTGGGAGACATACTTGGGCTAGTAAATCCGAGGGGTGCTTCATCACCCGGTAACTTGAGTTAACTAACTCGAGATTATCGATTGAAAACTCACATTCAAGAGTAGCTCTATAACAGAACATTTAGCAATCCAAAGAGGTGCTGGACACCACTATCTAAATAAAATTTCAATGTTATATGCCTGTGATTGAATGTGTTAAGGAGAGAGGCTTGAGTTAGTAAATCTTTAAGAGTGCTTCAACACTTAACAAATTAAACCAACTGGTTTGGGATTGTTGATTGAAAGCTTATGCTAAAGAGCCGCCTTAAGACAAGATTTTTAGCTCAATTAAAACAAAGGAAAATTGAAAAAAAAAGGGAGAAAAGAGAAGTAGAGAAAAGAATAGCTTAAGGATTATGTGCTAAGGTATAGAAAAAGAGTCTAGTGAAATTAACCAACCTAGTATTGGAGCAAGCATTTCAACTAAGAATTTGGATTAGCCTTGATCAGTTGCACTAAACAGATGACTACACAATTGAGGATGACATATTTCATGGAAGAATTCTTCTCTATTAAGACATTAAATTCTTGCATCTTAAACTCTTTTGTCAAATTATTTTATCTCTTGCTTGAGGACAAGCAATATTTTAAGTTTGGTGTTGTGATGCATTCGCATATTTGCTATATTAGCTAGTCAGTTTAGTTAGTTTTAGCTTAGTTTCATTCATTATCTTTGAAATAAACAAGCATTTTTATGAGTTTTACCTCCATGCATTAAAACACCAAGAACTAGGTAAAATGTTGGCCAAATTCATGCAAATATTCAAGGAGTTTATAAACAAGTTGATGTGAATGATTCCCTTGAAATTTATTTCATAAGATGGCAAAACTTTGGGGAATTTTCTTTGGTTTATGCTAGGTGATGAAGCTAGAAAATAATGGAGCAAGAATTAGAGCCAGAAGGCTTAAAGATACATCAAGCTTGGCAAAGAAGCAGAGGATAGCACGTTGCCAACTTGGGCTACCAGTGGCGTGTTTGATGATAACGCCAGCAGCCCTGGAGAGAGATCCTAGAAGAGTTTGCACGTTGCCAACTTGCACTTCTACTTGAGTGCTTGGCAATAACGCCAGGAGGCAAGACTTAGTCCAGGGAAGGAGGCTAGCACGTTGCCAACGCTGGATTCTAAAGGCGTGTGCAATGGCAACGTAGTAAGCAAAGCTTGGAGCAAGAAGGCAGCCACAAGGACGTTGCCAACTTGAAGGTTCATTGGCGTTCTCCAAGGCAACGCAGCAAACAAAGTTTAGTGCCATGAAGAGGTTCGAGCACGTTACTACCATGCTGGAACAAAGGCGTGCTTGTGAACAACGCTGGCAAGCAACGCAGCAAGAAAGCAAGGCCTTGGAGAGGAGCTAGGGAAGCTCGAGCACATTACCAACGCCAGCTTTCATTGGCGTGTTTCAAACCAACGCTAGGCACCCACTCAAGGCACCCCTGACCTCCACTCGAGCACGTTGCCAACGCCAGCTTCCATTGGCGTTTTCCAAGGCAACGTAGCAAGCAAAGCTTGGTACCATAAGGAAACTCAAGCACGTTGTTGGACTGGGAGAGCATGGGCGTGTTCCAAGAAAACGCCAAGCAAGAAGCTAACCCAGGAGAAGAAGCATGCACGTTGCCAACGCCAAGTTCTGAAGGCGTGTTCATTGACAACGCAACAAGCAAGATCTTGGGCCAACCATGAGTTCGAGCACGTTGCGAGCCAAGAGATGCAGGGGCGTGCTTGATAGTAACGTAGGCAAGCAACGCCAAGCAAGGAGGCTGTCCAGGAAAGGGAGCCAGCACGTTGCCAACGCCAGAGTCCAAAGGCGTGTTTAGGGGCAACGTTGCAAGCAAGGTTGGAAGCTAGAAGGCAACCCTGGAGGGCAATCTCAAGACTCTAGCACGTTGCCAACGCCACCAACAAGGAAGTGTTTGGTGACAATGCGGGCAAGCAAGGATGCTGGGCCAGGAAAGAGTTCGAGCACGTTGCTAATGCCAAGCTCTATAGGCGTGTTCCTAGGCAACGTAGCAAGCAAAGTTGAAGGCTAGAAGGCAGCCCTGGAGGGAAGCATCGAGCACGTTGCCAACATGCCAACAAGGGGGCGTGTTTAGCAACAACGCCAGCCCCATGTCTCATCCCTGGGAGGTTTGGCACGTTGCCAACTTGGAAGAGAGGGTGCGTGTTCAGCAACAACTTCAACAAACTTGGCAGCCTGACCTTACCTTCTTTGAGGAAGCATAACTTGAGATAGGAAAATCCAATTGAGATGATTCTAAGTGCATTAGAAAGAAGACATTCTAATCTTTCCAATGATGTATGATAGTCCATATTGAAGCAGAGTATTGACACTCGAATTCTGGGTAACATTAGGCATGCAAAGTAGAGCCAAGAAGAAGGAAAGCCAAGTTGTTAGCAACAACTTGGGCTAACAACGCCCAGCACAAAACTCCAAGCCCAGGAAACTCATGAGCACGTTGTCAACGTGCATTCACACTGGCGTGTTTGCCAGTAACGCCCTCATTGGGCCAGGAGCATTATGAATGAGCCTCTCTCTCCCTGTTGAGCAACGCTTCTTCTATTTACATCTTCCACTGAGCCAAGAATTTAACAAGGATAAAGCCCACATTGCTAGCCCAATTGAAGATCTCTGAAGGAGTTTTAGGAGTAGTATAAATAGAGAAGAGTTTGATACTTTAAGGGACTTTTTGACACTTAGAGATTTTTCTATTACACTAGCATTTTTACTCCTTACTTTTTCTCACCGGTCTTCTATTTTATTTTTCTTACAACTTTGAATTTCAGTTTTAAGAACTTCTTCTTCTTCTTCTTCTTCATTCTTTTCTACACTTAGTTTAATTTTCATCTTTGCAATTGTTGTTGAATTTAGAGCTATGATTCACTAAACCCCATTTTCATTAGGGGGAGGAGCTCTGTTTATTTGAATGGGTTGATAACTCTTCTTTTCCTTCTCAATTCAAGTGGTTCATCCAAGAAGAAACTCTTGTTCTTCAAAGATTCAATCACCATCGAGAGAGGGATTGAATCTATATGAATTGTGTGGTGAACTTGAGAAAGGAGCCATATACTTCAGTTTAGAGTTCATCCTTTCATAATTTCCTTGATTAATACACTTTGGGTTGGTATGTGAGATGTAACCACCCTTGGTTGAGATCCTGGGAATTGTGTGGCTTGAAGGATTAGTTAATGAGCTTCATCTCTTCTCATGAACAATTAGATCACGAGAGTGGCAATTGGTTGTGTTGAGAGAAATTGAGTTACCAAGAGATTGGAACTCAATTACCTACAATCTGCCATGGATCTATACCCATGATTGAGAAGGAATTGATCAACATCAATTCATGAGAATTTGCATCTCTGATCCCTAATGATCTCTCCCATCATTAATTCTCATTTCTTTTGCTCTTTAGTTATTTTGAATACCCATTACCCAATTCCCTTTTACATTCAAGCAATTTAACTTTCCTGCTATTTAACTTCAGTTTCAATTGTTTGCAATTTACTTCTCCGCTCTCTACAATTCAGCACTCTACTTTCTTGCGACCTACTTTTGATGTCATTTAAGTTTCTTGCAATCTAAGTCTCCATTATTTACTTTCGGTCATTTTAATTGCTTTCCTTACTTTAGTTCTTAAATTTTCTTGTCATTTAATTCTTTGAAATTTCTTTTGAACATTCAAATATCATGAAATCAAAACATTGTTCGCTTAACTAAAATACCATTTAACTAAAGTTGTTTAATCCACCAATCTCCGTGGGATCGACCTCACTCCGGTGAGTTTTACTACTTGATACGATCCGGTATACTTGCCGGTTGCGCGTTAATATTCTAATTTTTGCGTATCAATGTCTCCATAAAAAACAGTAAACACATTCAAAGAGAAGTCTTAAGCACCAATTTAGTTCAGGAATTCCATAAAATCACCAAAAAATAAGATAATCTAATTAAATTTAATACACAACTGTAAGCTTCAAAGTTAAGCTAATCCAATCAAAACAGATTAACATGGCCTGCTACCCGTAAATGAATCACAATTCTCATGAAAGATACAGGAAAAAAAATTCCAAAGGGTGTTATGAGGTAAAGCCAATAATTTTCAAACTAAATTAAGTTAACCTGGATTCAAAAGGCATAGATTTCAAATAGAAATGAATATACTAACCTGAAGAACTTTAGCATGTATGGACCTGAAGACGGCTTGTAAGATACTGAAAACGAAAGAAGGCTGTGAAATCTGACAAATCCATTATGTGAAGTAACCAAAAATCAAAGAACTCTTATACGGAGAGGGAGAGAAAGAGAAAGAGGAGTTGTAGCAGTTTCAGTAGAAAACCTCTGTAAACTAGTAATCACTAAAATAGTACACTTCTTACTGTATCAAATACAAATGCTTAAATATCATTAATATTAAGTTATCCTTCTAGTGTAGTGACATCAATTAGAGAGTCAATTACCAATTGCTCTACAAGTAGTTATGATACTAAATTAAACCAATTAATATTAATTTCTTCTGCATTATTCTTTCCTCATCTATTTAGTAACGTGTACGAAATCGGTAATCACGTAAATAAACATATGATTAAACAAAGTCTAACATATATATTAACACAAATTATGATGATTCTAAACTTAAAAGATTAGAGAACCTGAGTGTGGAATATAAAAATACAACTAAATATAGAGGTATAGTTGGTGGAGCATTAGAAACTAGAATGAACCTTTACCTATCATCCACAACCAATCAAGACTAACCCTAGCAAATATGCCAATTAAGAGAACACAAGCAAATTACCCAATGCATTCTGCTCAGGACCCTGCAAAACACAAACTCTCACGAGTTCAGAACACTACTCTAAACATCCATATATGTTTATTATAACATTATTACTTTATAAAGTGTAAGAGTGTAGAGTTGGTAAAGATAGATGTATATAATAACTAATAGAAAGATACATATAACATAGTATTATATATAATAATTAATAGTGAAGAAGAGACCTTTTTGGTGAAGTGGAAAAGCAGAAATAGGAGAAGGAATGCTTCTGGTTGGAATTTGTTTGAACTTTCTTATTCCAACTTCAGTACAAAGCTCTGCCTCTGCTATTATTATTAGTGGCTGTCTTCCCATATAAAATATGTTCCAATAAATAAATACTATTAATTAATAACATCATCACCACTAACAATTAATGAAATTAAAACCAGAAACAAACAAAAAGGTAATAACAAGAAATAAAATGGTTATTTTTATCTTCACATGATTTCTTCTACTGAAAGAATTTTGATTGGAGTCCCTCAACAATTCCTTCAAAACATAGTTACAATTATATCAAATCACCTAAGAACAGTAGAGCAACCAGAGTTTATATTATGCATGAGGTTAATCCAAAAATAGGATAAAAAGGTGGAAGGAAATGAGTAAGAAAAGAGATAGAAAGCAGATTGCCTTTGAATTATGGTTGCATAATATAATACTCAATTTGCATAATTTAAAAGACCGCACAACATCACCATAAAAATAAAATAAAAAAACTGTGAAACAGAGAATAAATAAAAGCATATTCAGACAAGCCAATGAAACATGAAGGAGAAAATATTTGTGGTGGCCTCTAGTAGTAAATCTAATTCAAACCCAAAATATTATTAGCATTGTTTAAGTAGTTAATGGTTAATTCAAAAAAAATAAAGTTAGTGATTTTAATTTCCTCTAGTTGGCTATGTGATTATCCAAAGTCTGGTTAATATTAATTATAATTATTCAATTAAATTCCTTCAATATTCCTTTAAATAATGATAAAAGGGTTAAGTACTTTTTTTGTTTCTAAGATTTGGGGTGAAAATTAAATTCGTCTTCGACCTTTTTTATTATTAAAATTATCCTTAATGTTACAAAACGTTATAAAATTGTCTATTTTCTGCATCAATTTTATTGTTTTGACCAAATTACTCTTAACAATTAATAAAAATAATATTAAAAAAATAAAAACAAAAACACCCCAACCCAACCCCACACCCCGCACCCCAGTACCCCACCCTCATCCCCAATCTCAATTTCTGAGTTCCCTCCCCATTCCCTTCCTCCTAATCTACCCTCATCCCCAATCTCAATTTCTGAGTTCTCTCCCCATCTCCTTCCTCCTAATCTCTTCGAATCCAAGAACACTCGTTCTTCTCTCACACGGCGCTGCTGCCTCCAATCCTCTCAAATCTCGGTTTTCGTGAGCTAGCAACGGCGGCATCGTCGCTCTCCGACACTACCACCACTGCTTCCACCGCCTAGACTGGTCCATTCACTATCTTCGCTCCCTCCGACTCCTCCCTCCGCACATGCTTCTCTTGCTCCGTTCCCAGCCTACTCTGCGAGCACATAGTTCCAGGCCTATTCACCATCGATTACCTTCGCAGACTCGCTTTCGGCACCAAGATTGAAACCTTGAGCCCTGGCCCTCTACCTTCTAGAGGCCGTACACTCCCACATCTCCGCCACCGCGAGGTTTACGGGATCTTCACATGCAACCGCATCCTCTTTAACCACGCGCAAGATCACACAGGCCGTTGGACGGATCAAGATCGGGCTGCAGAGAAAGCTCTTCTTGTCAGCGTTGAGCTCCATCACCCATAGCTGCGACAGTCCCAACGCCAGCAGCAGTAGGTTCTACACCGTCACTTCCTTCCTCCTCTTTTCATTCTTCCTTTTTTTTATTTTTTTTATTTTTGAAGAACATAAAAAAATTCTGTTGCTGCTGATTTTGGATCTGAAGTTGCAGCTGATGATGATTGTTGAATTGTTAAATCTAATTTTTTGTTGATTTATTTTGTGGTTATTGTTGTTGAATTGGCTGAAAATGCTAAATTTGTTATTGCTGTTGTTGAATTTGAATGTTGTCGTTGCCGTATTTGGTTTTTGTTTAAGGAGAGAAGATGAATTGGGGTTTGGGGAGGGGGAGTTCAAAGATAGTAGGAGGAACAGAATGACGAGGGAACAGGGAAGAGAGACTGGAGATGACGATGGGATACTGGGGTGTGGGGTGTTTTTGTTTTTATTTTTTAATATTATTTTTATTATTTTTAATAATTATTAAGGATAATTTGATAAAAAAATAAAATTGAAGTAGAAAAGGACGATTTTATAATGTTTTGTAACGTTGAGGATGATTTTAATAACAAAAAAAGGTCAATGATGAATTTGATTTTCACTCCCAAATCTTAAAGATAAAAAAAGTACTTAACCCATAATAAAATATGTCATAGAGAGTGACAAATCCTTTATTTAAGAGGGATTTAGCTAGAATCCACTTATAAATAATAAGATAATTGAAGTTAATATATATACTACAAAAGAAATTCCGTAGAACTTAGTTTATTTATTCATTCATTATCTTTTAAAAAAATATCAAACTTTATTTAAATAGATGTTGCTATCACATGAATATTATTTCAATTAGCAGATGTTAGGTTGTGTATATATAATATATATTCCTGATGATCTATTTATTGTGTCTATATATAAAATAATATTCCTAATAATAACTTAGGTAGCTAGTATTTCCATGGTTTGGACACAAGATTGGTGCAAGCATTATCCAAAGTAGTAGAGTTTCTGCAAATCTTTTAATATGAAAACATGAAATTGTGACAAGAATGAACAAGTAAAAGCATATTTAGATAAGCCATTCTCATTTCTAATTCCATTTCAATTTACAGGATGTCGCACAATGGTAAAATTTTATAATCATGAGTCCAATTAATGTAATAACCAAATGACAATTGTTTCATTGTCGAAACAAGTATAATATTAAGCACCCATTTAACACATTTAAATAATATTGAAACTTCAAAGAAGCAGAAAAATAGAGACAAGTGAAATATGGAGAAGAAAAAGAATACTAGCGACAACTCGAAGGAGAAAATAGATCTAAAACAATGACTCGATTCAGAAGCTTTCGACCGTAGAAATCTCTTATAAAGGAGTTATGAACTCGCACCACCCCCATTGAACGAATGTGAGAGGAGCGAAAAAAGCCCAGCTCCCTAACTTAATGCGGCACCGGATTCGGACCACAGGGAACCATAGCATGGGAGGACATCTAATCCTTTTGCAGCAGAAGAAGGGGCCGTATCAGTCGGCTTGCCAATCAACTGACTTGCTTTCCTTGGTCGACAATGGAGCTACCCCTAATCCGTACTTCAGCAGAGTTTCTTCTATTAAGTTGATCGCCCCACCCAGAGTTTTCCACCAATTGTATCACAGCCAGACATGACAGATAAACTTGATCAATCGGAAAAGGTCTGACACTTCGACAGTAACACACTACCCTTTTAGATAGAGAGAGAGCCTTTATCCAGATCTAGAGATAGGGACGGCCCTTCTCCAGGAGAAGGGGGAATTACGTTATCCCCCGTCTCGGAGGACAAGCCCAGCTATGTGGAATAGGTAGGCGTCGGCTGGTTCACGCTGTACGCCGAACCATCCCCCGAAACCATAGAAAGGATTACACCTCTACGCTTGCTCGAATATCCAACTCAAAGCCCACCCGCTTGCTTATCATAATTAGTAGATTAAGATTTTCCTTAACCTTATACCATTTGATGGTCGTTAGCTAAATTGCTAAGACACACTGAAACTCACTTAAATGGTAGGGTGTTTCACTTGTTATTTTACAGCGGCAATGATAGCAAAAGCTGCGGTGATAACAGCGGCAAAAATTGCAGCAGCAATCGTATCTACAGAGTAACCAGATCTAAAGTCATAATGTTGATAGAGGAGGTGGCTCAATTTATGAGCTTCCTGCGACAAATGTAGCGGCAATGGCGGCGAACCCGTGACTACAACGACAGTTACACCGACAGTAGAGAATTTAAGGTTTTGTCGATCGCCATTCTCTTCTCTCCTCTCTACCACGGTGATGAGTTTTGAAAACTCAATAGTATGTAAGAGGGTTTTTTTTTTGGGGGGTTAAGTTTAAATTTTATAAATTAACTATTAGAGGAAGTTTTATAAATTATCATAAATAAAATATATTTTGGAGGTTTTTAAAAGTTTCTACTAAAAAACTCTCTCAATTCAATATAAATCTTGTAGTCCACCCTGTATTCCATGTCTCCTTGTCGAAAGAATACAAGAGTGAGCCTTTTAGCAGTGTTGTTATTCTTGATCTTCCTCTGTCACTCCCATATGAATCGCTATTGGTAGCCATCATTAATAGTCTAATTCTAGAGATTGATTATGAGACTAAGGAGGTGCAAGTCTTGATTGAATGGCAGGGGAGTCCTCACGAGGAGGCCACTTGGATGAGCTGGGTAGATCTTTCTCGGATGTTCCCTAATGAAGACTTTGAGGACAAGGTTATTATAGAAGAGGGAGTGATTGATTCAAGCCTAATGATTGGCACTAGCTCTGGCCCAACAAAGGAAGTTGGAAGTGAACAAGAAATAGTTGGGCTGAATGAGATAGCAGCAGAGCGAAAGAGCAAAAGAGTGAAGAGACCACCAGTGTGAATGAAGGACTGTGAAGTGTAAAATAAGAATGGTACACAGAAATAATTTTCTGGTGAGAGCACGCAGAATTAGTTACGTAACAACTTAGTCGAAAAATGATTTAAACAGAGAAAAGAAAAATGATAGAAGGCATGAAAGAAATACATTGTTAGGGTGGAGTCTTCCTTTATTCCAAAGGGGAATTTTTACTGTATGTATATTTTACTATACTTCCATAGCCATTTACTTCATTCTCTTCTGATTGATAATTCATATACACCACGATTCTTACTGATACACTTGTTCTTTAATTCATTTGGTTCTGTGAATTGTTTGTGAAATTGTCTCTGCTGGCCAGGTCTAACAAACACCTTCAACAATAATTCCTTACCTATACATGATATATGAATCAATCATTTTTTTTTGTCAGAACTATTCTAAATGGTTTTTTATGTAGTAGTTGTGCTTTTAAAATTGGAACTCGTATGTTTACTAAAAGGCATAAAATTTATGAGATGTTGACTACTAGTTATTTACTTATTTATAATATATATATACATACGCGAGCTATTCACATAAAGACATTTAAAACGTCTTTTTTAAATATGTTTTTTAGTAATTAAAATTTAACATATATAATCGATTAAATCATGTTATTTTTGTTAAAATTAGGCCACACAAATTAATTTGACCAAAAAAATAGTGAATCAAATCTTGAATTGGTCTAAATTAATATTATTTTTTATAAAAAATGACTACAATATCCTTATTATAGAAAACGACTAAAATACTCCTATTATATATATTAATTTTGAGAATCTTAAATTATAGCTCTTTACTTCTTTGCCGTCATATATAGAGTTAGAATTTAGAATTTTTAATATATATATATATATATATATATATATATATAAAATATATGAGTATTTTAGTTATTTTTATAATAAGGGTATTGTAGTCATTTTTTATAAATAATAATATTAATTTACACCGATTCAAGATTTGATTCACTATTTTTTCGGTTAAATTAATTTGTCTGCCTAATTTTGACAAAAATAACACGATTCAATCGATTATATGTGTTAAATTTTAATTTATAGAAAACATCTTTAAAAAATACATTTTAAATGTCTTTGTTAGAAACAAGAGACTAAACTGGAGAAAGAATTTATGTATTATTGAGTGTATTCAAGTTGTGTGAAATGATACAATATAAAAGGATAATAATAAAGACGTAATATCCTATAATAAATATTCAGATATGCTAAATAATATTAATTGATCTAATTTATCCTAATTATATTCTAACATCTCCTTCAAACTCAAGTGACAACTTGAGTTTGAAACTTATTGAAAACAACGAAATAAAAAAAATGCAAAAACTGATAGAACGGGTGCAGACGAAACTGCCGAAAAGAAGCGCAGATGGAACTGCCACTGTCTAAAGGAAGTGCAGATGGAACTGTCATTGTCTGAAGGAAGCGCAGACGGAACTGCCACAAGAAAACGCAGAGGAAATTATCACAAGAAAACGCAGACGGAACTATCACGAGGAAACGTAGACGGATAACAATGTTGTTTGATCATTCGACTCGAAAAAGCACAAGACGGAGAAAATATGCTAGTCGGTGAGGGAAAAAACATCAAATGAGTGACAAAAGGTAAGGAAAAATGACATAGAAAAAAAATACAAAAAATTACGGTGATTTTACCATATGGAAAACAACCTATCTTCTTCAAGGAAGATACCATGGTTCTGATACCATATTAGAAAATAAAAGAGAAAACAATAGAAAAAAAAATTTGTATATATTCAAGTTGTGTGAAACGATACAATATAAAAGAGTATTTATAAATATTAAAAAAATTATAATAATAAAGACATAATATCTTATAATAAATATTTAAATATGTTAAATAATACTAATTGGTTGTAATTATATTCTAACCGTGTTTATCTGAATGGTTCATATATATATATATATATATATATATATATATATATATATATATATATATCATTTAGTGTATATGTTTCTTATATACCTTTGATTTTTGATATTAAAAGTAACTCGTAAAAAGTAACAGAAGTTAAATATTTTGTCTTTTATACTATAAAAAATATATAATTTATTTTTAAATAAAAAAAAGAAAAGATATAGTTTCATTGTCATAAGCAATGATTCATGTTTATATGACGATAATAAAGCAATATAATAATTTGCAATAATTTGCAACTTACGTGGCTAAACAAAATCTCTATCTCTCCTGAATTTTCAATTAATCAAATGATTGTTTTAAATTATAGCTGCATTATAAGTAGAAGCGATTAAAGAAAGCAGAAAAAGCAAAATAATGAATTGAGTTATTTGTTTGAGAAGCACAGAAAATGACCCAATGGAGTAGCAGGATGGTCTAAAATCAGTCCAATTATTTTGTGTGCATTAGATATATTTTTATAAATTATTAAATTTTATTAAATAAAAATAAAAAAATTTCATATAAAAGAAAAGTATGAATAGATTTTATAAATATAGAATATAATAGTATATACATACATAAATATATTTTAATACAGAATATTTTAAAAATAACAAATATAATTTTTTACTTTAAAATAAATATAAAACATATAAATACATACAAAAATATTTTTTATTTATTAAGATTAATTATTATATAGTATTATTTTTAATTACATAATATAAAAATTAAATTATTTTATATTATTAAAAAATAATTAGATTATTCATTAAAAAATATTTATTAATAGTTAACTTTATTAAAAATAAATTATTATATAACAAAATTTTTTATTCAAATATTTGTGAACACATTTTATTCAAAATAATATATATAATATTATTTTAATAAAATTTATTATTATATAATATTTGAAAAAACGTGTAATATTTCATGTATTATATATATACTATTTATTAATTTTTTTATATATTAAATAATTATAATAATATAGTAACATTGAAATCAAATAACATATTAAATTTGTTACACTAAAACTAAAAAAATTATATATTTTACTCTTAGATTTTAACAAAATATATTTTTAATAAATTATATATGATGAAAAATATTTTATGAAAGACATTTGTACATCAATTATATATATATAAGTTTTGTCGAGTTAGAGAATAAAAAATTTACCTAAAAAAATAAAAAATATTTGAAAATAATAAAAAATAAAAAATAAAAAATATCTTATTATAAATATATAATTATAAATATTATATATATAAAACTATAAATAGTAAATTTAAAAATAATTTTAAATTATTATCTATTTAATATTATAATAAAATAAATATAAATAAGAAAGATTAGATTAGAGAGTTTAAAGAATAAAAGAATATATATTTATCTTATATCACTCACTATTACATACACACATATGATACATATACATAGTTAATACATATTATTTATTCAATTTTTCTAAAAAAATAAAAAAGAATAATATTTTCATGTATTATATATACTATTTTAAATAAACTATATTTAGACAAATATTTGATAAAAAAATTATATTATATAATAATATTTTTAACAAAATTAGTTAGTTAAGTATTGAATATAATAATCTAATTATTTATCAAGTAATATAAAATAAAATTTAATTATTTTATATTTTTATGTTGCAGTTTAAAATATTATTTTAATATAATTTTTTAATATTATAGAAATTTTTTTGCATAATAATTAAGTTTAATGAATAAAAAATATTTATATGTTTTATATTTTTAATTACGTAAGTTTGATTAGTTTATGTCTTACTAATATAAATAAATATATAATATGATAGGCATGTATTTAGAATTATATTATTTATTCTATT
This sequence comes from Arachis hypogaea, assembly GCF_003086295.3. NCBI lineage: Eukaryota > Viridiplantae > Streptophyta > Magnoliopsida > Fabales > Fabaceae > Arachis > Arachis hypogaea. The sequence goes on from NC_092051.1 coordinate 105,214,444, forward strand.
TTTTTAAAAAATTTAAAAAATAAAAAAGTTAATATTTTTATGTATTATATATAATATTTTAAATAAATTATATTTTTAAAATATTTTGATGAAAATTATATTATATAATAATATCTTTAACAAAAGTAATTAGTTAATAAATTTTAAATATAATAATCTAATTATTTGTCAAGTAATATAAAATAAAATTTTAATTATTTTATATTTTTATGTTACAGTTTAAAATATTATTTTAATTTATTTTTTGATATTATAAAAATTTTTTGCATAATAATTAGTCTTAATAAATAAAAAATACTCTTATATTTTATATTTAATTATTTAAAAATAAAAAATTATATTGTCATTTAAAATATTATATATTAAAATATTGTCATTTAAAATATTTAATTATATACTAAAATATTTTGTATTTATTATAGTCCATTAATACTTTTTTTTATATTAACCTTTGATTTTCATCTAATATAATCTATTTACCCATACAAAAGGAATGCTTTTTCAGTTTTTTTTTTTTTTAATTGAGATTCGATGTCGATGACATCTAAACAATTGGGGACCTCTTTCTGAGTATGTTCGCACTTCCTTGTGTGTCAACTTTTCTCTCCTTATTTTATTTATGACTGTCAATTATTATTCAACAAAATATATAGGATATATCTAAAATAAATATAATAATTATGTATTTATTAGATGTGTTATATTTATATAAGTTGTTAGATCTTATTAGATAAAAATTAAAAATTGATATAAGAGAAAAATATTGATAGACTCTAATAAATATAAAATATTTTAATACATAAATAAATATTTTAAATGATAATATTTTAATACACAAGATTTTAAATGACAACAAAATCTTTTATTCTCAAATAATTAAATATAAAATATATAAATATAAAATATATAAATATTTTTTATTCAGTAAAATTAATTATTATTTAAAAAAAATTTATAATATTAAAAATTATATTAAAATAATATTTTAAACTGTAACATAAAAATATAAAATAATTAAAATTTTATTTATATTATTTGACAAATAATTAAATTATTATATTTAAAATTTATTAACTAACTAATTTTGTTAAAAATATTATTATATAATATAATTTTTTATCAAAATATTTTAAAATATAATTTATTTAAAATATTATATATAATATATACAAATATTAACTTTTTCATTTTTTTAATTTTTTTAAACGGAATAAATAATATATTATTAGATATATTTTAGGACAATTTACATAAATAAATTGTTTGTCCCTCAAATTTATGCAATTGCATTGTTTTAAAAATGAAGACGCAAATACATTGTTTCATATATCTATAGAAACCGCTACTGGCAGTAGCGGTTTATCAAAACACGTAATCCGCTATAGCCAGCAGCGGTTTACATGCGAATGGGGAACACAGAAACCACTAGAGGCTGTCGCGATGCGGTTTCTGTTTGTTGATGTTTGGCCATAAACTGTTATTGGCAGTAGCGGTTTATGTGTATTAGGACATGTGCGTAAAGGCAGCAGCGATTTAAGTTGATTAGAAAAAATATTTGTTTATGCTAAATTAAGTTACAAAAAGATTGAGAGAAAGAAAACGGGAGTATATATTTTTTGCACTCATATGATTTATATGGATAAAAAATGAAGTAATTTTTAAAGAAAAAGTGTATGCTTTAGTAAATTTTTTACTAAAAATAAATTATTTTATCATTCATGAGTTTTAGAAGGGATGAAGGTAAAAAAAAATTTAGTCTTAGTTTATATATTTTAGTATTCTGTGAGTACTCACTCTTTGATTTGCTATTTAATCTCATTTTAATAATAAATACAAATATAAAATTATTACATGCATATTTATATTTTTTATTTTATTCATCAAAATTATGATGCTATCACTATTATTTATCCAATTAATCAACTGTAAAATACAAATAATTTTTATTTTTTGGTATAAGACAACAAAGTTGCACAAATAAAAAAAATCATTTAGCTAGAACCTCAAATGTAAATCAGCAGCAAAGAACACAACTCATTTTCCAAACTCTCCAATCTCCTTTGTATGGTTGATATAAATAAAAGAGAATGAAGTGATTTTTAAAGAGAAAAATATGTGATTTAGTAAACTTTTGGCTAAAAATAAATTATTTTATTATTTATAAATTTTAAAAGAGATAAGAATAAATATAATTAGTCTTGGTTTATATAATTCAATACTTTGAAGGTTGTATTTTTTTTTATTTGTAATTTGGTCTCACTTCTAATAATAAATACAAATAAAAAATTTATTACATGCATATTTATATTTTTTAAATTATATTGTGAAATGATAAATTAAATTTTTTATTTATAATATTATTTAAATTGTATCTACCATTAATCACTTCATTCTCTTTTATTTATATCAACCATACAAAGGAGATTGGAGAGTTTGGAAAATGGGTTATGTTCTTTGCTGCTGATTTGCATTTGAGGTTCTACTTAAATGATTTTTTTTATTTGTGCAACTTTGCTGTCTTATACCAAAAAATAAAAATTATTTGTATTTTACAGTTGATTAATTGGATAAATAATAGTGATAGCATCATAATTTTGATGAATAAAATAAAAAATATAAATATGCATGTAATAATTTTTTATTTATATTTATTATTAAAATGAGATTAAATAGCAAATCAAAGAGTGAGTACTCACAGAGTACTAAAATATATAAACTAAGACTAAATTTTTTTTTATCTTCATCCCTTCTAAAACTCATGAATGATAAAATAATTTATTTTTAGTAAAATATTCACTAAAGCATACACTTTTTCTTTAAAAATTACTTCATTTTTTATCCATATAAATCATATGATTGCAAAAAATATATACTCCGTTTCTTTCTCTCAATATTTTTGTAACTTAATTTAGCATAAACAAACATTTTCTAATCAACGTAAACCACTACTGCTAGCGGTTTACGTACATGTCTCAATACACATAAACCGCTACTGCCAGTAGCGATTTATGGCCAAACATCAACAAACAGAAACCGCGACAGCCTCTAGCGGTTTCTGTGTTCCCCCATTGGCATGTAAACCGCTGCTGACTATAGCGGATTACGTGTTTTGATAAACCGCTACTGGTAGTAGCGGTTTCTATAGATATATAAAATAATGTATTTGCGTCTTCATTTTTGAAACAATGCAATTGCGTAAATTTGAGGGACAAACAATTTATTTATGTAAATTACCCTATATTTTATATTTAATAAATATATCACATCCAATAAATACATCATTGTTGTACTCACTAAATTACAGAAAACTTAAGTTAAATAAATTGATCCACACTGGTCGCACATGCATTTTTAATTTCACACTCATCAGTTATATACATGCGAAACAGTTTACCTTTTTTTTCAATAACCTAAAATTTAAATTATCGCTCTAATTAATCCTTGAATGCTGTGGTAGTCATCAATTAAAAGTATATTTTTGCTTCATTGTTTTAGATCCCTAACCATGCATGGTTGAAAGTTTGAAACTTAACTCTAGAGCATAGTCATTGATTGGGTGGTCGTACGGGTGTTTAATTTCAAACAAAATTAATCCAATTCAAATTAAGAAGTGATCAAAACTTCAATAATAATTTAGATATAGGTGGATTGTATATATTCTTAACAAACCACATAAATGGAATCCGGGATATATGCTTCAAAACTGGTCTATCCAATTTAATTTATATTGCATAATATAATATAATATAATATAATATAATATAATATTATTTTATTACCAACTTTAACATTTTGTTTATAATATATTTAATTATATTAGATTTTATTGTAAAAATTATGTATTACTGTTAGTTAATTAATATTTTAGGAATGTGAAACGAAATTTATCTATTTATTTATTTTATCAACTTGTTGCTATTTTTAATACTTATTTTTTTTAAAAAAGAATAAACATATATCGATCGAAATTGCATCGTAAATTCTCTCATTACGTTAATTTATCTATTTTAGTGTTTATGGGAATGGTGATGTTAGGTAGTCAAAAAGTTATATATAATATAAAAATATCAAAAAAGAATTCTATTATTTTGATAAGCGCGTGAATAATATAAATCTTTTTATTCACATTTCTCTGAACGCTTAGTATTATTAATGTCCTTTTCAAAATCAATTCTAATTTTTTCTAAATCAAATTCCTAACATTTTTCTATCACATTCTTACTAGGGATGGCAAAACTCCCCGAGATACGGGGATTCCTGCGGGAACTGCCCCGAATGGGGATCCGATTGTGGGAAATTTTTTCTGTGGGGATGGAGATGGAGGACAAAATTCCTCCGAAGTAGGCGTGGGGACCCGAGCGAGGATGCTCGCCCCGTCCCCACTATTTCCCGAAATTTATGAATTTTCTAAATTATCCTTAATAGTTTATTTCTCATATATGTTTTTTAGTCATTTCTCACACACACACATATATATATAGAAACTCAAAACTCCTAATCTTTATTTGCATAACCCTTCTTCAATTCAGAAATCCCTAACGTTGTTCATACTCCATCCAACCTCTCTACAGCCACCCCATCGCCACCCTTCTCACCGCATCGTCACACCTCACCGTGCCATCACCCTTATCGCGTCGTAATTTCTATTTGTGGCGTTCCTTTTCGTAACTCTACCGTCGTGTCCATTCTCCTTTCTGTTGTCGCGTCTCCCACCTCGTCCACTGCTTTGTCCTTTGACTCGTTGTTGCGTCCCCACATTGCGTCATTTAGACTTTTTGTATAAAATCTTGCAGTTTTTGTATAAGATAGATACTTTTAGCTCTATTCACATGAAAATTAATAATTAGTTAGAACTATTATGTAGATGGGAAATGGAGTCCCCGTAAAAAATGGAATCCCATGAAAAATAGGGATGGGGAACAATATTCCTCCACGGCGGAGAATGAGTACGGAAATGGGGAACAAATCTGAGGGCGGGGATGGGGAGCAGGGAGGCATCCCCCACCCCCGCCCTATCCCGTTGACATCCCTAATTCTTATCTATTAAAATATAATTTCTCTCCAAAAAATTAACATCCAAAAATCCATCATAGTAAATCCAGTAAGATATCTATATTTCTCCCAAATCTATTCCAACCATAATTCCACAAAAAAAACGAAAGAAACAGAAAAAGAAAATCCAGATCTTCATAATTGGGACATCACATAGCATTATCTTTTATTCATAGAAATATGTTATATTATCTGTTTACATGTTCTGATCAACTGGCATAAAAGTGTTTTATTATTAGTTATTGCATGTGTTTGAATTGAATGAAAAAGATAAAATTTTTAATCTTTATTTTACATTGAGGGGTTTACGGAAAGGAAAATACTGTCGCGTCTTAATTTTCTGGTTGTATAAATAGTATTTTGTGGGTGGAGATGATGAGTTGGTTACAAACTTATAGAAATCTATGGTGATATTTTAAAGTGGCATTGGCCCTGTATTCGGTAATTTGTTCAACGACTTTAGAGTGTTCTTGATTTTTTTATCGGTGGTTTGTTGCACACAATGCACACATTGATTCATAATTTGATATTTTATTTTATTTTATTTTATTTTATTTTATTTTATTTTATTTTAACTGTTTTTTATTTGGTAATTTGCTTGTTACGTGGTGTGTTTTGATTAAAGAGATTAACATTAAAATAAAAATGATATTATCATATATGTATGCCTTTATATGTAAACGGTCCACACACTTTAGCTTTTATTTTTCAAGCTTTCTTAAATAATGGAGTAATAAAATAGATCATATATAACTAAATTATAATTTTAACTCTCACTTTATGTGAATTATATAAATAGTGACATTTAAATTCGTATTTTAGAGATTAATAATATTAATGTATCAATTAAAAAGTAGCCACTGAATTTAAGTTGGTTAAAAATTATGCATTAGTTCATTATTTTATTTAGAGTGGATCTTTTATCTTCATGAGTATGATCATGATAATTGATTAAATACTGCTAATTGAACTTAGGTATAATTACAATTGTGACTTGCTTAAGAAGATTTTTGCATTAGTCAAATAGCGTCAATTTGTAACTCTTACATCATAGATGTTATGTTAGTTATATTAAATAAAGATGTTATTGTAGCTATGCTAGTAAAAAATTTTTGGAATGTTATATTTAAGTTAAATAGTTGACTTAAGTATATATTTGTGTTGTTCATGATCAGGTATTCAAAAAAAAGCATTTAGAATAGTTCGTACCAGGAACAAAAAAGATACACATAAACGTAATACTAAAAAACAAAAGACAGCTAAAAAGACTTGGTAGACCAAAAGAAGTATGTTAAATGGTTAGGGGTGAATTAATAAAATGTCAATTTTGAGTATTTTTTACATAAATAATAGACTAAATAAGCTAAATTAACCCGGGATTTTGTGTGTTAATAGTAAATGTTAATACCGAATTTTTCTTTGGTTGTCACTGCTGATTATCATTGTCTGTGTAAAAAAACATTAGTTTTTAGGTGTTTGCCATGTTACGTGACTTCAGTTATAAAGCATTTAAGTTAAAAAACGGACGGAGAGAAAATGAGGGAGGTTGAGAACATGGACTTTGGCTGGCTAAGATATGTGCCTGAATGAGCTATTAACTAAGATATGATGGTAGCTTTAGCATCATCATATAGTTGAGATGAGAAGTCATTGATTATCAGCACAAAAAAAAAACTCCATAACAGTTGAATTCATTGTGCGGTGTTTTGGACTACTGAACAATGGTAAGTAAACCCCCAAAGAAAATAGAAAGGAAAGCGAAAAAAAAAAAGAATATTTTGTCATAATAATCTCGTTGAATATATGTTTTATATAAAATTAACCAATAAAGATTTGTGAGTTGACTCCTTTTTTGTTTGATAGGGACAAGTTTTAAGAATCTAAAAACATCAACAGAGTACCGAATTTTTAACAGTTTCACAGGAAAGACACATGCTGATTTGAAAAGGATGTTATCATATGTTCCATGCAGTCCGATGACGATAGAATTATTTTTTGGAGACATTTCATCATGCTGATATTGAAGTATTTGTTCTTTTCCTCGCCAAACGCCACCATCTCAGATATACATATACTTGCTGCCATTGATGTATCGAACCCAAGGTAGATCTGTTGCTACCATTTGAGTTTGATTCCTTATCTAATGATACTTAGATGTTTAAGTTGAAAATTCAAGCTAATTCAGCCAGGTTTCGGAGCATGCAGAATATGGTCATTTCAAGCATATTTTAAACTGAGAAAGTCTATTGAACCCCCTCAATAAAATGCAAATTGAGAATTGTTACTTCTCTTTACCCTTTAGATTCTTTTCGTGAAAATCACAATATTAAATTTATTAATTGATCCTGCTAAAATTCTTTTTCGTTAAATTATTATTCTAATATTATCTTACCTTTGCTTTTTGCATTGTGTTTTTAGCATTAAGCTCTTTGATGCCATTACTACTTTCACCTGAGAAAGAAAGAAAATTTCAGTTATAGTACTAAGAACTTCTCAGATATTATCTTTAACTCACTTTTTATTCCTTTCATATTACTTCTATAATATCTATGGACATGTTTTCATGTTGAAGCTACAAAGAAAGCATATAATTGCAGGTTAGTTGTAACGTTTATACCCTTTAAATTATTAAAAAATACTTAAATATTATAATTATCACTTAAAAAAAATGTGAATATTTAACTTTGTTCTAATGTGAACATTTCTTGAAGAGTAAGGAACCAAAATGAAAGATACATAAATAAAACAGTTCAGTAAATTAAATGCTTTTTTTTATCTAGTAACTAAGTGGAGTTAGAGAACTTTAACCACAGGAATCACTCCACACGAAAACAAATGAAAACTGAAGAAGAAAAGAAAACAGATCTAAAATAATGGCTCAATTCAGAAGCTTTCGACGTGGCAATTAACTACAGCGGCAACAATGACGTAAACTATGGCGGCAACGGTGGCAGAAACTGCAGCGGCAGAAACTGTAGTAGCAACCATAACTACAGAGCAAATAGATCTGAAACCATAATGTTGATAGAGGATGTGGCTCGATTGAGAAGCTTCCTGCAATAACTGTGATGGAAACAGCGGTGGAACCGGCGACTGTAATGGCGGTGAAACTGACGACTGCAACGGCGATGAAACCGGCGGTGGAGAATTTAAGGTTTTGTCGCCATTCTCTTCTCTTCTCTCTCATTCGGTCTCATTACATAAAAACTAAGAAGAAGAGGGGTTTTGTTTTATAAATGAGAGTTTAAATCTTAATTTTGAGTTAACTATTAGAGGGAGTTTTATAAATTGTCATAAATAAAATGTATTTTAGAGGTTTTTAAAAACCTCTACTAAAAAATTCTCTCAATTAAATATAAATCTTGTAGTGGAATTATCTTTCACAATATCTATTCTCAAATTACAATAAAATATAAAAGATAACTATTTTAACTTAATTTATAATTAACAAATAATTTTGAAACACAAACAAATTTTATAGCACAATACAACATAAATATAGAAATAGAATTTTACAATTAAAAAATTATCTTTATGATTAAAAAATCAAGTTAAGTCTCACCATCTCGAGCATATATGTAAGAAGAAAAAAGAAAATAAATAAATATATAAATAACAATAGAAAAAGAATAAAAAAGTAAAAATAGATTACTTATTGAACTCACTTAAAAAAAAGATGTCGCTAAAGATGACGCTGTCAAAACGTGGTGACGTCGTTGAATAGAGAATGCCGAGCAATAAATTCAAGAAAAATGATGCTAAGTGGTGACTACTAGTAGAAACATTGTGGGATGAGAGAACACTATAAAAAAATTACACAAGATAAAAGCAAAGAGGAAGAAAGATCGACGAAAGAGAACTTTCTCTTTTTTAAACTGTGTTTGAAAAAGGAGAAGGAAAAGAGATTAGAAAAAAGAGACCGAGAGAGTGAGATTAAATTAAATCTCAGTATTATATTTAGTATAAAGTATTCACAACTGAGTTATATATTAGTATCTTATTTGGTTCAAAATAGATATGGAGTTAAAATACAAATATTTACTAAAATATCTTTAGTTATTAAAAAAATATTGCTAAAATTTTAGTTTCTATTTTCAAAAATGTTAGTTTTTTGTGTTCCACCTTCTAAAGCCATTGAAAAGGTTAAAATTTTGTGTCACAAAACTAAAATTTAAATTCTAATCTTTGACTACTAAACATAATATTAAAGTTCAATTCTTTACTAAGTTTCATTCTTTAGAAATAAATACTACCTTAAATCTTGGCTTTGGTGGCTCTTGTTAGAGTAATGGGAGAGGTGTGTTTTTCAATTTTAATTTTTAACTTTTGTATATATATTAACTCCTCTTTTGTATTTAAAAAAAAAAATTCAAATTGATTCACCATGCTAATTCGCCCACCAGTCCCCTTAAGCTTGGAAATACATATTTGGTAAGCTCAAAATTCAGTTCAACTTGCCTTTTTGCCAAGTTTGTTAGGTTAGCCTAGTTAGTTCACTGTTTTGACATCCTTATTATTTATTTTAATAATATAAAAAATGATTTTAAACTAAACATTTAAAAAATTTTCTCTTTTACATTTTCAATACATTAAATAAAAAAAATCTTATAATATTGTCGTTATTATACTCTTAATATCCATTCTTAGAATTCATTTTAGCTCATTTCTTTTGTAAAACACCCGAACTCCAAACTTGAGAAAAGATAGAGACGGACAAAGTAGACCAATAATTGCATTGATGTTGGAGCGTATGCACCTATTATTTATTTTTGCGGCCTACTACTACTGGGATCACATTTTATTTATTTATTTATGAAAAAGTCTAAGAACGAGCAACTTTTTCAAATTCTTAATATATATATATATATATTTTTTTTTTTTTCTTTTTGTTTTGCTCTGTTCCCATTTTAGCTTCTAGTTACCTCACTGCCTCCCGCACCGCGTGTTTCTCGCCAAAGCTCTCCACACAAAACACACAAATCATTCTCTGATTCCATGGCTGATTCCTCCGCCGCAACACTCCGCCGCCACAACTCCATGGTGGCGCCACCGCCCAGCAAACTCTCCGTCCCCCACCGCACATCAAGCTTGGACTCTCCCCACACCAATCAGACCTTCGAGCTGGTCTCTTTCAACGCCAACTCAACTTCTTCCTCCTTCTACACCTCCCTCAGAGACGTCCTCCCTTCCTCCTCCTCCTCCGCCGTCAATTCCCCCACCGCCGCCTCCTCCTCCTCCATCTCCATCCGCAACCGCCTTGTCAAGCATGCTGCCTGGGCTTACCTCCAGCCCATGTCCAGCTCCCCATCCTCCTCCTCCTCCGCCTCATCCACTCGCTTCCTCCGCCGCTTCTCCGCCTGTCTCGGCTCCCTCTTCCGCCGCATCGCCAAAATCTTTGACCGTATACTCCTTGCTTTCAGAAGCTTACTAAGCAAAACATCATAACGCTTCAATCTCAGAAGCCCAGTAAGCCCATGCTTCAGGATACCAATCTAAATATTTGTTTTGCCAGTAAAATTTCAATTTTGTTTTTTCAGGTTTTTAAGTGTGATTCATTATAATTATTTACTTTTAAAATGTTTTATTTAATCTTTGAAATTAAGTTTTATAATTCAATTTAATCCTTTTACAATATAATATTTGTAAAGGGACTAAGTTGAATCACCAAATATAATCTCAGGATTAAATTAAACATTTTAAAAAATGTAAAAGTAAATTGAATCATAAACAAAATTGAAGATTTACTCCTTGTTTTGCTTTTTTCTATGCTTGAAAAATAGCATATGTAGCTTGGTCTGTACAATTTTTATTTTATTCTTTTTCTTTTTTTAAATTTGGCAAGCGGTGGCTCTCAATTGTTGTGGCCTCCAAGCGTAAAGAATAAAAGAAATGAAAAGAATAATCAATTGATGTATGTGGTTGTTCCAAGAAAGAAAAGAAGAAACAATCTATTCAGTACATATGTTACAACCAGACATTACATGAATGTGAATGCTATAAGTTAATTCCAATTTCCCTTTGTGCCGGGCTTAATGTGAGTGAGGTATGTACACGGGGTTACAGTTCTAGACTGATGGGCTTTTTGTGCTCACCGTTCCCAGTTTTCGTTTGAAGCTTCTGTAATATTCCCTAGTGTTGGCTTTTTTTAGGGTCTAACTCTTACGCAAGCGTCGTAGCTTCTCGAAGACTCCACCGGGTTTGTCATTTTCGTCAGGCCCCCATGGCTCCTCCTCATGCAAGAAACCCGTTTGGGGATCTAAATGGAAATTCACTGGCCTGGCATTGTGCGCGTCCGAAACATTACGGCGCGTTAATTTGCTGTGCCCTGAACCTGAACCTGAGCCATTCATGTTGCCGTTTTCAAATAGAGCCTCACGCAATGAAGGCAATGGTGGTGCACTTGGAGCTGCAATCTCATTACCCCTTTTCTGCAATGTAACACCATAATATTACTTACTATCCTCAACAACGCCACTAACTAATTGTATTTACGTTATGACATTGAATTGCAATAGAGAATACATAGAGAACTAATTTTTGGTTAGTCAATCAAGGTGGAGCTGAAGCTTTTATTTGGAGGAGACCAACATCAAAAATATAACTTAGCAGGAGAAGAGAGGACTAAACTGTAAAATAAAAAATTTTATATATAAAAATTATCAAGTTGAGGGTCATCCCCCTCCTTTTTTTCTTTAATCAATATTAGTCAGTTTTATAGTTTAGGATTTGTATAATTTATAATGTAAATTAAGAGTTTATGATATAAAATTTAGAATTTAAAATAAGCAAAATTATTTTTAAAAAATTGTCTAATATTTATTAAAAAATGTTAATTCTTTAACATCATTATTGCAATACTAGTATCTTTTAAAATTACTTATTATGCCACAACAAATTTACAGTATTAAACTACTTTTACAAAAATGTCATAAAGAACAAAAGTCTCTTTTGACTAAGAAGATCAGGATTTTTGTAGTTAAAAAAAATTAAATAAAGAATTTTTTAATTATTATTTTCATATAAAAAAATTTAATTTTACTAATAATTAATTTTAACATTTATTTTCTAAAATTTAAAAAAAATTAATGTATATACTTTTATATTTGATTAGTGTTAAGTCTATTGCACAAATAGAAATAATTAACTTTTATGCTTACTATTTAAAAATAATATTTTTTTCTATATATATAAAAATATAATTAGATATTATCATAATTGATAGTTATAAGATTAACTCAAATTTACTTTTTTAAAAACAATTGAATCTTGATTCTAACTTTTAATCATAACATTAGTATTTTTTTTTAAATTATATATAATAAATATTTAAAAAAAAGTGAAAATATAAATTAAAAAGATAAACAATAAAAATTTAAAACTAAATAAAAATATGTATATAATAATAATTTTTATTTAAATTATATTATATTGTTAATTTTATTTTTATAAAACAGAAAAGCAGAAAAAAATAGAGAAATAAATGAAAAAAAAGAGAGGAGATAAAAAAAATGAGAGCAAGTTTATTAATTTTGGAAATTAAAAAAATTTTATTTTAATTATAATTAAAAAATATCTGATAACACATTTTGATTTATCAAATTATTAATATAAAATATAAATTATAAATTATAAATTATATATAGAAGGAGAATAATAGAGAGAAATAGAAAAAAAGAGAGGCATAAAAAAGAGGTTTACTAATTTAGTAATTTTAGAAGAAAATATTTTCTCTAAATTTTAATAAGACAATATCATGTGACACATTTTAGTTAAATAATTAGTTAGTAATATATAAATATAATATATAATATAATTATATTTTAATTTTAATTTTTAATTTAATTTCAATACAATTAGATAATGTCATGTTGTATGTTTTTATTGTCAAATTTGTAATTAATTAATGATACATAAAAGAGATAAAATAAGTGAAGGAATGAGAGAGACAAAAAAAAGAAGAGAGAAGAGGAGAGAACTCTTTAATTTAAAAAAAAAAAGATTTGATTTCAATTGTAACAATAGAGTGATGTGACACATTTTGATTATAAAATTAATAATATAATATAATAGATAAGTTGTTCATTTTAATAGAGATTTCAAGTCCTTTGATAGTGATCCAGTAAACCATTCAAATTCATTTTTTAAATGGTTATTTTTGCTAATGGGACCATATCTAATTAAACGAATGAACACGTAATCAAAATTAAATCCTTTAATCAAATAGTAATCTCTCGCTACTTGACTTGAAAGGGAAAATTCACCTTATTCTTTTTAGTGTCGGGTTTGCCGGAAAATTTTGCGGATTGGCCAGCCAAGTAGTCGAGAACCTGCCAAAATGCAGTTTGCCCCAATTCAGTGCAGTTTTTCCAGTAAAAAATGGCCAAATTCCATGCCCTAACTCTCCATTCTTGAAATGTTTTGTCAATGTCGTTTTCATGTCTTGACACATAAGGCCGCAACACAAAATTATACACATATCCCGTTCCCTGCATTAACCGACATTTACATTATATCCAATTATATCAACTATGAACTTCACCTTTCTTAATCATTTATATTAAATAAAAATAAATAAATGAATAAAAAGAGTTGCCAAATGAGTCATTGTACCTTAGTCTTAGGATACCATAGGTAGATAAAAAGTGCAAGCTTCAGCTCATCGTACAATGGAAACCTTCATAAATATAACGCGTTATTGCTAATCTAATGCAAAATTATAAATCATAATTCAACAATATGAAAATTAAAAATAAAAAAGTTAAACACTATTACACTAACCATCCAACAACTACATCTGCAAGTTTTTCCAGCACAGTAAACATTGCAACAATGATCCTGCAAAATTGATGGTGCAAAAGGGGCATAAATTATAGGTACCAACTACAAAAAGAAAAATACCAACAATTACATGTCCACATTCGATTACTCATCAACATGAATATTTGCAAAGTATCAAACTATGATTAGAAGAGATAAGACGTGTTCCCCAATTTTCGCCTTTTTAAATCCCTTTTCTCTGTTATTCTTTATCTCTTGCTTGCAAGAAAAGGCTTCTAACTTCTAAGACACTTGTTTGTATCATACCAATTACAAAATTGGTACAAGGCCTAACATGCTACGCAAATCCATGATGGTGCACATGGTCTATCCTTCTTTTTAAAGATATTAAATCCCCTTTGAATATTACAAAAGAAGATCCCTTCTATAGGGCTTTATTTTTTTAATAATTAAGGCTTATACCCACTTCTTCTCCACTACAACCAATCCTGTCATTATTATCCCTAACCTTGTAAATTATATAATAATGATGATATCAGTAACTCGTGAATTATAACAACCATTTCAGAAGGGTAAGGTAGGTTGTAATACCAGTATTGGCACCAGAATCGAAGTTCCTCGTTGTCAACCCTGTTCTTCTCCACAGTTTTGTAGCATTCAAATCCAGGATATGCATACCCCAGAAGCAATCTTCAATCCAAAACAAATACAAGATATTAGTAACAATAATAATAATCATAAAGATATAAACTGAAAACAGAGCAAGAAACAACATATGTATGTACTTACATAAGACACCTTGTAAGGAAATCCCCCAACATAATCAAATAGAAACTAACTCTGAAACAAAAAGCAAGCAATTCCGAATCGTCAACGGAGCTTTGTCTGAGAACTTAGAAAAACAAAGATTCTTGTGCTAATAACTATAATGATATCTTCTCCAAAAGAAAAACAAAGAAAGAAACATTACCTGTGGCTTTATACAAACCCACGACTGGGTTCACGTTTTGACAGAGTCAGAGGAAAATCGAAGTTGAAACCGCAACCGCCAAAGAAAATGGACTTGGTTGAGACTTTTAAACACCCTTTGGAGAATGGGATGGGGCCGTTTGATTAAATTAAATTATTTTAATTCTGCAGGAGAAAGAATCACGCGGTGATGATGCTATTGCTAACTCTGAAGCACAATGATGATGAAGAAGCTCTTGGATTCGAGACACCAAAAACATTGACACATGCCATATTTATTGGAACAAAAGACATGTATATACGCGACCCCACCATCAAAATGTTTTTTCGCTTTAACTTTAATTTAAGAATTTTACTTTTTTTTTTTTTTTTTTGGATAGGTTATCGTCAAAACAGAAATTTAAGACTGACATTTAAGTATTTGACGGAATATTATTTTCAGAGAACAAATGTTATTTTAATAGTTTAACGATTAATAACTAAAATTCAATTATCTAAATTATCTTTTTAAATTTCGTCAGTATTTAATAATTAAAGATAACTTAGATAATTTATTTTTTGCTTAGTTACCAAGTTACTTTTAATTGTTAAAAGTAATACTTTTTCTTTGATACTATATGAAAATACACAATCAGAAATATGGTACCATTTGTGGTAAAATAAATAAAAAATATAATAAATATAAAATAAAAATGTGTAAATAAAAAATTTTAATATTAATATAATTAACTCAATAAAGATGACTTATATAATATATGCAGTAACGTAAAGAGAGAGAAAAATTATTAATAGTGTATAAAGAGAGAGGAAAATATTTTATTATTGTGTGTTGTGTGTTTTGTTTGAGGCTAAGCCTTATACATGTACGAAGTTTTGAATTTTTAAACTTCTTTAAATATTGTTTCATTGAGAAACTGAGCCGTCCATATATTAATAGGCATCCAACTTAGCTCTTATCACAATATTCCTTCTTGGATGACTATTTAGAATTATTCCTCGTTAAAACCTTATTAAAGAAAAATCCAATGGAAAAAAAATTTTAGTGAAGAAAAAAGAGTACAATATCACTTCCTTTGTGATGGGGACTGCCTCATTAAAAACTTTGTCAAGAAAAACCCAATGAGAAAAAAACCTGACCAATGAAAAAAGAGTACAGTCTCCCCCTCTTATCGACATCATTTAATGTCTCGAAATCGGCGCATCCTAATCTCATGTACCAATCTTTCAAAGGAGGATTTTGGGAGTGACTTTGTAAATAAATCTGCTAGATTATCATTTGAGCGGATTTATTGGATATCAATTGTCCCTTGATTTTGAAGATCATGAGTGAAGAAGAATTTGGGAGAAATATGCTTTGTTCTATCGCCTTTGATATATCCGCCTTTAAGTTGAGCAATACATGTTGTATTATCTTCAAACAGGACAGTTGGAGCTATCTTATGAATAATCAGTCCACATGATGACAGAATATATTGGATCAAACTCCTGAGACAAAAACACTCGCGACTAGCTTCATGTATCGCTAGTATTTCACCATGATTAGAGGATGTTGCCGCAATCGTCTGTTTTGTGGACTTCCATTATATAGTTGTACCACCATATGTGAATAGGTATCCTGTTTGAGATCTCTCTTTATGTGGATCAGACAAGTATCCAGCATCTGCATAGCCAACTAATTGTGACTTGGATCCATATAGATAAAACAATCCCATATCAACCGTTCCATGAAGATATTGAAAGATTTGTTTGATTCTACTCCAATGTCTTTTGGTTGGAGAGGAACTATATCTTGCTAGTAAGTTCACAGAAAATGATATATTGGGTCGTGTGTTATTAGCAAGATACATTAGTGCTCCAATGGCACTAAGATATGATACTTCAGGATCAAGGATATCTTTATTTTCTTCTTTAAGACGGAATTGATCATTTTTCACCTCCAAAGACCTTATGATCATTGGGGTACTCAAGGGATGTGATTTATCCATATAAAATCTCTTCAAGATCTTTTCTGTGTATGTTGTTTGATGAATAAAGATCCCATTTTTTGTATGCTCGATCTGCAGGCCGAGACAAAATTTAGTCTTTCCAAGATCTTTCATCTCAAACTTTTCTTTTAGAGCGTTTATAGTTGTTGGAATCTCTTCAAGAATTCCAATGATATTTAAATCATCAACGTACATAGCAATTATAATGAATCCAGATGCAGATTTCTTTATGAAAACACACAGGCAGATATCATTATTCTTGAATTCGTTTTTGGCCAGATACTCAGTAAGACGATTATACCACATTCGTCTAGATTGCTTTATACCATATAAAGATCTTTGCAATTTAACTGAGTATAATCCTTGTGAATATTCATTGGATGGTTTAGATATCTTTAGTCTTTCAAGGACTTTCATATAGATATCACGATCTAATGATCCGTATTAATAGGCTGTTATCACATCCATTAAATGCATATATAGTTTATGATATGTGGATAAATTGACCAAATAACGCAATGTTATTGCATCCACTACAGGGAATATGTTTCTTCATAATCTATACCAGGTCTTTGTGAAAAACCTTGTGCTACAAGTCGATCTTTGTAGCGTACAACTTCATTTTTCTCATTTCGTTTTCTCACAAATACCCATCGGTATCCAATAGATTTTACATCTTCTGGTGTACGGACTATAGGTCTAAAGACTTCACGTTTTGCAAGTGAGTCTAATTCAGCCTTCATGACTTCTTTCCATTTTGGCCAATCATTCCTTTGTCGACATTCTTTTGCTGATCTTGGCTCAAGATCCTTACTTTCATGCATGATATTCAATGCTACATTATATGCAAATATTTCATTGATAATTGTCTTATTTCGGTCTCATTTTTCTCCTGTAAAGACATAATTTATCAAGATCTCGTCATTTTCACAATTTTCAGGTACCTGAACGTCTTTTGGCGTTAAAACTATATTAGAATTTTGGACAACTGTAGATGTCTTTACTATGTCTTTTTCAATAGGAATAGTATTTACCTCTTTTCTTTTTCGAGGATTTTTATTTTTGGAACTAACAGGCCTGCCACGCTTCTGGCGTGTATTTGCTTTGGTGGCAATTTGTCCAACTAGGACATTAATTCGCATTGGGGCATTTTTCGCTGGTATATAAAATTTGGTTATCCTCTTTGTATCAGAAAATGCATCAGGCAATTCATTTGTTATTCTTTACAAATGTATAATATTTTGAACTTCTAGTTCATATTGCCCTGATCGAGGATCCAAATGCATCAAGGACGATGCATTCAAATTAAGTTTCTTTTCAGGAAGCTTATTCTCTCCCCCTAATGTTGAAAATTTTGATTCATCAAAATGACAATCCGCAAATTGGGCTTTAAATACATCCACAGTTTGTATCTCAAGATACCTTACTATAAAGGGAGAATCATATCCAACATATATCCCCAATTTTCTTTGGAGACCCATTTTGGTGCGAGAAGGTGGTGCACTGAAAACATATATCACACACCCAAATATTCTTAAATGGAAAACATTTGGCTGCTGGCCAAAAACTAATTGCATAGGAGAGAACTGATAGTAACTCGTTGGCCTCAAACGAATATGTGCTGTAACATGTAAAATAGCATGCCCCTAAACCGAGGTTAGGAGATTTGTTCTCATTAGTAAGGGTCTAGCAATTAATTGGAGGTGTTTAATAAGTGATTCTGCTAACCCATTTTGTGTGTGAACATGAGCTATTGGATGTTCAATACTTATTCCATTAGCCATACAATAAGCATCAAAGGTTTGGGAAGTAAATTCACCAGCATTACCCAGACGAATTGCTTTGATTGGATTTTCTGGAAATTGTGCTTTTAATCGAATAATTTGAGCAAGTAATCTCGCAAACGCCAGGTTGCGAGAAGACAATAAGCACACATGTGACTATTTCGAAGATACGTCTATTAGGACTATAAAATATCTAAAAGATCCACATGGTGGATGAATAGGTCTATATATATCGCCTTGAATCCTTTCTAGAAATTCAGGGGACTCAAATCCAACCTTTACTGGTGATGGACTTAAAATTAACTTTTTCTAAGAACATGCAGCACAACAAAATTCACTAGATTTAAGAATCTTTTGGTTCTTTAGTGAATGTCCATGGGAGTTTTCAATAATTCTCTGCATCATGGTTGTTCCCGGATGACCCAATCGGTCGCACCAAGTTATGAATTCATTTGGGTTAGTAAACTTTTGGTTTACAATAACCTGTGATTCAATTGTACTAATCTTGGTATAATATAACCTAGATGAGAGTGAGAATAACTTTTCTAATATAACCTTTTTGTTTAAATAATGAGTTGTGATACATAAGTACTCATGATTTCCCTCATTCATTGTTTCAATATGATATCCATTTCGGCGAATATCTTTGAAACTCAACAAGTTTCTTAGAGACTTGGTAGACAATAGTGCATTATTTATTATAAATTTTGTTCCTCCAGAAAACAAAATTATAGTTCTTCCGGAGCCTTCTATCACATTGCTTGAGCCAATAATAGTATTAACATATTCTTCTTTTGGCACAAGATGGGTAAAATATATATCACTTTTGAGAATGGTGTGCAAACTTGCACTATCCGTAAGGCGAACATCTTCACTATATGTCCTTGTGATTCTCTTCAAAGACAAATAATAATAAAATGAGTAGAAAAATTGTACGTAGTAAAATTATTTTCTCAATTAAAAATATTTTTCTAAGAAGTATAGTATATAATAAAATTTTTATTATTATTAACTTAGCACATTCGGTAATTTTAAAATTCGTAAATATTTTATTATACATCATACTTAAAATTCAGATACATAGAAAATAAAACTTAACAAAAAGTTTCTTACATTCTTTATTTATATAAATACTTAACAATCTCACATATTAAACTATTCCATCATTGATCAAATTACCAATATTTCCTTCAGGATCCTCAAAGAAATTAGATACATCATAATGAGTGGTGTAATTTTCAGCATCATTTGAAACAAAATTTGTTTCCTTTCCTTTGTCACCCTTTTTCAAAGATGCTTGATAAAGATCAACTAGGTGCCTTGGGGTACGATAGGTACACGACCAATGGCCCTTTCCACCACAACGGAAACACTTATCCTCTGCTGATTTATTTTGCCCAATATTTCTTTCTTTATCCAACTTCTGGTGAGATCATTTCTTATGAACATAATTCTTTTTCCTTCCATAATTTTTCTTGCTACTAAAACCTTGTCTTTTACCTCTTTTGGGATAATGATTTGCCGCATTTACTTCAGGAAATGGGGCGGCGCCAGCTGGGCACGCTTCATGATTTTTTAAAAGCAACTCATTGTTGCGTTCAGCAACAAGAAGGCAAGAAATTAAGTCAGAATATTTTTTAAATCCTTTTTCTCGATACTATTGCTACAGGAGCACATTCGAGACATGGAAGGTTGAGAAAGTTTTCTCTAACATATCATTATCAGTTATCTTTCTTCCACATAATTTCATTTGTGAGGTGATTCGAAACATTGCTGAATTATATTCATTTATGGATTTAAAATCCTGTAGACGCAAGTTCGTCCATTCATATCGGGTTTGAGGAAGTATCACCGTTTTTTTATGATTGTACCTTTCTTCAAGATCTTTCCGTAGATCTGCAGGATCTTTAATGTGAGATATTCATTTTTCAATCCTTCGTCAAGATGACAACGAAGAAAAATCATGGCTTTGGCTTTATCCTTCTGGGATGCATTATTTTCAACCTTAATGGTATCTCCAGAATCCATTGAATCAAGATGGATTTCAATATCTAGTATCTATGATAAATAGTTGTTTCCAAATATATTAAGAGTATTAAATTTAAGATGAGAAAGCTTCGACATAATGAAAATTTGTTATCTGAGTCTTCCTAAAATTTGATTAGAGTCTCGTACTGATAATGTGTTGTAAAATAAATAAGGAAAATATAATAAATATAAAATAAAGATGTATAAATAGAATATTCTAATATTAATATAATTAACTCAATAAAGATGGCTCATATATTATATACAATAACGTAAAAAGAGAGAAAGAAATTATTAGTAGTGTATAAAAAAAAGAATATTTTATTACTGTGTGTTGTGTGTTTTGTCTGAGGCTAAGCCTCTATTTATACATGTATAAAACTTTAAATTTTCAAACTTCGTTAAATATTGTTTCATTGAGAAATTGAACCCGCTTGTATATTAACAGACATTCAACTCAGCTCTCATCACAACAATATTTTCTTTTTCCATTTCTTTGTCATCATTATGTGGTATATCCAGCAACCTTTATTTTTTGATATTATACTTTTATTTGATTAACTAACTAGTCTTTTATTTTCTTGGTCAAGAATAAAGAGGCTTTATCAAAGAAAACCCTAACATCACTTATATTTTATTATTATTTGCTAGTAATTATTGAAAAGAGAAAAAAATTACCATTGAAAAAATCGAATAAACATTTAAATTGGTTATTAAAAAATTTTGGATAAAATATTTTAGTTTTTAACAATTTTTTATTAATTTAAAAGTATGAAGAAGATGGTTTCTCTGTATAAAGAATTAATTTATCTTATATTGGTATTTTTTATGGATTTAATTATTTTATAAAAAAATTATTTTGATTTTTTGTCTAATATATATATATATATATATATATGGGTAAAAAACCCAAATGAGCCCAGAAGAGCTCATTTTTACTTAAATCCGCCAAAACAAATTTTGATACATCAATCCACCAGAACACATTTTTATATAATTCGAATCAATAGGATTCGAATCAGCTTTGCACATAATTCGAATTGAATCAATTCGAATTATGACCAAATACTCTTTCCACGTAGTTCGAATCAATTAGATTCGAATTAAGCATACAAGGTTCGAATTATATCAATTCAAATTACATAGAGCACGTGGTTTAGGGAAGTTCGAATCGAGTTGATTCGAATTACTTTCATATTGCAATTCAAAATAATTCGAAATGTATCAAAGTCTTTAAAAAATATTTTTATAAAAAAATTTTAAAAATATAAATTAAAAAAATAAGTATTTTTTATTAAAAAATTTAAAATGCAGAATGTAATTACTAAAACATAGTTAGGTAAGTCATTATTATTATTTTATATAATAATATAAATATTAAATATGTTAATATTAAAAAATAAATGATTTTTAAAAAATAGATATAGTGGTAATTATATAAAATCTAATTTAAAAGATACAAAGACTCGAGAGTATAATATTAAATTGGTTTAGTAAAAAATATTAGTAAGCTAAATAATTAAGACATAAATTTATTACATAATAAAAAATAAGTGAATTCTACTCTACCATTTCTAAAATAAAGGGTAAATTACCCCTTGTGACATATACCGTGATTATTCATAAATTATTCTTCTACCAGAGTTTCAAGATTTACATTATCTTCTCTTTTTTTTTCAATTGATGCGATGTTTCTCTTGAAACTTGATAGTAGTGTCATTTTCATAATCTGCACCAAATACACCTCTTCTTCTCCAATTTTAAAACCATAATTCCTCTCAAATCCAATCACCATTTCCAATAAATTAGGTTAGAATTTTGAATTTGTTCGTATGCTTTCAATCTCCCATTTCAACGAGCACATCTATTAATTTTTCAGCTCTTAAAATTCAGTCAGATCAACAATGATATTCCTCTTCAGATAACCAACCCTCGTACCCTTTTATAACTATATAACAAAAACAAACCAAAATATTAGTTAATCATAAAAACAATGAGTCAATAATTATCATCTTAGGATTTTTATTATCTGAATAATAATTGAAAAATAATTTAAGAGCAATTAAAGATAAAAAAATAAAATAAAGTACCTTGGTGTCTCTTTTCACACACCAATTACTATCATTTTTAACTAATATATCACAAATTTCTATCAGTTTTTGAGCTCTCTCGTTTTTAGGATTTTCTAGCGACCGTATTAGAGATATCAATTAAATTTGACGATCTCATTCGAACTTTGAAACTCTGGTTGAAAGATAAATTATCAATAATCACTGTATATGCCACAAAGGATAATTACTTTGAATTACAATATGAAAGTAATTCGAATCAACTCGACTCGAACTCCCCTAAGCCACGTGCTCTATGTAATTCGAATTGATATAATTCGAACCTTGCATGCCTAATTCGAATCTAATTGATTCGAACTACGTGGGAAGAGTATTTGGTCATAATTCGAATTGAATCAATTCGAATTATGTGCAAAGTTAATTCGAATCCTATTGATTCGAATTATATAAAAATGTGTTCTAGTGGATTGATGTATTAAAATTTGTTTTGGCGGATTTGGGTAAAAATGAGCTCCCCTTGGCTCATTTGAGTTTTTTACCCTATATATATATTAAAATTTTTGTTAGAAATAAAAAATACCATTTTAAAATTTGTTAAAAATCAATTTAAATGTTTACTCACAAAGATTTTAATATACTATTTTATAATAATAGATAATTATTTATACTAATTTAATACTTTCTTGTAATTGTATAATAATAATAATTTTGATCTTTCTATCGTTGATCCATTAACTCTGATTTTCTTTCAATTGCATCATCTCCAAAGTCTCTCTTTGTGTTATAATATTGAAAATTAAACTCTAATTAATATTTAAAGAAGAAAAAGTTAAAATAAATGAAATTAAAAAAGAGAATATATTTAGCGGGTTTTCTTAGCATATACGCTTGTCTTCCATTTTATACGCAACCGCCTCGGAACCTTAACCGGATCAACTGTTTTGGCAGTTAGACAAGAAGCACTCATCATCATCATCAACATAGAGGAGCCCATTTTCGTCATTTCATGTGATTTATCCATTTATGTTGATTACATATGGTAATCACAATTGAATATTTGTATTTTATGCTCAAAAGAAGGAGAAAATATATATTAGCGAAAATAATTAGTTAAAGAATTAAATTTTAATGTATTTTAATGTAAAACAGTTTTATAAATATATCTAATTATGTAATATTATATATATCAGTAAAAAAAAATCATTTAAAAGAATAGATGAGATTCATTAATTATATAAAATATTTTATACGGTTAATATATTAAAATTAATCTCATTAAAAAATTATTCTGCATATTTAAAGTATTTATCCGAATCCAATTTAAAAATTATAGATATTAATTCGATCTGCAAGATTATCGGATTAGATAATCAGACTCGATCTGCAAACTAATAGAATCGCATTACGGATTTTAATTAGATTTCCACGTATCTTGATAAGCATATCCACAATATATATATATATATATATATATATATATATATATATATATATATATATATATATAAAATTGACAATATATAAAAAGTGTTTATTTAACAAAGGACATTTTAGTAAAAACGAATAAAAATAAGAGGTGTTTATAAATATATGAAAGTGACAATATATCAACTTTTTAATTAATGTTTAGTATTATTAGTAACCTAAAACTTAATAGGAGCGAACTAGGCAAACCTTACCTATAAAATATAGTTCGAAATCTGAAAAAATGTCTCTTGTTAACTATTTTAGGTCTAAAATATTTAAGTGTTGTGATACCACCTATCTTTTCAGGAAATAGAAAATAATTAACCTGATGAACTTGTTAATGAACTATGGTTGGTGAGCTAACCACGAATTGTAAGAAAATTGTTTACTGGTTCTTATCCTTATTGGTTTGTATTTCATGACTGGACATGAAATTCGGCCATCTTCAATTCGTCAAGAGCAATGTGTAACAAACGAATCGGACAGATTTTTTGAATTTTATTATAGGGTTTTATTACGTGTATACTAAAATCAGCAACAAAAATTTATTATCAGTATAAAATATATACTAAAATATGAATACACTATGAAAATAAATTAAACCACATATATATTTATACATAAATACATTGATAATTAGTTTTAGTGGCTGATTTTAGTGTACAAATAATATTTTTCTATTATATTTGATAATGATGCCAGTAACTCTCACTTGATGATGTATCGTTGGTCACTAAAACGAAAAAAATAATGACCCATATGATATATTTATAATCAGAATTGAATAAATGATTTGACCAGCGACAACGTACAAGGAGTTAGTTTCCACGAAGTTGTTCATGAACTTATATTATATCTTTCATATTTATGATTAGGTTAGTAGTACTTTTAGTTTATAATTGTTTGATGGCATACAAATATATAAATCGAAAATATTTAATAATAAAAAAATTAAATAAAAATAGTTAAAATTTATTTTATTTAATATTTATTAATATAAGTCTTATTTAATATTTATTAATTATTATATTAATAAATATTAAATAAGACAAATTTTATTTTTTTTTGTTTTTTTAGTATTATTAATATAATATACTAATGGTAGAATAAATTATTTTATTTTTGTTACCTAATTTATATTGGCTGATCCTGCTTTTCTTATTGTTGCTTGTGACATGTGAGAGTAAGGGTGTATGCAGATTGAATCGGATCGGATATAGATATAGATGAAAATTCGATTTAATTTGCACGATTTTCATCGAATCGGATGGATATGATATCTGTATTTTTTAGTATTGGATCCGATCTGATACGATCCGTAAATTTGCGAATCGGATCAGATCGGATATCGAATATATTCGCATAATTAAACCTTCTTTTCTTAATCATATTTTTACATAAAATTTAATAAAAATATTTCTTTCACATTTTTAAATTTATTTATTCCTAAAATATTTTTAATTAAACTTTTCTTAAATAACAAAAATAAAATAATATAATATATGAATAATAATTACTAACTAAAACATACAAACAAGTAAATAGAGTACCAAACATATTTATTTATTTATTTTTAATTATTATTGTGCGAATTTGAGGATCTGTGGATCGGATATGCGAATGTAGAACAGATATCCGTGATCTGATCTGATCAATGCGCGGACACTCCTACCTGAGTATCAAGTATTTATATTACTTAAACCCCATTTTAAATAAGGAATAATAAATGTATTTAACGAATGATCAAGATTGAAAATCTAGAAAGTCACAAGGAAAGGAAACAAAAAACAAATTAAACTAGAGTCCATTGACCATAGTGGTCAAAATATTGATCAAAATTAAATTCGACCAAATGGTTGGTCTGCTTGTTGGGCATGCAAGTACTCTTTCCTCTGCCGCCTCGGCGATGAAGTTTTTTGACATTGGTATACAAAAGAAAGCATAATTAACAAAGGTGCATCGATACAAATTTATATAATTTATGAAGGTGAGACTCATATGCATTATGCAGTGCTTTTGTTCCACTTTTACTAGCTTCATATGGACCGTACCATGTGTAGTTTAGTCAGCTTACTCTAGAAAGTCAAATCCCTGTAGCCTAAATAATAACATCATTCAATTCATTATATTGAAATAAATTTAAGCTTTATTATAAACATATTTAATTGCCAATGAGTAATAGCTCAAATAGCATAATCTTCTCATACTCGTCTAAGAGATTGCTTAGTAAAAAAAAATTATAAACATATTTAATTAATATTTATACATGATTAATTAATTGAGCATAAATGAAAAATTAATATTTTTTAAATTATATTTAGATACTCTAGTCAAAAAATAATTTTAAAACAACTTATGTGTTTGGATATATGAAAAGAAATTTATTTTTATAGGATAAAATTACTAAAAAATATAAAAGATGACTATATATTATATAATATTTTATATAGTTAGGTCAATTTGGTAAAAAAAAAAAAAAAAACTCAAATATGAGCTTAAGATTATTTGGCTATTTTCTCTTTTTACTAATTATAATCCAATTGCTCAAAATAGTGTAAGGGTAATATTAATCATGATAATAAAATCGAAAGATATTATATTATTTATGAGAAATATTAGAGGCACAACATAATGTATTGTTTTTGTCAGTAGTTAATTATTAATATTTAAAGTATGGCTAAAAATATATTATTAAATTATTAGATTAAGAAATTAAATTGATGGCTAAATATTTTAATCAAAAATAATAAATTCTGTTTATTCTCTAATATTTTTTCATATCTATAGTACAATATTACATAATTAATAAAATTTATTATTTTTAATTATATTTGGCTAACAGAAATATTTCTGTATTAAATTTTAAATTTTAAATTTTAACAGTATAAAATAAAGTGTTAATTCTAAAATATTAATTAATATTAATAAAAAGTATTAATTTATAATATTTCTTATATTTATAATATATACCGTGAAAGATTTGTGGAGAGATATGTTTTTGTTTGCACTCAATTAATCCAGAGCGTTTGACTTGTCCCTTGTGCGTTCGAAGTATGATACTTATACGATTGAATAATCAATTTAACTGATTATTATTGGCAATCCTTGAGGGATAAAATAATATATTATCTTTTTTCCATGAAATTGTGGAGAAGGTTACATGATCCTTCAATAACCACAAAACTGATCAAGTTGATCTAATCTTAGATGGAAGTTCCTTCCAAGTGAAAATGACTTAAATTGCTTGCGTTAATAATGGCTATAACTAAATACTCAAAAAGGTTTAGTGTAGTATAGGGTCAACTTTAGGCCATTATTTTTTTGACAATATGCTTGGCCTTCAAGTTCCAACTTTAAAGCTTCGAAAGGAATAAGATTCTTTTTTTTTTTTTTTGACAGAGACCTATTCTTTAGAATTCTTCTAGACTTCTACATACAATAATAATTAACAAAGTTTTCTAAATTGAGATTGACATTGAAAGTTTGTTATTTAAAAATGTATGCAAAATATAAAAAACTTAATCTTTTATTTTATTTTTTACTTTACTAACAAATGTTTTTAACTAAGCGAAATATAAATATGTGTGCAGTTAACTAATAATAATGTGATGTTCTAATAATTGGTTGGCATTTATATTAATTAAGGTATAAATTTTATTTTGGTCCTTTTAATGTATTAAATTGAGTCATTTATGTCTATGAAATTTAGTCCATTGAAAGAATAAATTAAGTCTTTTAAACCAGATTAAGTCTCACACTTTGACTTGTCATATAGTCATTAAGGCACCATGGCAACTAATTCACATATAAGTACTTTGATCTTAATTAATGGTTATAAAATTTTTGACTAAAGTAGTAAACTAATTATTTAATAAAAATAGAGATCTAATTAAAACTTATCTAATGTACTTAATTACGTCTCTTTATTACTACAATAAAAAAGGAAGTCGGGAGGAAGATACACAAGTTTGTACAAGAGTGGTAGTGGCAGAGCAGTTCAGGTGTGGTGGTATGCTTAGGTAATTGGTATGGTTAGAGATAACAGCGAGGCGAGCAGAAGCGAGTTTTTTCACTATTCGACCCTGCCTTGTTTTATTATTTGGGAATAATAAATTTTTATACTCTAACCTATTTTTGCGGATGTTCGTCCTGTTCCTATATTCACTTTCATAACCTCTTAAGTTAATTTTTAATTAATTATATATATTGATTTTATTTTAATCTGAACTTAATTTATAGAGAGATATACATGCATGCAAGTTCTTCATCAATTTTTAGTGAACTTTACTCGTTGCTGTTAGTCAATAATAAATAAGAGAAAATTTTTTATTTTGTCCATTATAAGGAAGCTTCAGATCACCGAATCGATCATCGAGCCCGTTTAATCACTGGTTTATCGTTTTAAAAGTTTAATCGTAATTTAATCAAAATAATCAAATTATAATAAAATAATATATAAAATTATAATAAATACACAAAATATAAATATATTTTAATATAAATCTTAAAAATATATAAATTATGAATATAAAACTAACTAAAATTTTATAAATAACGTAGTTTAGGAAATATTTTAAAGAGCAGACTGATTTTTAGTTTGGTCTAACTAATCAATTTTTGACTGATTTTTTAGTTTATTATTAGTTCTCTTAGCGATCGATTTCTTAGTAGCCCGAATCATTCTTCACTAGTTTTTGGTTTAATAAGCTCAATCAATCAATTCGAACAAATTTTTAGAACGTTGATTATAAGTTAATGACCTATTTATACCATGACCCATATAATTAAAGTCATGTCCCAAAAAGAGTTGGTCCACCCTCAGTGAACCTAGTGAGAACTGTTCAGATCCAAAGAGATCAGCCTAAGAGCTATATAGGTTAATCTACCTGACTTACTTGTGGCACGGGTACCACGACCCATGTTCGACTCGACTTGCGTGGCAAGCAATACTTTATCATGCCACTACTTACAGAAAAAGATTCTAGAGTGATTATCAAGTCATCACTCTCTCCTATAAATATCATGTTAAACTTAGATATTTCTTAACTCTATTTTACATATAACCTACTTAAACTATTGCTACCTTAAGTATCAGAATCTTTTGCAGGTACCCCCAACCCGCTGTTCTAGAGCTAACATGAAGCTATCTTGGACACCTTCACCATCATCCCTAACTTCATTACTTAAGGCCCAATTGCCTACAGTCCATTTTAGGTATGCCTCAAAATGAGTTCTCAGGTTCACATCCTTGAAGGATCATGGAATCGAAATGCGACATAGATCACGAGACTCTTTCATGATCATCAAGGTCAACTCGAACAACTGAAAATCAAGTAAACATGACAAAGAGAATCAAAGAGACAACTCCGAAGAGATCTGCATACCAGAAGAAAGATGAAAGACAAACTAAGGAAACTAGAAACTAAGCTAAGGGGAAGAGAAAGTCGGGATGACAGAGACCTGATCTTCACTGGAGGTGGTGATCCTTTATTTGAAGAGATCATGCGAGCAAAGGTCCCAAGAATTTTTAAACATGCATCTTGACATGGATCTCTATGATGGCTCTATTGATCCTTGTAACCACCTCAGTGATAAACCGCTATTTTACGGTTTATTTTGTACTGAATTGAGTAGATTTTATCCATTATTCTCACACTTATTCATAGAATTTGCATGTTTTACATTTTTCTTCCTAATTTTGTGCTATGATTGAAAACATGCTTCTTTGGCCTTAAATTTGCTAATTTTAATCCTTTCTTATTACCATTTGATGCCGTGATATGTGTGTTAAGTGATTTCAGGTTTTCTAGAGCAGGAATGGCTTAGAGAATGGAAAGAAAGCATGCAAAAGTGGAAGGAACACAAGAAATTGAAGGAATTGCTAAGCTGTCAATCCTGACCTCTTTGTACTAAATCGATCATAACTTGATCTATAGAGATCCAAATGAGGCGGTTCTAGTTGTGTTGGAAAGCTAACATCCGGGGCTTCAAAATGATATGCAATTTGCCATAGTTTCCTTGCAGTTAGGTGATGCGTACGCGTCGCCCATGCGTGCGCGTCGCAGGATCAGCGTGACCAGTGCAAGAGGCAAGAAACGCGTACGCGTGGATGACACGTACGCGTGACCAGGAATTGTTCAGTGACGCGTACGCGTGACAAAGCGTCACGTGCTGCAGATATCAGAATTCACTGAGGACGATTTCTGGGCTGTTTTTGGCCCAATTTCAAGCCCGAAAATACTGATTAGAGGCTGTAAGTGAAGCTAGAAAAAAAAGATCAATCATTCAACATTCATTTATACAACTTTAGATTTTAGATGTAGTTTTTTAGAGAGAGGCTCTCTCCTCTCTCTAGGTTTTAGGGTTTTTTTAGTTTTATTTCTTCCCCAATTCAAATTTCCATCTTCTTTTGATTTAGTTTCTCTTCTACATTCTATTATTCTAGCTTCTTAGTTTATTTTCTCTTGTTGATGTCTTTATTTTCCCAATTCAATTTATGAACTCTTCATGTTAGATTCAATTTTCATATTAATGCAATTTATGTTCTCATGTTTATGATTGCTTTCTTTAATTTGTTGTTATTGTTTTCTCTTGCAATTGTTAGGCTTAATTTTTACTATGTCTTGTTAGTTTTTCATGTTTTTATGTTATGCCTTCCAAGTGTTTGATAAAATGCTTGGTTGGATTTTAAATTAGATTTTTTATGTTCTTAACTTGGATTGATCAATTAGAGACTCTTGAGTTGTCAAAATTCTTTTGTTGATTGGTGATTGAAACTTGTTAATCGGCTTAGGTTTCACTAAATCTAGTTTTTGATTAGGACTTGTGAACTTAAGTTGATTTTGCTCACTTGACTTTCCTTCATTATTAGAGGTTAACTAAGTGAAAGCAAAAGAAAATTACCATCACAATTGATGATGATATGAGGATAGGAATTCCAATTCTCAATCCTTGCTAGGACTTTTCTTAGTTGTTATTTTATTTCCTTGTTATTTACATTACTTGTCTCTTATCACAAAAACCCCAAAAATACTTTTTCATAACCAATTATAAGTACACTTCCCTGCAATTCCTTGAGAGACGACCCGAGGTTTAATACTTCGGTTAATTTTATTGGGTTTGCTTAAGGGACAAACAATTTAAATATTGATTGAGGTCTAATTGTCGGTTTAGAACTATACTTACAACGTGATTATTGTGAAAAATCTTTACCGACAGTTTTCATGCATCACTCAGCAATTTCAAAAGTTGCATGTACTTCACAGATGCGTTTGATGCTATACGATGCAAGGCTTTTCTGACAATTCTCGCCAAGGTAACGATGAAGTGGTTTGATAACCTTCTCTCCAAGTCGTTGGTAACATGCTTTGATAAGAATTTTACAAAACAAAGCATGCTCTGAGTTGCTTGGCGTAAAATAAGAAATAGGAAAGTCCCTAAGGGCCTTTATGGAGAGATTCAACAAAGGCTACTTGGAGATATAGAATCTACAAACAAAAGTAGCTATCATGGCCTTGTCAATGGTCTCAGAGATGGTCCATTTTCATAGTCCATCTCGAAGAGATGTAAACTCCGGATAATTAATAAATAATTAACTAATAAATTAATTATGAGTCAAAGAAATTAGAAAATTAAATTTGATAAGTTAGAAGGGTAAAAATGTTTAAAAAAACAAATTTTGACACTAATTTTAAAGATTTTGGCCCGAAATTGGGCCAATGGACAAAAACGGATGAACCGAGTCCAAGTGGGCCCAAGCCCATAAACCCAACCCACACTAAAGCATTTCATTCAGCCTTCTTCCCCTTTCTTTCTTCATTTCACGTTGCAAAGAGAGACGGAGAGCTCATGGAACCCTAACCCTCACCTTCAAAATTCAGTAGCCCATAACTTTCAATCCGAAACTCTGATTGACGAGTCATTTATTGCCACGCGTTTGTCTCGGAGTTCTCTTCGATTCTAACTGAACAAAGTGATAAGAATATCTGATTTTTGTGGCCAGCTCTTTCCTGTCAGAATTTTGAGTTTTGGGTATGTGTATTGAGAGATTTTAATGATTTTGGTAGTTTACGTGCAATCTAACATTGGATAATTGTTGGATTTTACCCTAATCATCATTAAGTAAGGTAAAAGAAACTCTAACCTTTGTGGTTTATGGATAATTGAAAACTCTAGTATTAATTTTGGTATATTATGTGGAATTAGATTAAATTCTGTGTTGATTGGAGTCATATTGATAAATTGGAACAAAGTTGTAGCGATTTGAAGCTTATTGAGTTGGTCTAGAGACATTGAGGCTTGGAGAAAAGAGATTTTGTGGTGTATTATGCCTTGGGGAGAAATCGACCAAGGTATGATTTTGGTTTCTTGTAGTTAATGTATAATGTTGTGTGAAAACTTAGGTTAGTGGTCATAAGATAGGCTTGAATGCTTTAAATTGTTGAGTTTGGTGGGTTAAATGTATATATGTATATAATGTATGATGAGTATGATGATGTAAATTGAAGAGGATATGTGTTGGAATAAGGGTCAAGTTGTTAAATGTATATATATGTGTTGTATGATTGAGTATGATGATGATTATTGATGATATAAAATATGATATATGATGATTGTGATGATGAGCATTGGTGAGATTTGGGCCCAAGGTCGTGACCGGTAAGTCCGGGTAAGTGTAATGAATTAAGATTGGTGTTGATTTGGTTGAGGAATTATGGAAGATATGTATGGAAATTGTTGAATAGATTGAGAATTTTGATGTTAGTATATTGTGAAATGAATGGTAGGTGTTGAATTGAGTTTTGAGACTATTTTGGTTATGAAACTTTGGTTTAAAATTGAGAACTTTGAAAAATTAGAGGTTTGGTGCTTTTTGGTAAAAGTTAAATTTTGACGAACTTTGGCGGGCCATAACTTGGCTCCCAGACTCCCAAATTTTGTAAAACTTATTTTGAATAAAAATTGGATCCGTGAAGTCTACAATGTTCAAAGAACGGACTATAAACGATTTTTAATGAAAAAGTTATGCGCGTTCGAAGTTAAGTATGAAAAACTGATTTTTTCTGACTTAGCAGCTTTTTGCAAACTCTGTTAAGTTTGCGTATGCAAACATGCACGTGACGTGGACCCTGGGCTCTACCCAGACATTCCACATTTGCAGACATGGCATGCGTACGCGGAATTGACCAAATGACAGGCTCGTGTACGCGAGCAATGGTACGTGACGCGGGCATGTCTCCCAGCCCAAGGACTCACGTACACAAACAAGGGGGCGCATACGAGAGATCGTCCAATTTTACACTTCCGCGCACGCAGAAATGGCCTACGTACGCAAAATTCTCTGTTTTCTAAAAATGTTATGTTTTAAGTTTTAAACCTATTCTCTAGCCTCCCGAACCTCTTTAAAACTTGCTTAGAGTCTGTTAGCGAGTTTGTAAGTTCTAGAATGAGGGCGATTATGTTAATTAAGTTGATGGGATGTTGGGAAGGATTTGCAAAGTGATAACTGAATTAATGAGGTGTTGGTGACGTTGAATGAGAGGTGATTGATAAAGATGCTGACAATAATGAGGAATTGCAATTGAATGATGGATGGATTGATGATGATATTGATGAGTTATGATTGTGAGGATAGATGAGTAATTCCTATCCAAGTTATGATTTTCAGAAAGAGCGTGAGTTTAACTAGAAAAACATATTGATGAATATGAATAAGATTATGGAGTGGAGTACCAAAAGCAATGATGAGAGCTTAGGATCAATGAACAGATTGAATGCGGAATTGACTTGAGAAAAGAATGATAGGTATTGAGTAATGGTTTGGAAATAGATGAGTAATCCCAATCTAAGATGCGATTTTGAGGGTAGACGAGTAATTCCTATCCGAGTCATGGCCTGAGGATAGACAAGTAATCCATATCTATGTTATGGTTTAAGGCACCTACCTAAGTAGACGAGTAATGCCTACTCTGGGTTGGGTGAAACACCGACATGGGTGGACGAGTAATACCTAATTACCTATCCCGTGTTGTGGTGTTCTGTCCAGGGTTCACTATTGGACATGTCAGGTTTGGTTATATAACTGACAGATGATATCATCGGCCATAGGACAGATATACATCATATGCACTTATATATTTTGTTTGAGTATGCTTTATTTTGGCTTGCCTAATTGTTTAGTTGTAATTAACTGCTATTTGTCCTATCTGCTGTACTTGCTATCCATATGTGTATTTTCTTTGATTGTATTGTATGCGTTTGCATTTGACCCCCTCATATGGTGGAGATGTAATGAGGGTTGTTCCACCCGGTGATTAGGAGGTTGAGGAGGCAGAAAGTGAAAAGTTAGATAGAATTTGGAATCCCTTAGATAGAGTACTAAGCTTCTGGTTTAGAATACATTTTAAGTTTGAATCTGAGTATCGGAGTTCTAGAAATGCCTCTGACTTTTTCGGGACCTTATATATTATTTATGTGGGCACCTTTATCATGCTAAGAACCCTTAGTTCTCATTCCATACATATATTATTGTTTTCAGATGTAGGACGTGATACACCACGTTGAGCTTGCTGGAGACTCTTGAGATGTGAAGATCTACCTTTGGAATTTTATACTTTGTGTTTTGTATATGTACATGTATTTAGGTTCTCCATTTGTATATGTATATATGTATATATATATATTTGTATTTTGTCCCTGTTAGAGGTTGACTTGGAGAAACAGAATTTATATACTGTATCTTGGTAAGCACTTTGGGGTTGTATTTACGTATATGTATATTCTAGCCAACCCTAGCTTTGCAGGTTAGATCTAGAGAATTTATTATACTTATCCATTAGAACTCTCTCTCTATATATATATGTCTTTTAGTTTCCTGTATAAGCCTTCAGTCTTAACATTTTTCGTTAGTGAAGAATCTTCGATTTTGTTTTGATTGTACCCGTTTTCTTTCGAGACTCCTAACTATATTATTCTTGTTATATATATATATGTATTTCACTTTTAGAGGTCGTAGTGCCTCGCCACCTCTAATTTATGTCCTAGGCGTAAAGGTCTTTGTGGTAAGGTGTTACAAGAGACACCTGACTTTATTGTGCAAGATACAAGAAAGGGTGGAAAAATACATCAACATAAAGGAGACTGCCCAAATTAGAAAGCCCCAACAAGGTCGACAAAATAAATACTAGCTTAGGGACAAATAAAAAGACCTCAAAGTAAAGAAATGTGAGAGTTTGGAGCGACCTCAAAAGTACTACTCTTACACTCTATTAAGTGTTTCTCTAGTGTGTGTGTGTGTATATATATATATATATATATATATATATATATATATATATATATATATATATATACATGTATATGAAAATACTATGAGTACTATCCAAAGCAAGAATGAAGGAATTCAGACAGAATACTGTGAGTACCATCGAATCTATAGCCACTTTACCAATGAGTGGTATGATTTGAAAATGCAATTGAAAAACTGGCTAGAGAAGGCTGGTTCAAAAAGTACATTGCTATAAGAACGTTGGAGCATAAAATAAGATGGGAGTGCAAAAATAGAGAAAGATCCCTAGATCCTATAAGAACCCGGGATCAACGTGTCCAAGTTATCACAGGAGGACTAGTTGAAGACAGAACAACTAAGTCACCTAGGGAAAGACATCTCAAAGAAGTCTACCAAGTCGTGGAAGCCTGTATAAAACTCAACCTCCCCACTATAATCTTTGTACAAAAAGATATTAAAGGTATAGTCCCTGACCACGATGATCCCTTGGTGATAACAATGGTCTTGTCCAATACAAACCTTCACAGTATATTGGTGGACCAAGGGAGTTCTATAGACATCCTATTCAAACCTACCATCGATAAACTTAGAGTAGAAAAAAAGGACTTAAATGCATACCCAGAAACTCTATTCGGATTAAGAGAAAATTTCATCTAACCTCTTGGGTACATAAGCATTTATACCACCTTCAGTGAAAATTCCAAAGCCCATACCGTCAGTGTTGACTACATCATGGTAGACACCCCATCTACCTACAATGCATTAATATGTCAAACAATACTAAACCGACTATTAGCTGCAGTGGTATTCACCCCCATCTATACATAAAGTTCCCAACAAAGGGGGGAGTGGTAGCCACTATTTGTAGAGATCAAAAGTGAGAGCGTAAATATTGCAATAAAATTATAACTTAAGAAGCAGCCCCACAAATAAAAAAGTCAACACGTTAGAGCTCAGACAGAGGCCATAGCCCATAGGCATGTTAGACAACTCCCCAACCCACAAATAGAGAGTCATTTTACCTACCTGCCTGTGACATTGAAGCAATGATCCCAATGGAGACAAATGAAGAAAGCCTAAGGATCAGACCCTACAATAAAGTTGAAAACCTCCAAGCCTACAAAGAAGAATCCGACCTCTTTCCTTGAGTAGTGCGAGAAAAAACATGACTTCAAGAACAAGCTTTGAAGTAAAAAATGGCCATGTGATAAAATAAGAAGGACATATGAAGAAGCTTCTCGACTAGCAAAATTGTCCTGATCCAAAATGATATCAGGCCAAAATCGGAAAAAGAAAAGCTGGCAGTCAAATGGAAGAATCCCTGTAAAGTTACTCAAGACTTGGGAAAGAGCTACTACAACAAATTCAACTTACTCAAAAATGATCTACCTAGATCGTACCGTGTTTACAACTGAAAAGATACTACAGTTAGAAAACAAACCTTATTCCCTAATGTAGTTTTTTTTTCCAACTTTAAGGTTTTACTGAAGGAGTTCTTAACGAGGCATCAAAATAAAGATAAAGAGTTTTACTTGTAAAATGCTCTTAGTAGCAACCGGTCATCCATTTAAATTGCTTTCAAAAGATTAATAAAGCAAGTTATCTACATTTTTACAAGTCTATATTGAATTTGACATACACAACTTGAACTCATGCTTGAAAAGGCACAAAAATAGCTATATCGACCAAAAAGGTTAGGGCTATGAAGTAACAAGGTCCGAGTTTATGAATAGATTGTATAAATGAATCAAAGTAAAATTGAAATCGTAAAAACAATCCTTTGACCCACGAATCGTAGGAAGAACACGTTAAAAAAAGTTGGAAATAAAAAAACAAAAGCATGCTAGTTAAAGCATGTGTTGTAAAAGCTAATAGAGCCCTTAAAATGGAGACAAAGCAAAAATGACAAGAACGATGCTCATAAAATAACTCTTTTAACTAAAACTTGTACTAAAAAATGAGTTTGTGGAAAAATGAGCTACATTACAACTCGGAAGCATGCAAGTTTCAAAAGCATGCATAACTCCTAGAGAAATTAAAAAGCTAACAAAGCTATTCAACAGGAGATGTAAGATAAAAGCGTGCAAATAAAAACATGAAAAGAAAGTAGCATTACTTTGCGCAGTTGAAGCTAAAAACTCCTAACAAAAGGAGTAAATATCCAAAATATTACAATATTCTTGTTCAAAAGCTCACAAGTCTGGCAACATACACAAAAGGGAAGAACAAAGAAAAAGCTTAGGCAACAATGACATCAGAAGGAGCAACCTTAGATTAAAGGTCAGAAGTTGCAGCATCCGAAGAGACCTCAAAAGTTTTGTCTTCAGACCCAGGGGAACCTTGCTTAGTGGCATCCGAGGTCAGAGGATCAATGATTTGGCCATCCACTACGACCTTGTTCGGGTCAATCAAAGAAATGTCCAAATCAGGCACCAGTGATGCGTGAGCATCTTATACTCTTTTTTCAATCATTTTCTAGTTATTTTTAGTTAGATTTTGTTTAGTTTTAATCTATGATGCACGGATACTGACACGGACACGGGACACGACACGACACGGGACACGTCGACACGCGAAATTTAAAATCTTATATGACACGGGGACACGCATACATATAAAATATAAAGTAATTTTTAGATAAACCGTAATGATATTTTAATATTTTATTGATATTAAAATATAAATTAATTTTTTAAATTATTTTTAATATCTTATTTTAATTATATCAAGTATTTAAAATATTTTTTGTTTTAATATATAATAATATATACTATATCTAAATTTATTTTAAGAATGTATATTAAGAATAAGACTGGACACGCTGACACGTGATGGTATTTAGGTGTGTCCAAGTGTGTCCAGAGAAGAATTTTTTATTTTTTATTGAGACATATTTTGGACACAGCAGACACGCGTGTCAGACGAGTGTCGGCGAGTGTCGTGTCCGAAATGTGTCTGACACGCAGACACAGCAATTCAGCAAAGTATCCGTACTTCATAGGTTTTGATTGATTTTAGTGCAAAAATCCTCTTTGGATGCTACTTTGAGTTGTTTTAGTGTTTTTATAATTTCAGGTGAAATTCGGAGCAATTTGATGGAGTTTGGAGCAAAAAGGAAGAAAGCATGCAACACCCTCCTTGGGTGCTAAACGCCCAGCAAGGGGTCACAGCCGTCACGCCATCACTCCCCTTGGGGCGTTTAATGTCCATATCTAGTGTTAAACTTTAGTAGTAGGCTGAAGTCACCCTTTCTTTGGGCTTCCAAGTGGATCTAGCACTTCTTAGTTTTATTTTATTTTCTTTTTGTAATTTTTATTTAAAAATAATATCTTTTAGGTCTATAATTTATTATTAGGTTAGTATTTAAAGGAAAAGATCACTTGTTTCAGGGATCTTCTTCCTTCCGCATATTTTCAGAACCCTAGTTTCTCTATAAGTCATGAGCAACTAAATCTCCTGATTAAGGTTAGGAGCTCTATTTATTTCTATGGATTAGAACTATTATTCTTCTATTTTAATTTATGTTGACTCAATTCTAAGGATTGTTTTCACTATTAATCTTATGAATTTGGTGGAACGAGAGTATGACCCTTTTCTACATGAGTTCTTGTGATTTTCGAGAGAGTTATCTCGCTTGGACTACAGCTTGAAAACAAATTCCTCTTAAACCACTAAATGCATGAACTAATTTGGATATGTGACATAAAATCCTGTTAGTCTTTGGTAATTAGGATTTTTGTGGTGCTAAACTAGTTTTCTGAACTTCACCTTCTAATCGGAATTGAGTGACCACGAGACTGGCAGTTAATGAATTAGAGGAGGCTAAATCACTAAGAGATTAGGGTTTAGACATTTAAAGTTTGCCATAGAATGAATCATTCACTATTAAAATAGAAAGTAAGAACTTTTAATCCGGAAAAGTAATCATCTCCAAGACCTTAACTGTTTTCTCATACTGCTTTTATACCAAAATGCTTATTTGCTTTCTTTATTTCCTTGTTTATTGTTTATGTGAATTGCAGCTCACCAAACCCCTTTTTGATTTGCCTGACTAAGTCCAACTAGACAACCATTGGTTGCTTAGTCCGATAATCCTCTTGGGATCGACCCTCACTCACCTGAGGTATTACTTGGATGACCCGATGTACTTGCCGATTAAGCTGTGTGAAATTCTAATTCGTGTACCAACCAGCACTCGAACATAGGCCTTCAAAATTTTTACGATGTCATCTAGTTCTTTTACAGAGTCATACTTAAGTTAGTCATAATCCCCTTTTAGCCTTTCTAAGTCTTCTTTAACTTCATATTATCCAACCTCGCAGTGATGTGCTTAGCCTCAATTCAGACCCTCTCTTTTACAAGGGTCTGAATCTTAGAGCAAAGATTAGAAAGTTCTAACTACAAAGTGTTGGGAGGAGATTCTTTAAGTTTCTTCTAAATGACCCTACATATACCCGAGGTGCGAATCCCACTATTTATCAACACGTTCAAATTCTTCCCCATCCCTAGGTCATCCATAGTTATATTACTACCCGACATAATATACTCATTAGTAAAGCCCATAGAATCAAAGTCGGGAACAAAAAAGTTCTCATACTTTATTGCTGAGGTTTATTCTTTTTCGAGAACTTCCTTGATTGCATCCTTTGTTCGACTCATGAAACTTGGGAACTGGGGGAGGCTTTGGAACAACTTTTGTAATTTGAAAGTCAGCTTGTGTTTCAACAAGGGGCAAATAGGAAGATGGTAGCTTAAAAGATGAAGTCGTACCCAGCTGATCGCCGACCTTTTGAATCTCCACTTGAGCTTATCGTTGAACTAAGTTTTTCTTTGTAGCTTTTAACTTCTTATACGACTCGGATGAGCTAACCACTCTCTTTGAAAAAAGAGAATGACTTCATAAAGCATATATAAAAGGAAACAAGTAATTGTCTACAAAAGTCTACATAGCTCAATTTAGACAAAACTGGGCTTTTTAAGAATTAATATTTTGGTAGGGAGATGATTGGGAGCTCGGCCCCAACACTTCTTGAACATCTCAACCATTATCACCTCTTCCTCAGTAAGATCTTCCATGTCATAACAAATAATCTCAAGTTCAAAGTTCCAATAAAGACGAGACATATACTTGGACTTTTCATTCAACTAAAAAGCACAAAAATCTCTTTAAGGTTGCAGTTTACAGTAGTAATTTTTGAAGTCGTGAAATAAATATTCAAAAATAAAAAGTACTTTCTGACCTTGTTGAGCTCGAAAAGAAGGCCATTATTGTCTTTTGAAGGAACTAAGGTTTCATTTGTTTACAAGCACAAAACACTAAGACCGGGGCACATAGACATAAAATCATGTTTGGCAAATGAGACATGGATATAGATATTGTGTCTAGAGACATTGAATTAGTGTATTTTGTATCTTTCCTAACAGGAAGAATATAGAGACACTAACGAGAGACACAACTTATTTTTTTATTTTTTCTTTCATTGTTCCTATTAATTTTTCATAATTATAATTTTCATCATTATATTTTTCTTCCTAAATTTTTTGTATGGAAAAAATTAGAATAAATTAGATTTTCATAATTTGTCCTTTCTTATACTAATTTTTGTGTCTC
The DNA here is from genome assembly GCF_003086295.3 of Arachis hypogaea. NCBI lineage: Eukaryota > Viridiplantae > Streptophyta > Magnoliopsida > Fabales > Fabaceae > Arachis > Arachis hypogaea. The sequence goes on from NC_092051.1 coordinate 105,255,474, forward strand.
TATTATTTGTGTCTTGTTCTCAATGTTCTATCATGTCCTATTCTCATAACCAAATGCAGCCTAAAGGACTTGGTTAGATGGAATAAATAGAAGAAAACTTCAAAAGAAATAGAAAGTTGGAGGGTTTGACACATGACTTGATACCCTGTGCATAAAAGCCCAAGTTGCTAAGAAAAGTATAACATACCCTCTTTTTAGGTTCAGGGGCCACTAGGTCATAACTTTTCTCTTCATTTTTATCTCTACAAAAGGTATGGGTAAGCCAAAAATTTTCTAGAGTTTTTCTATCCATAACAAAGACAGTTCTTAATACAGTTGTATCTACCCACATTATGCTCTCAAGCATGTTAGAAGGCATTCTGTGCATTACAGAACTAGACATGAAAGTCAGACACCTACAAAAAAGAAACCACGACTAACTTAGCTAACAAAAGGATGAAAAATGTTCACTACACTACATTCAACAATGGCAGTACGCAAAATACTCAACATAGCAAATATTTATGACAACGACAGTGACAGTGCCGTCGCATCAATGGATGTGCCACCGTCTTTGATGGAGACATGCACCCTATAGCACACCTACCCATAATCAGAAGTAATGCAAATAAATGAAAAAAAAACCGTCTTTTCAAGGAATAAAACTATTTTTCATTTAATATACAAGGCATTGACATCATATCAACATCAGCAAAGCCAAGAACATAAATAAACATAAAAAAAAATAAAGAAAAGCATAATTTCACAAAAAGTATAATGAGAAAAAGAGGAAGGAAAGTACCAACCTGAGAAAGGAAGAACAAAAAATACTTGAAGAATTTGAAAGAGCACCAGCGTAATTAGAGAAAATGTGAAAAGACTCTGAGTAAAAAGAAGAAGGTGAAACGAGGAGGAAGAAGAAGAAAGAAAAGAAAAGGCTGTAAATATTGCTAATAGGGGAAGAAAAGTCATCTCCCTCTAATTTAAAGATGGGCACATTTACTAAGGTAACTAAAAGGCGGCAAACAACTGAAGTGACACATGCACCAATCACGTTAGATTTTTGACTTCTTATTGGAGGTATAGATCATGTATAGAATATGACTTCACCCTTGATTCCTAAAGGCTTCAACTCCAACCAACTGACTTGTGAAAATTAAAGAATAAACAACTCAAGATAGATACTCAAACAACTATTCGACTTGGTGAAATCACGACTTGTTGGCTTAAGCGCCCAAATTCTTTTTCGAGGTCCGATTTCTCCACATCTGACCTTGAGTAGGGGCTCTGTTCATACCATAGACCAAATATTTAAAGCCATGTCCCAGAAATAGTTGATTCATCCTCAATGGACCTAATGAGAGCTGTCCAGATTCAAGAGATCAGCCCTAAACCTACACAGGTTAACCTACCCGCCTATTAGGGGCACGAGTACCACAACCGATAGTTGACCTAACTTGAGCGACAAGCAATAACTTGTCATGCAACTACTTCTGTTATTATCCACATATCAATAACCACATCTGCATGGAATAACTTCCCATGTTATAAGGGAAGAAATCACCCACTACCTATAAATAAAGATTCTATAGTGATGATGATAAAGTCATCACTTTCTCCTGTAAATATCATATCAAATTCAGAAATTTCTAAACTCCATTCTACACATAACATGTTTAAACCCTTAATAACTTAAACATCAGAGTTCTTTGCAGGTACCCCCTCGCTATTTCGAAGCTGACGTGAAGCTATCTTAGACACATTCATCATCATCTCCGACTTTATTACTCAAAGTTTAATAGCCTACAATTTGTTTTAGGTATGCCTCAGAACATAACCTAAAACTACCAAATATCATAGAACTTCTTACTCTTGTGTAACTTATGTAGTCTATTCAAAAGAATATAGCAATAATTTGACAAAAGGTTATTGATGCAACATGAGCATTAGGCAGAGTATCTCCACCATTTACAAGATGACCTTCGCTTCTTGGTCTTTGGTGATGGTTTATTTGCAAAGCATTTATCACTCAAAAATAAAAAAATTTTCGAACTTAAGAATAGAAAGCAATGAAATCACAATCTTTTAGAGATTATCTTATTAAATTAATTAAAAGAAGGGGAACTCTTGGAAGACATTTGACAATGAATTCAAAAATTGTCAATGCATGAACATATACCCAATTTCAATTCTAACAATACAATCATAGAATTCTCTTCTCCAAATATTAGTCAAATAACCTCATTACTAAAAGTAGAAACTAACTACAAGAAAAATAATTTTTAGTGGCAATTTGTTTTACTTTTAGCAGCAATAAAAATAGACACTAATACATTTATCGATAATTATATATTAACAACAATTATATAATAATCGCAGGTAAAACACCTTTATAATATTAGTAAAAATCTAAAATGTTTAGAGGTTATTTTCTCAATAATTTACATGACCACCAAAAATAATTTTTTAGTTGTTATATTATTAGGTTTTAGTTATCATTTTTATTGCCACTAAAATTTTAAAATTTTTCTTAATTATACTTATTATGATCACCTTTATACTTATTATGATAACAACCTATTCTTAACCTATTTGTTATACTGAGTAAAATTAACATTTTTTTATCGTTTAAAAAGATAGTTTTTACTGTCATTTTTATCGCGTTAAAAAAATATTTTTTTTATTAAAATCTCACAATAACAAAAAATCATAATCCATAAACAAAATATTATATAACTCATAAACATAATATTTAACATAATATATAATTTTTTATTATTGAAAATCAAAAGTAATAACTCCTATACAAAGTATCAAAACAAAACATGATTTTTTAACTATAAATGTCATAATATAATTTTTTTAATAGTCTCTTCATAGAACTGTGTTTTGAATGGATTTAAATTTTCTCCAACATAGTTGAATTTTCTCTGTTACTCTTCAAATCCTCTAATCATTCTCCTAGATCTACGAGCTATAGATCCGGAACCTTACATTTCGAAGCATCAAAATCTTTGGTTTGTTTCAGAAACTCTTAAAGAACCTGGCATCAATACTATAGGCATTAGAAGATAATTGAGAAGGGAAAAGGTCAAAGCTAACCTATGATTATCTGAAAGTTCTCATCATCATATTTGAGACTTTTGTAATACCCGGTCTAACCGAAATTAATTAAATAATAAGTTAAATAGGAGCGAATATGGTTGGAAGATTTGGCAATTGGAATTTGATGATTTAAATATGATATTTGGATTCAGTGAATTTTTTCGAGTCGGAAAACATAGTTTTCTGCGTAAAAGCGCGCAGTGGAATTTTGACCGGAAGTACCGGCTGAGATCTGTCTGGTACTGCAGCTGAGAAAATTGATTATGAGTAAATAAGATTAAGAAATGAGGAATTATAATTAGGGGAGGTAGAAATATTTGAAGTGCGATTTAGAGCGCTAATCTTAAAGGTTTTGGTCCAAAATTGGGCCAATGGACAAAAATAAGTGAACCGGGCCTAAGTGGACCCAAGGCCCAACATATATGAATATTAGTTATGAGCATTTCAGCTCATTTTGCCCTAAAGAAGGGGTGTTGGGCGCTGAAATTGGGAAGAGAAAAGAGAAGAGAGAAAACCTAACTCTCTTTGATCTTCAAACCACCATAACTTGAGCTACGGAGCTTGATTGACGAGCCGTTTGTGGCCACGCGTCGCTCTTCTCATCTTCTACAATTCTATCTAAGTTTTGTGGTGAGTATTCTATTCATATCTGCCCAGTTTTCGAAATTCTCTACTGTTACACGTTTTTGGGTAGTTGGCGTTGAAATCTTGTGGCTTTGGGTGTTTAGGGATACTCCAACATGGATTCTAAGTGGGTTCTATCCCTACTTCATATGGGCTGAGGTAAGATGTGCTCAAACCCTTGTGATTTGTCATTTTTATGAGCCCTAGGTTGATGTATGTATGTGATATTGGTTATGTTAGTGTATTTGGTGATGTTGGTGCACAATTGGGAGATTGGTATTGCTTGAGGAGCTTTGGTGAGGCTTGGAGCTAAGGTTGGTGAAGACTTCCAAAGAAGAGGCTCAATTGGTTTGGCTACAAGAGGTACGGTTTAAGTTTCATTTAAGTACCGTGTGTTGTGACGAGAATTCCTAGGCTAGATATCCCTAGGATTAAGTTTGGATTGTGTAAATGGTTGGTGCTAATATGCATAGTTGGTATGCAATGTGAATTAATGATTGGGTTAAAAATTGTGTGGCCATGTATGCTTGGTGTATTGAGAATTTGATGTACTGGGTAATGAGTATTGATTTGTGGTTCGTGCATTTAAATTGTGAAAATTGGGCCGGAGGCCGTGAATTTTAGGCCGAAGGCCAGAAAGAGGTAAGAAAGGTAAGTCGATGTGTGCATTGTATGATGGCACAAGTGATTGGATGAATTTCAGATAATGAATATATGAATGATTAGGTTGGTTATTGAATAATAAGGTATGAGGAGTTGAAGTGCGGAATTTGGTAATTTTGGGTGAAATTATGTAGATGAGGTATGTTTGGTTTGGGTGAGATATATTATGTGATCATATATGTGATTATGATTATTGATGCCTTGATGGTATGATGATGCATTAGAGATATGTATGTTGTGATATATGCTTGAGGAATGATTAAGGTTGATTTGTGGGTGAAACCACGTGATAGTGAGTATGATGTTGATTAGGTATAATGATGGTTGATTTGGAAATGGTATTATTGGAAATTGGGATGAGGAAGGATGTATGACATGATATTGTGTTTATCCTTTAGGCATTTGATTGAGAAGTGTTGAAATGGTTGGATGTGGTTTTGGGAACTTTGGTAAAGTGTCAATGTATGAGTTGAGGATGGCTTGATGTTGATTTTGGTACATTTTGATTGATTTCAAAAAGGGTTGAAATTGGCATGTTTTGGTTGATTTTGAAAATAGTTGAAAATGGCTTGTTTTGAAAATGGCACCTTGTGGTTTTGTATGAAAACATAGTTTTTGGGCATATTTTGATGGGACATAACTTGGACTACAGATCTCTGTTTTGTGCCAAATTTGTTTAGAAATGAAATTGGATCCGGGATGTCCATGCCGTTTGAAGAACGGGTGAAAAATGATTTAAAATGAGAGAGTTATGTCCGTCGGAAGATTGGGGGTTGAATCTGTAAATTCTGCAGCTTTTAACTTAGAAAATTTTTAGCCGAACGACCCTTCGCGCGTAGGCGCACTTGGCGCGTACGCGCCGTTCTTCCAGAAAGCACTATCCACGCGTGCGCGTGGTGTGCGCTGGCGCGTCGATGCGCTGCACCAAATGCCCAGATATTTTCCAGAGAGTTGTGCCAGGGTTGTGCCAGTTTTGTGCCTGGGCGCAAGAGCACCCACGCGTACGCGTGGCTGACGCTTGCGCACCGTTTGGATATTTTCAACCCGCGCGTTCGCGCATATGGCGCTTGCGCGTCGATGAGTTTTTGGCCATCCACGCGTGCGCGTGGAGTGCGCGTACGCGTGGCCCTGCTTTCATGCCAAAGTTGATTTTTGAGTTTTAAAAGCCAAATCTCATACTTCTAAGCCTCCGATCTCACCCCTTATGTATTAAATTATTATGATATGCCTAACAATGAGAAAGGAGCTAGGGGATGTGGTAACTTGCGAGTGAAGCAAGGGGAAAGGGTAAGATCAATGATGATCAAAGATGATTATATGAGATATGGAGGATGGCGGTGGAGGTACTGTGTATGCCATGAGCCGAAGGGCTATATTTATTGATAAATGGTTGGTTCTTGATTGGACCATGAGCCGGATGGCTGAGTTATTGCCGGATACGGCAGAGCCATGTTGATAAATTGGCTAGTTCTGGATTGAACTGTGAGCCGGATGGCTGAGTTATTGCCGAGTTACGGCAAAGCCATTATGGATTATGGCTGAGTATAAAGGCATATGATAAATGAATAATGATGGAAAATGTTGAATGTAAGCATGTTTGTGTGTTCTCTCTGGTTGTAAGGGCGACAGGGCGCAGATACCCTCTAATGGCGACAGGGCGCAGATACCCTCTAATGGTGACAGGGCACATATTCCCTCTAATAATATTAATACGCAACAGAGAGACTGTGCCCGGGTTAGCTACCGGACATGTCGGGTTGGCTTGATAACCGACAGATGATATCATCAGCCATAGGGCAGGCATTCATCATTTGCATATGTTTGAATTGTTTGGGTTTGCCATTTGTTTTGGATTTCTACATCATATATGCCATGTTACCTGACTATATGCTACTTGTTCTACTTGTACCATATTTGTGTATTACTTGCCTGTATTGCTTGTGTTTGTACAACTCAGAGGCCCCTCATGCTGGTGTCGGTGGGTGTGAGGGCTGTTCTTGATGGGATGAATTGATGATGCGATTGTATGATGATGATGATTATTGAATGAGATAATTGGAACTCCCTGGGTAGACGCAGTGATGTGGTTTCACTAGCTCCAGGCGAGGGTATGATGTATTGATATAGAATTGCTGAGGTAGAACAACTGGTGATAGTTTTGCTTATGATTCTGAGTCTGATTCGTGGAAGAGTCAGCGAGTTTGGAAACATGTGTAACAGGAACTAGATTTAGTATCCCCTTACGACAGTTGCCTATTCATGGATTAGTGAGAATTTAGGCTGGATATTTGGTGAAGAAGTTTAGGATGCTTAGTGAGTTTTTATTGCAGTGCATTGTATTTATTGGGCACTTTTACCGTACTGGGAACCCATGGGCTCGGGGTTCTCATTCCGTATATATCTCTTGTTTTTCAGATACAGGTCCAGGTGCTCAGAAGTGAGCTGTGGTTCGTCTGAGAGACGGCGAAGATATTTATTTTCCCTACTTTGTGTTTTGCTTAGAATCTCTCCACCTTTGTTTTGAAAAGATTATATTATGTATTGAACTCTTTTGGAACTTGCCTATAGAGGCTCTTATGTTTCTTTTGGGAGAGATTAGAATATACTGTTGTCATCTAATTTCATACTGTATCCTAGCCGGCCTAAACTTCGCGGGTCGCGACTAGTGGCTATTTACTTATGCTATATATATCTATCTGTTATCTATCTCTTAATCTCCTTTATGCCTTGTCCGTATATCGCGTTTGGCTTAGCAGTTTAACTTTTCGTTGTCGAAACGTGAGTGATACGTCTTCGCGATTTTATTTCTACTCTTTTTAGGCTTCTCGATTAATACTCCTTTCGAAAATTACCTATATTTATATATGAAAAATCCACCTGAGAGTCGTACCACCGTAATATCATTGACTTATGACTCGAGCATAAGAATTTGAATATTAGGGTGTTACAACTTTCATGTCAAAGAAGTTGGTCACTGAGTAATGCTTATAATTAACTAGTGACTTGGCATAAAATAAAGTAGGCCTATGCATTATCCATGCGTTTATCAAGAAATTATCACATGATCATAATAAGATTAATAATAAAATGTTCTTGAACAAATCCTGAGCATAGTAAATTGTAGCATCCTGTTGCTTGATATGCATCCCTCTGCTTAATAATAAAATATTCTTAGATAGATAGCAATTGTTACACTTCAAATTCAAGCAAAGATCAAAATATACTTTACTTACTTAATACTTACCGTCCAATAAGTAAAGAATCTAGGGTAACTGTTTCGTATAGCTCCGGACTAACCTGCATTAAAATTAATTCAAATTAGTTTGCTTGGCTAATTAAAATAGGGACAAAATATGTTTTTCCCATCCTAACATTTAATGATAGTTCAATTAGGGATAATTGTGATACATAAACCAAATATTGAGTAAAAAAAATATTTTAATTTTTGAGTTGGTGACAATTTTAATATCAATATTTATTTTAAATTTTGGAAGTAAAAAATTAATACAAATTAATCACTAAAAATATTTTAAAAATACTAAGGATAAAAAAGTTTTACGATTTTTAAATGAGAGGTAGCTAGGTAGATGGTGGATATGGTAACTACAATTTTTAAATGCTAACAAAAAATAGAATGGATTACATTTTAGAAACAAAAAAAAAAAAAAACAATAAAGACAGAATTTACTGATTGAATGCCTGCCAACCGGCTTCAATAGTGATGAGATCGTTTCCAAACGAACTAGAGATGACCCACTGATAAACCACTATTTTATGGTTTATCTTGTACTCAATTGAGTGGATTTTATCAATCTTTCATACACTTGTTCATACAAAATGAATGTTTTACATTCTCCTTCCTGATTTTGTGCTATGATTGAAAACATGCTTCTTTGGTCTTATATTTGCTAATATTATTTCCATTCGATGCCTTGATATATGCGTTAAGTGATTTTAGGGATTACAGGGCAGGAATGACTTAGAGGATGGAAAGGAAGCATACAAAAGTGGAAGGAATACAAGAAGCTGAAGGAACTGCTAAGCTATCCAGCCTGACCCTCTCGCACTAAATTGGTGATAACTTGAGCTATAGAGGTTCAAATGATGCGGTTCCAGTTGCATTTAAAAGCTAACGTCCAGGGCTTCGATTTGATATATAATTTGCCATAGTGTCCGTACAGATAGGCGACGCGAACACGTGCTCTATGCAGATGCATCGCAGTGACGAAAATCAGCGTGACAGTTTTCGCCCCCAGCAATTTCTGGGCTGTTTCTGGCCCAGTTTTCGGCCCAGAAAACACAGATTAGAGGCTATAAAGTAGAGGAATCCATTCATTCATCAATCAAGCTTTAATATACACAATTTTAAGTTTAGATGTAGTTTTTAGAGAGAGAGAGAGAGGCTCTCTCCTCTCTCTTAGGTTTGGATTTAGGATTTCTTCTTCTCAATTTTGAGGTTCAATGTCCCTTTTATTTATTTTCTCAATTTAGTTTATGAACTCTTTATGTTTATATTGATTTTCTATTTAATACAATTTGAGGTATTTCAGATTTGATTTTGCTTTATTTTATGTTATGGATGCTTTTAATTTAATTTAAGATATTTTCCCCTTTTGGCTTTGGTTAAGTAATTAGCAACACTTGAGTTATCAAACTCAACTGTTGATTGAAATTGGAATTCTCTGCTGGTTAATTTGTACTCCAATAACTCTATTCTTTCCATAGGAGTTGACTAGGACTTGAGGATCAAATTAATTAGTCCACTTGACTCTCCTTTGTTTAGTAAGGGTTAATTAAAGTGGGAGCAGAATCCAATTCTCATCACACCTGATAAGGATAACTAGGATAGGACTTCAATTTCTTCTACCTTGCCAAGAGATTTTTATAATTATTAATTTATTTTTCTTGCCATTTAAATTACTTGTTCCCTATTTCAAAAACCCAAAAATATGCTGTTTTACATAACCAATAATAAATCATACCTCCCTGCAATTCCTTGAGAAGACGACCCGAGGTTTCAAATTATCAATTTTATTGGGTTTGCTTAAGTGACAAACAAGTTTTTGTATGAAAGGATTATTGCTTGGTTTAGAAACTATACTTGCAACGAGAATTTATTGTGAATTCTAACCCATCAATCATCCGTTCGTCACCCACATTTGCGATAAGCTGAATTCATATTGGTTTGTCACTCTTGGTGCTCACACATTTATGCTTGATTTTGCACCATAATATTCTTCTCCACTTACATACCCAACTGCATGCTATTCACAACAAAATTTTATGCAATTCTTACTCACTTATTATTCCATCTTGAAACTGTTAATTAAGGTATATACTTTTATTGACACTATACTCAGATTCATAGAAAAGAAGACAATAGCTATTGATATGGAAAAAAGAAATAATAAGAAATAAAATAAAAAAGAAGAAATTCTAACTACCATAGTACCATGTGCTTACTTTACAATACAAGTTTCTAATCGTTTTGCTTATTTGATACTCTACTTCCTTTGAAAAGACGAAGAAAAAAGAAGTTGATACCTCATGTCCATTGCTGTTATTGAAATTTGAGACTATATCTGCTGTTTAAAGAAGAAAAGTATGTATTAGCATGTTAACATGGTAATGAAAATCAAATTAAAGAAGTGATGAAGTAATTGGATCCTAATAATTAAGTCAACTAATAATAATAATAAAATTTCACAATAGTTGGCTGCAAATTTATGCTGTTCATTAACTTAGTCTCTTTCTCCTTTAACCTGGATCAATAACATTATAAGGGGGAAAAGTTCCTTAAGTCCAGGTAAAACATAAATATAAAATATCACAATTAAAGCTTAACCTTTCCTAGTCTAGCTCAGCAGCATGAACCTCATGTTGGAGACCCTTAAGTTTCTCCTCTAAGTCAGATTTTTCAGCCTACATTATTATGATAAACAATAGAAACCAGTTCATATTTCAAAATATAGAGATAATCCAGCAACAACAATTATCAGAGCATTTAAGCATTATGGACTTATAAGTACTATTTTGGACGCATTTCTCAATTCCCATTAGCTCATTTCTCAATGTCTCAAACTAGTGGAATTTACCGGATTCTTGGTCCATGACCCCTACATTTGGTGGAGACTGCTCATCATGATTTTTCTACAAATAAGATTCATAGTCCACATTAATCAGAGGTCAACATAGTATCCACCCAACAACCAGAGTAGATAATTATATTCACAGATAAAGCAAGAAATCATAGTGCAAGTTTGATGTTCTATGCTGATACATTAATAAATCAAAGCCAAATAATAGGTTTTCACTTAAGTTACAAAAAGGCAAGGAGAAAGAAACATACAGAAGCACTCACATCAGCCTCCAGGTCAGGCTTTCTGCTACCATGAGGTATAATAATGTCCAAGAGTCCACGAGATTTTCCAACATTTTCGACCAGAAAATGTAGACTCATATAAGGGGAAAAAAGAGGGAATAAGTATCCATGGAAGTCGAGCAATACACTCATATAAAAGGGCTTATTAGGATAAATTTTATTACTTATGCTTGATATTCAACAAAAATGACAAAGAAAGCACTTTAAATACATAACTCTACCTGATAACTACCAGCTAGTTCAAATACCATAATTAATTAACTACTAGTATTTGATACATTTGAGAGATACTAGTATAGTAGTACTATTGAACCTGTTCCTATAACCATTGAAACTTCACAAGATGCAATTATGCTGCATCCGTCAAATAAAGTAGAATCAAGGACAAACTAGTAGTAGAACTTGCTATAAGATTAAAAAAGAACTTATAATTAAATTTGAAGACTCATACCTATAAAAAATAAAATTATCAAAATAATATAAATATGAATTATTTTCCTTCTTGTGACAAAAAATTATGCATTAAGTGGCCTCAAATATTTTGGTACTAGACTGAACAAACCTCTGATTTTGTATCCTTGATTGAAGAAGCAATTGCCTCAAATGCGGCATGACCATCTACAAACCATTGGGCCTGACTTCCATCTTTGATTAAGCCTCTTGGAGGAGCATAAGAACCATAGTGGTGGGGATGACACCATCCTTCAGGGGGTTTGAGTCCAGCATCTTTAATTGTAGTGACCCAATCTTTAACTTTAGCACTACTTTTTACTCTAACTCTATGATGCGGGTGCATCATTGCTTGTTTTTAGTTGTTATTTCAGTAGATTTTAGTTTAGTTTTCATACAAATTTTGTTAATAAATGAGTAATGGCATGAAGTATCTCTGCATAAAACAAAATCTCAAGCATAGGTGAATTTTAGCTAATATACAAGGAAAATATGATAAAATAGATCAGACTAAGTGAAGTTTTAATTTTTAAGTATTATTAGCACACTTAGTATATAAAGATCATCTTGTATATTACTTTGATGCATTTATTTGTTTGATGATAGGCAAAACAGAAGCAGAGGATAGCAAGGAGGTAGAACCAACGTTGGTGGTGAATCAATGTTGGTATACAAATATTGAAGAACCAACGTTGGTGGGAACGTTGGTGAACCAACGTTGCCACACCAACGTGCTCGACAAAATGCATGGAAAAATTGACAGCCACGCGTACGTGTCACCCACGCGTACACGCCACCCTCACATATGCGTGAGAAGTGAAAAATTGACAAGTCACGCGTGCGTGTCACCCACGCGCACGCGTGAGAGGAGCGTTGGCGCACCAATGTTGTCTCCAATGCTCGTTTTAACGCCAACGTTGAGGGTCACGCGTACGCGTCACCCACGCGTACGCGTGACTGAAAAAACGTTGGTAACAACTTTTGCATGCCAAAAATGCTCTCGCCAACATTGGTACAAATGCTGAAGAGGGCCTGGAGCATTTTTCAACATTGGCAACACCACTAAAGGCCCTAATCATGCATTCACCTTTCAAGCAAGCAGAGGCCATTAACATCACTCAATCAAAGTCAAAAGAAGCATCTAGATTAGGAATTTTTCATTGTAATTGGGTTTTTTATTTCAGTTGTAAGCCTATATATAAGCATTAGTTTTCATAGAGAAAGTACACAGAGAGAACATTACGGAGAGGAGTCTTCGGACCCTCTCTTTTCACCCACACTTATTCCCTCTTCCACTTTCTTACTTGTAAATATTTTAGTTATGAATCACTAACTCTTTCCATTAGGAAAGAGCGCTCTATTGTTATTTGATGGATTAAATTATTTTTCTTCTTCTTCGTTCCTTTCTTTTTGATTTACTAGAAAGATTTCGTTCTTTATCCAATTGAGTAACTGTCTCGGAAGAGAAGTTGCTCATACTTGGATTTCCTCTGAACCTTGGAAGAGGAATGAGGAAATCATACTAGAAATGCTTTCTCATGTTGGATTGGATTGGGGGTTGGATGGATATAGTGACATATAATCCTACCAATACTTTGATTTAGAAAAACATGTGGTATAATAAGTGATCGTACTTCATCTCTTCCCATGAGCAATTAGATCAAGGAATTGGGCAATTGTTCAAGCTTAGAGAGGTTGAATTGCCAAGAATTGGGATTCAATCACCTAAGATTGCCAAGAGATCAATGAGTTGCATGGATTGAGGAAGAGATGAGAGCAATTGATCTGGAGAATTCAATATCTCTCTATCCCAATGTTCATTTTATTTTTAGTTCTTACATTTACTTTGTAGTCATTTACTTTTCTGCACTTCACATTTCTAGTACTTTACTTTCTTGTACTTTACATTCTTGTCATTTTACTTTTCTGCACTTTATTGCTTTCCTTTACTTTTACGTCATTTATACTTCCTGTTGCTCATCATCTAATTATGATAGTCTGACTAGGCTAATCAATTAACCATTGCTTGCTTAATCCTTTAATCCTCGTGGGATCGACCTCACTCTCTAATGAGTTATTATTGGACGACAATTCGGTATACTTGCCGAAGAAAATTTGTAGAGATACAGATTTTTATGTATCACTCTAATACACCAGTTACCACAAGTTACCTACAGTTTTCTAAGTTCTGTATTAGAATACCTACAGTTACCATAGACTCAAATTATGCACATATATTTATCTCTACACATATTTGCCTCTTTGTTTGCACATACATATTTCATTAGTCTGGAAAGCTCTGAAGTAGTGAGTTCTCTCATTGTTTTCCTAATGTTTGTCCCTACATTGTTTATCTATACCGGTATTGAAGTATTAGTTAATGTGAATTCAAAACATACACAATAGTGTTAGTTGGGGAATAATATCAAATAGATGAAATGCAGAGAAAGAAGAGAGCTTACAAGGATGTTGAGTTTCCCTTGGAATTGAGAACACACAGAGTCCATTAGCTTCTCTCTTTGATGAGGAACAGAGACATCGCAAACAGAGCCAGTAAGCTCAAAACCAGAATCATTTCATTCGATGAGAGACCTAGTGAACTCAGCTTCATTCCTTGCACATGTGTGCACTCTTGCTCCAAACCCAACCAGTTCCTCCACAATGGCGTGCTTTTTTTTTTTTGCAGAGAACGTAAAGTGTTGTGTTGTACTAATTTTGGGTAAATGATGCAGATTAATTAGTTTAATAGAACAAATTATGTCTCAAACTAAATAAAATTAGAAGCAAAAAAATAACAACACAACAGAAAATGCAACACTAACAAGCTGACAACAACAACATCACAAAAGATAAATGAAAGTTAAAATACACAATAAAAAAAAGAACCAGCATTCTTTGTTTCTTCCTACTAGCTAGAGCATGAACTAGATCTAAAAGTACGAAGAAGAAGGAAAAAATCAAAGAAGAAGATTAAGTAGATTACCTATTAGAAGTGATAGAGATGGCGAAACCAAATTGTAGAAGTTTGCTGAAGGCAGCAACAACGGCGTTGTTTGCCCAGGCGAGGAGATGAGCCAGGTTGAAAATCAGATCATAGAATGCAGCGATAACAATGTTGCTTGATATGGAACAGAGATGAATGACGGCGGTGAGATGAGCGACGCTGAAGGCAGTAACAATGGCGTTGCTTACGGCGGCGAGGAGATGAGCCAGATTGAGAACTAAATCTTAGAAACTCGTTGAAGGCAGCGACAACAGTGTTCTTGTGATGTCAAGGAAATGAATGATAGTGAGGAGATGAAAGCTGACTGATGACAAGTCATCTTAGCCTAGTTTCACTAGTCTTTTTTCTTTAGTTTTCAATTGAATTATGCACTTTCTTGAGCCATGGTGCACGAAACTGTGATCCACGTTCTTTGTACTTGTGTGTGATTAACAATATATAATTGTATTGAATCCTCATTGTGGCTCTATGTGTGGACACAACTCCGTTCAACTAACCAGCAAGTGCACTGGGTCGTCCAAGTAATACCTTACGTGAGTAAGGGTCGAATCCCACGGAGATTGTTGGTATGAAGCAAGCTATGGTCACCTTGTAAATCTCAGTCAGGCGGATATAAAATAATCATGGAGTTTTCGAATATTAATTAATAAAATAGGGATAGAGATACTTATGTAATTCATTGGTAGGAATTTCAGATAAGCGAATGGAGATGCTTTCGTTCCTCTGAACCTCTGCTTTCCTGCTATCTTCATCCAATCAGTCTTACTCCTTTCCATGGCTGGCTTTATGCAAGGGCATCACCGTTGTCAGTGGCTACATCCCCTCCTCTCAGTGAATAATATGCTCACGCACCCTGTCACGGCACGGCTATTCATCTGTCGGTTCCCGATCATGCTGGAATAGGATTCACCCTCCTTTTGCGTCTGTCACTAACGCCCAGCACTCGCGAGTTTGAAGCTCGTCACAGTCATTCAATCATTGAATCCTACTCAGAATACCACAGACAAGGTTTAGACCTTCCGGATTCTCTTGAATGCTGCCATCATTCTAGCTTACGCCACGAAGATTCTGGTTAGGAGATCTAAGAGATACTCATTCTAGCTTAATTCATGTAGAACAGAAGTGTTTGTCAAGCACGCGTTCATAAGGGGGAAGGATGATGAGCGTCACACATAATCATCACCTTCATCACGTTCTTGGGTACGAATGGATATCTTAGAAGAGAAATAAGAAGAACTGAATAGAAAACAGTAGTACTTTGCATTAATCTTTGAGGGACAGCAGAGCTCCACACCTTAATCTATGGAGTGTAGAAACTCTACCGTATGAAAATACATAAGTGAAGGTCCAGGCATGGCCGAGATGGCCAGCCCCCTAAAACGTGATCAAAGGATCATAAGGTAATCCAAAGATGCCTAATACAATGGTAAGAGGTCCTATTTATAATAAACTAGCTACTAGGGTTTACATGAGTAAGTATTTGATGTATAAATCCACTTCCGGGGCCCACTTGGTGTGTGTTTGGGCTGAGCTTAAGTGTTGCACGTGCAGAGGCCATTTGTGGAGTTGAACGCTAGTTTCTGTGCCAGTTTGGGCGTTCAACTCTGGTTTTGGATCCTTTTCTGGCGCTGGACGCCAGATTTGGGTAGAAAGCTGGCGTTGAACGCCAGTTTACGTCGTCAATTCTTGGCCAAAGTATGGACTATTATATATTTCTGGAAAGCCCTGGATGTCTACTTTCCAACGCAATTGGAAGCGCGCCATTTCGAGTTCTGTAGCTCCAGAAAATCCACTTTGCGTGCAGGGAGGTCAGAATCCAACAGCATCAGCAGTCCTTCTTCAACCTCTGAATCAGATTTTTGCTCAAGTCCCTCAATTTCAGCCAGAAAATACCTGAAATCACAGAAAAACACACAAACTCATAGTAAAGTCCAGAAATGTGAATTTAACATAAAAACCAATGAAAACATCCCTAAACGTAACTAGATCCTACTAAAAACATACTAAAAACAATGTCAAAAAGCGTATAAATTATCCGCTCATCACAACACCAAACTTAAATTGTTGCTTGTCCCCAAGCAACTGAAAATCAAGTAGGATAAAAAGAATAGAATATACTATAAATTCCAAACTATCAATGAAACATAGCTTCAATCATATGAGCGGGACTTATAGCTTTTTGCCTCTTGAATAGTTTTGGCATCTCACTTTATCCGTTGAGGTTCAGAATGATTGGCATCTATAGGAACTTCAGATTTCGAATAGTGTTATTGACTCTCCTAGTTCAGTATGATGATTCTTGAACACAGCTTCTTTATGAGTCTTGGCCGTGGCCCTAAGCACTTTGTTTTCCAGTATTACCACTGAATACATAAATGCCACAGACACATAATTGGGTGAACCTTTTCAGATTGTGACTCAGCTTTGCTAAAGTCCCCAATTAGAGGTGTCCAGGGTTCTTAAGCACACTCTTTTTTTTTTTTTTTTGCTTTGGACCTTGACTTTAACCGCTCATTCTCAAGTTTTCACTTGACACCTACACGCCACAAGCACATGGTTAGGGACAACTTGGTTTAGCCGCTTAGACCAGGATTTTATTCCTTTAGGCCCTCCTATCCACTGATGCTCAAAGCCTTGGGATCCTTTTTATTTGCCCTTGCCTTTTGGTTTTAAGGGTTATTGGCTTTTTGCTCTTGCCTCTTGGTTTTAAGAGCTTTTGGCTTTTTCTGCTTGCTTTTTCTTTTTCTTTCTATATTTTTTTTTTCGCCTATTTTTTTTCTGCAAGCTTTGTTCTTTGCTGCTTTTTCTTGCTTCAAGAATCATTTTTATGATTTTTCAGATTATCAAATAACATGTCTCCTAGTCATCATTCTTTCAAGAGCCAACATATTTAACATTCTTAAACAACAACTTCAAAAGACATATGCACTGTTCAATCATACATTCAGAAAACAAGAAGCATTGTCACCACATCAATATAATTAAACTAAGTTCAAGGATAAATTCGAAACTCATGTACTTCTTGTTCTTTTCAATTAAAACATTTTTTCCTTTAAGAGAGGTGATGGATTCATAGGACATTCATAACTTTACGACATAGTTACTACTACTAATGATCATGTAATGAAGACACAAACATAGATAAGCACATAACATAGAAAACAAAAAACAGAGAGAGTAAGAGCAAGGAATGAATTCACCTTAGTGATGATGGCGTTTCAATGATGTTCTTAGGCTCTTCTATGTCTCTTCCTTGTCTTTGCTGCTCCTCCTTCATTGCTTTTAGATCTTCTCTGATTTCATGAAGGATGATGGAGTGCTCCTGATGTTCCACCCTTAGTTGCTTCCAATAATTGTGTGGGAGAAAATGAATCCCCTGAGGTATCTCAGGGATCTCTTGATTTGCAGTCAAATGTTCTACCACTGAGCTATAGACCCTTGATGGAAGCTTTTGTCTTCCTTTTCCTCTTTCTAGAGGTTTCTCTGGCCTTAGGTGCCATCAATGGTTATGAAAAAAACAAAAAAGCTATGCTTTTACCACACCAAACTTAGAATGTTGCTCGCCCTCGAGCAAAAGAAGAAAGAATGAAGAAGATATGGAAGAAGATATGGAGGAGATGGATGGGAGTGTGTATTCGGCCATATGGGTGGGATTGGGTGGGAGAGAGATGTTGAATTTTTGAAGGTAGTGGGTGTATGGATGTGAGTGGTAAATGAAAAAAAAAGAAGGGATGATCATGAATGGAAAGAGAGATGATGAGGTAGGTGGGGATCCTGTGGGGTCCACAGATCCTGAGGTGTCAAGGAATTTACATCCCTGCACCAATTTAGGCATGTAAAATGCCCTTGCACACAACTCTGGGCGTTCAGCGCCAGGTTGGTGCCTATTTTGGGCGTTCAACGCCCCTTTGCTGCCATTTCTGGCGTTGAACGCCAGAACCATGCTTGTTCTGGGCGTTCAGCGCCAGGATGCTCCCATTCTGGGCGTTCAGCGCCAGAACTATGCTCTGTTCTGGCGTTTGAATGCCAGACAGATGCTCCTCTAGGGTGTGATTTTTCTTCTGCTGTTTTTGATTCTGTTTTCAATTTTTATATTTATTTTGTGACTCCTCATGATCATGAACCTAAGAAAACATGAAAAACAATGAAAATAAAAGTTAGATAAACATTGGGTTGCCTCCCAACAAGCGCTTCTTTAATGTCAATAGCTTGACAGTGGGCTCTCATGGAGCCTCACAGATGTGCAGAGCTTTGTTGAGACTCTCCAACACCAAACTTAGAGTTTGGATATGGGAGTTCAATACCAAACTTAGAGTTTGGTTGTGGCCTCCCAACACCAAACTTAGAGTTTGACTGTGGGGGCTCTGGTTGACTCTGCTTGGAGAGAAGCTTTTTCTGCTTCCTCTCCATGGTTGCAGAGGGAGATCCTTGAGTTTTAAACACAAGGGAGTTCTCATTCCATTGAAGGAATATTTCACCTCTGTCAACATCAATCACAGCTCTTGCTGTGGCCAGGAAAGGTCTTCCTAGGATGATGGATTCATCCTCTTCCTTTCCAGTATCCAGGACTATGAAATCAGCAGGGATGTAAAGGCCTTCAACCTTTACTAACACGTCCTCTACTTGTCCATAAGCCTGTTTTCTTGAGCTGTCTGCCATCTCTAATGAGATTTTAGCAGCTTGCACCCCATAGATTCCCAGTTTCTCTATTACAGAGAGGGGCATGAGGTTTATTCCTGAACCAAGGTCACACAGAGCCTTAAAGATCATGGTGCCTATGGTACAGGGTATTATGAACTTTCCAGGATCCTGTCTCTTCTGAGGCAATGTCAGTTGATCCAGATCACTTAGTTCATTGATGAACAAGGGAGGTTCAACTTCCCAAGTATCAATGCCAAATAATTTGGCATTTAGCTTCATGATTGCACCAAGAAACTTGGCAGTTTGCTCTTCAGTAACATCCTCATTCTCTTCAGAAGAGGAATACTCATCAGAGCTCATGAAGGGCATAAGGAGGTTCAATGGGATCTCTATGGTCTCTAGATGGGCCCTAGAGTCCTTTGGTTCCTCAGAGGGAAGCTCCTTATTGACCACTGGAAGTCCCAGGAGGTCTTCCTCCTTGGGATTCACGTCCTCTCCTCTCCTCACATGTTCGGCCATGGCGCTTATGTCAATGGCCTTGCACTCTCCTTTTGGATTCTCTTCTGTATTGCTTGGGAGAGTACTAGGAGGGATTTCAGTGATCCTTTTACTCAGCTGGCCCACTTGTGCTTCCAAATTTCTAATGGAAGACCTTGTTTCATTCATGAAACTTACAGTGGCCTTAGATAGATCAGAGACTAGATTTGCTAAATTAGAAGCATTTTGTTCAGAGTTCTCTGTCTGTTGCTGAGTTGATGATGGAAAAGGCTTGCTATTGCTAAACCTGTTTCTTCCACCATTATTAAAGCCTTGTTGGGGCTTTTGATCCTTCCATGAGAAATTTGGATGATTTCTCCATGTTGAGTTATAGGTGTTTCCATAAGGTTCACCTAAGTAATTTACCTCTGCTATTGCAGGGTTCTCAGGATCATAGGCTTCTTCTTCAGAAGATGCCTCTTGAGTACTGTTGGATGCAGCTTGCATTCCATGCAGACTCTGAGAAATCATATTGACTTGCTGAGTCAATATTTTATTCTGAGCCAATATGGCATTCAGAGTATCAACTTCAAGAACTCCCTTCTTCATAGGCGTCCCATTACTCACAGGATTCCTTTCAGAAGTGTACATGACTGGTTATTAGCAACCATGTCAATGAGTTCTTGAGCTTCTGCAGGCGTTTTCTTTAGGTGAATGGATCCACCTGCAGAAGTATCCAATGACATCTTAGATAACTCAGACAGACCATCATAGAATATATCTAGGATGGTCCATTCTGAAAGCATGTCAGAAGGACACTTTTTGGTCAACTGTTTGTATCTTTCCCAAGCTTCATAGAGGGATTCACCTTCTTTTTGTCTGAAGGTTTGAACATCAGCTCTAAGCTTGCTCAGCTTTTGAGGAGGAAAGTACTTGGCTAAGAAAGCCGTGACCAGCTTATCCCAAGAGTTCAGGCTGTCTTTGGGTTGAGAATCCAACCATAATCTAGCTCTGTCTCTTACAGCAAAAGGGAAAAGCATGAGCCTGTAGACTTCAGGATCTACTCCATTAGTCTTAACAGTATCACATATCTGCAAGAATTCAGTCAAGAACTGAAAAGGATCTTTAGATGGAAGTCCATGAAACTTGCAGTTCTGCTGCATCAGAGAAACTAATTGAGGTTTCAGCTCAAAGTTGTTTGCTCCAATGGCAGGAATGGAGATGCTTCTTCCATGTAAATTGGAATTTGGTGCAGTAAAGTCACCAAGCATCTTCCTTGCATTGTTGTTGGGTTCGGCTGCCATCTCCTTTACTTGTTCGAAATTTTCAATCAAGTTGTCTCTGGATTGTTGTAATTTAGCTTCTCTTAATTTTCTCTTCAGAGTCCTTTCAGGTTCTGGATCAGCTTCAACAAGAATGCCTTTTTCTCTGTCCCTGCTCATAAGAAAGAGGAGAGAAAAATAAAAGAAGAGGAATCCTCTATGTCACAGTAAAGAGGATCCTTATTGTTAGTAAAAGAAAAGAAGAAGAAATTCGAACACAGATAGAAGAGGGGGTTCGAATTTGGTGATGATGTGAGGAAGAGATGTTAGTTAATGAATGAATAAATAGAATAAGATGAGAGAGAAGGAAGGAATTTTCGAAAATTATTTTTGAAAAGGAGTTAGTGATTTTTGAAAATTGGTTTTTGAAAATTTGTTAGTATTTTTCGAAAATTTTTGAAATCAAAAATAAAAAATAAAAATAATTAGTTAATTAAAAAGAAATTTTTGAAAAAGAGGGGAGATATTTTCGAAAATTAGAGAGAGAGAGTTAGTTAGGTAGTTTTGAAAAAGTTGAGAAACAAACAAAAAGTTAGTTAGTTAGTTGAAACAAATTTTGAAAAGATAGGAAGTTAGGAGGTTAGGAAAGATATTTTGAAAAGATATTTTTGAAAAAGATAAGATGAGAAGATATTTTTGAAAAGATATGATAGAAATTTGTTTTGAAAAAGATTTGATTTTTAAAATCTCAATTAATGACTTGATTCATAAGAAATCACAAGATATGATTCTAGAACTTAAAGTTTGAAACTTTCTTAACAAGCAAGTAACAAACTTGAAATTTTTGAATCAAAACATTAATTGTTATTGTTATTTTCGAAAATTTAGTATAAAAATAAGAAAAAGATTTTTGAAAAATATTTTTGGAATTTTCGAAAATAACTAAGAATTTTGAAAAAGATTTGATTTTTGAAAAAGATTTTGAAAAAGATAAGATTTTCAAATTGAAAATTTGATTTGACTCATAAGAAACAATTTGATTTTAAAAATTTTTGAAAAAGTCAACTCAAATTTTCGAATTTGATGAGAGAAAAAGGGAAATATATTTTTTTGATTTTTGAAATTTTTATGAAAACATGAAAATTATGCAATGCATGAAATTTTTAGATCAAAACAATGAATGCATGCAAGAATGCTATGAATGTCAAGATGAACACCAAGAACACCATGAATGTCAAGATGAACATCATAGACACAATTTTTAAAAACTTTTAATGCAAAGAAAACATGCAAGACACCGAACTTAGAATTCTTTAATGCTTACGCACTAAGAATTCAAGAATGCATATGATAAACATGAAAAGACAAAAAATCATCAAGATCAAACAAGAAGACTTACCAAGAACAACTTGAAGATCATGAAGAACACTATGAATGCATGATATTTTCGAAAAAATGCAAGATGCATATGCAAGTGACACCAAACTTATGATATGACTCAAGACTCAAACAAGAAACAGAAAATATTTTTTTATTTTTATGATTTTCTAATTTTTTTTTGTATTTTCTTTTAATTTTTTCGAAAATTATTGTGAAAAGTAAGAATAAGGATTTCAAAATCTTCAATATGAATTCCAGGAATCTTGTCATGTTAGTCTTAAAGCTCCAATCAAAGGGTCAGGCATGGCTTAATAGCCAGCAAAGCTTTAATAAAAATATGAGTGTAATTCAGACATGACAAGCCTGACATACCCTATCCAGAAGGATTGAGCATGACTCCACTGAAGTGATTAGCCAATCCCAAAGCAGTTTGGGTATGGCTTTACAGCCAGATAGGCTTCAACATGCTTCATGAAATACTAGAATTCATTCTTAAAAATTTTGAAGCCATAGAATAATTTATTTTTGAAAACATTAATTTTAGTATTTTTTTTTTTTTTAGAAAACAAGTGAGGAATTTTTGAAAGATTTTTGAAAAATTTTTGAAAACAAAACAAAAAGAAAATTACCTAATCTGAGCAACAAGATGAACCGTCAGTTGTCCAAACTCGAACAATCCCCGGCAACGGCGCCAAAAACTTGGTGCACGAAATTGTGATCCACGTTCTTTGTACTTGTGTGTGATTAACAATATATAATTGTATTGAATCCTCATTGTGGCTCTATGTGTGGACACAACTCCGTTCAACTAACCAGCAAGTGCACTGGGTCGTCCAAGTAATACCTTACGTGAGTAAGGGTCGAATCCCACGGAGATTGTTGGTATGAAGCAAGCTATGGTCACCTTGTAAATCTCAGTCAGGCGGATATAAAATAATCATGGAGTTTTCGAATATTAATTAATAAAATAGGGATAGAGATACTTATGTAATTCATTGGTAGGAATTTCAGATAAGCGAATGGAGATGCTTTCGTTCCTCTGAACCTCTGCTTTCCTGCTATCTTCATCCAATCAGTCTTACTCCTTTCCATGGCTGGCTTTATGCAAGGGCATCACCGTTGTCAGTGGCTACATCCCCTCCTCTCAGTGAATAATATGCTCACGCACCCTGTCACGGCACGGCTATTCATCTGTCGGTTCCCGATCATGCTGGAATAGGATTCACCCTCCTTTTGCGTCTGTCACTAACGCCCAGCACTCGCGAGTTTGAAGCTCGTCACAGTCATTCAATCATTGAATCCTACTCAGAATACCACAGACAAGGTTTAGACCTTCCGGATTCTCTTGAATGCCGCCATCATTCTAGCTTACGCCACGAAGATTCTGGTTAGGAGATCTAAGAGATACTCATTCTAGCTTAATTCATGTAGAACAGAAGTGTTTGTCAGGCACGCGTTCATAAGGGGGAAGGATGATGAGCGTCACACATAATCATCACCTTCATCACGTTCTTGGGTACGAATGGATATCTTAGAAGAGAAATAAGAAGAACTGAATAGAAAACAGTAGTACTTTGCATTAATCTTTGAGGGGCAGCAGAGCTCTACACCTTAATCTATGGAGTGTAGAAACTCTACCGTATGAAAATACATAAGTGAAGGTCCAGGCATGGCCGAGATGGCCAGCCCCCTAAAACGTGATCAAAGGATCATAAGGTAATCCAAAGATGCCTAATACAATAGTAAGAGGTCCTATTTATAATAAACTAGCTACTAGGGTTTACATGAGTAAGTATTTGATGTATAAATCCACTTTCGGGGCCCACTTGGTGTGTGTTTGGGCTGAGCTTAAGTGTTGCACGTGCAGAGGCCATTTGTGGAGTTGAACGCTAGTTTCTGTGCCAGTTTGAGCGTTCAACTCTGGTTTTGGATCCTTTTCTGGCGCTTGACGCCAGATTTGGGTAGAAAGCTGGCGTTGAACGCCAGTTTACGTCGTCAATTCTTGGCCAAAGTATGGACTATTATATATTGCTGGAAAGCTCTGGATGTCTACTTTCCAACGCAATTGAAAGCGCGCCATTTCAAGTTCTGTAGCTCCAGGAAATCTACTTTGAGTGCAGGGAGGTCAGAATCCAACAGCATCAGCAGTCCTTCTTCAACCTCTGAATCAGATTTTTGCTCAAGTCCCTCAATTTCAGCCAGAAAATACCTGAAATCACAAAAAAACACACAAACTCATAGTAAAGTCCAGAAATGTGAATTTAACATAAAAACCAATGAAAACATCCCTAAAAGTAACTAGATCCTACTAAAAACATACTAAAAACAATGTCAAAAAGCGTATAAATTATCCGCTCATCAAGCCATAAGCAAGCCAATTGGGTAGATTTTCATGTTTCCTTTGATTTAATCAACCATGTATGAATTAATGCAATTTCATGAGGTTTTATGCTATAATTGTCACATATTATGAAAGAATGAATATCTCATGATTTTGAGCATAGCTTTGATGTGTTTGGTTGATTAATGATAGGTGAAGAAAGCTTGGAGAAAGGTTGAAGCAAGAAGGAATGGTTAGGAGGAAGAGAGGACAAAAAGTTTGAGCAAAAGTTTGCCTCAAACTTTAGCTCAAACTTTTGGATTAATTGAAAATGAACCAGGAAGCAAAAAGCTGGACCAAAAGTTAGCCTCAAACTTTTGTGCAAACTTTTGGGCAAAAAGTTGGAGCAAAAGTTAGCCTCAAACTTTTTGGCTAACTTTTGGGCAAAAAGCTGGAGCAAAAGTTAGCCTCAAACTTTTTGGCTAACTTTTGGCATCACAAATCAACACCCTGGAGAGCAAAAGTTTGCGCCAATGTTAGCCTCTAACTTTTTGGCTAACGTTGGCGCCATGAGTGTGCAAGGGGAGGCCAACGTTGGAGCAAAAGTTTGACCCCTAAATTTTGCCCCAACGTTGGTATCAGCAAAGAAGGGTGGATGATGTGAAAAGTTGGAGTAAAAGTTAGCCTCAAACTTTTACTCCAACTTTTACTCAAGCTTTCATGATTCCAACCCGGTTCAATTCGGTTCTTTTCCAAACTCCAAGAACAATCCACCAAGGCCTCTATCAACCCAATTCCATCAAGAGCAAAGGCCCAATTGAAGGCTTGAAGACCATTTGAAGAAAGTGTATAAATAGCATATGATTTAAGTTTTTAGGGAGCTTTTCCTTTGAGTTTTGAGAGAGAGTTTTCGGAGAGTTTTGGTGATTGAGTGAATTTTAAATTTCTAAGTCTTGGGGAAGGAGAATTGAATTCCCTTCCTCTTAGTTTTCTTGCTTTCAATTTCAATTACAATTGTCTTGGATCTTGGGTGGAGAATTGAAGAACTTCTGTTTCAATCTCACCTTGGGATCTTGTTTAATTTTCTGCTTAATTGAATTTCAGTTTCGGTTAATTGCTTTTCATCTACTTTCTTTGCAATCTACATTTCCTTTGCAATTGTTCATGTTGGATCTAGGAAGGCATTGAGATCTAGACTTGGTTATCTAGTCTCTTGGGTCCTGAGATCTGAATTCCAATTTTACATTCTCTGTTTAATGCTTTTCATGCTCATTTACAATTCTGTTTTTAGATCCGGTTCAATCCAAGTTATCTTCTATTCCTCTGCTTGTTGAATTTTACTTTCCCTTGTTTAATTTCTGCAAATCCAATTCCCAATTCCCTTTACAATTCAAGCCATTTACATTTCTTGCACTTTAAGATTCTGCAATTTACATTTCTTGCGTTCTAAGTTTCTGCCATTTAATTTCTTGTTCTTTAAGATTCAGCACTTTAAATTTCAGTTCTCTTTAATTTCATGCAATTTACCCATTCCCTTTACTTCCCATGCAATTTAATTTCTGCAAATCACAATTCACTCAACCAAATCTTGATTCGCTTGACTAAATCAACCACTAAACTAAAATTGCTCAATCCTTCAATCCCTGTGGGATCGACCTCACTCCCGTGAGTTATTATTACTTGATGCGACCCGGTGCACTTGCCGGTTAGTTTTGGGTGTTTTGGAGAAATTCGT
Organism: Arachis hypogaea; assembly: GCF_003086295.3. Classification (NCBI taxonomy): domain Eukaryota; kingdom Viridiplantae; phylum Streptophyta; class Magnoliopsida; order Fabales; family Fabaceae; genus Arachis; species Arachis hypogaea. Next base: position 105,281,496 of record NC_092051.1, read on the forward strand.
TTTTCCACAAAAATATCCCATCAAGTTTTTGGCGCCGTTGCCGGGGATTGATTAGATTGACAATGATTAAGTGAGGTGGTGATCTAGATCTAGCATTTTTATTTTCTGTTTCTCTAATTTTCAATTAACCCGCTAACTGTTTGAATTTTTGCTTAAGCTAACTAAAACTTCATTCTAGCAGTAGATTGAAGTGTCACTGGTTTGTGTGTTTCTTATGTTCTGCGTGTATGTCAGGTACAAGAAGAACCACACCACCTTTCATGAACAAGACGAAAGAACTCTCAGGAGGTTAAGAAGAGCTGAAAGAGGGAAAAATATTGTTGGAGAAGAGGAATCAGAAGAAGAATTCCAGGATATGGAGGAACATTCAACCAATCCACCTGGTGGAGCTGACAATAACAACAACAACCCACCCCAGAGGAGAGTTTTGGCCTCCTACACCTTTGCAAATGCTAGACATTGTGGAAGCAGCATTCTCACCCCTAATGTCAATGCAGATAACTTTGAATTGAAGCCACAACTCATTACATTGGTCCAAAACAACTGCTCGTTTGGGGGAGGACCATTGGAGGACCCAAATCAACATCTATCTACCTTCTTAAGGATTTGTGACACTGTCAAGTCCAATGGCGTGAATCCTGAGACCTACAAGCTTCTGCTGTTCCCGTTCTCATTAAGGGACAAGGCTGCACAATGGTTTGAAACTTTTCCTCAAGGAAGCATCACTAGCTGGGATGATTTGGTGACTAAATTTCTAGCCAAATTCTATCCACCTCAAAGAGTTATCAGGCTGAAAACTGAGGTACAAACATTCACACAATTGGATGCTGAAAATCTGTATGAAGCATGGGAGAGATACAAGACTCTGCTGAGGAAATGTCCACCAGAAATGTTCACTGAGTGGGACAAGCTACAGAACTTCTATGAAGGACTCACTCTAAAGGCTCAAGAATCACTTGACCACTCAGCTGGAGGATCATTGCAACTGATGAAAACAGCAGAAGAAGCTCAAAATCTTATTGACATGGTGGCCAACAATCAATATTTCTTTGCTCACCAAAGAAATCGCCAACCATCACAAAGGAGAGGAGTAATGGAGCTAGAAGGAGTGGACTCAATCTTGGCTCAAAACAAGATGATGCAGCAGCAAATTCAACAACAATTTGAGCAAATGGCCAAGAGGATTGATAGCCTCCAAGTTGCAGCAGTTAACACAAGCCAACCATCATCCACATGGGGGCAAAATGAAGAAACTCAAGAAGAACAACAACAAGAGCAAGTGCAGTATATGCACAACCAAGGGCCAAATGAAGTGTATGGTGATACATACAATTCATCCTGGAAGAACCATCCAAACCTCAGATGGGGAGATAATCACACCCAAAACCAACAACCATGGTAGAGGAACTCAAACCAAAACAACCCAAGAAGCAACCAAAACCACAACCAGCAGCAAACTAACCAGAACCCCTACAGAAAACCTCAAAACAACTACCCCAACCCCAACCAGTACCAATCCAATAACCAACCCACCAACCAAAATGCCTACCATCCACCACCCACATCTCATAACCTACCTCAAGTATCACCTGAATCTCAAAGACTCACTAACTTGGAGACCTTGATGGATAAATTGTTGAAACACCAGGAAATGACAACCAAGAATCATGAAGCCTCCATAAAGAACCTAGAGAGGCAGATGGGGCAAATCTCCAAGCAGATCTCTATTGAGGGACCTTCAAGCTCTCTGCCGAGTGACACAATTCCAAATCCTAAGGAAGAATGCAAGGCAATACAATTAAGGAGTGGGAAAACATTGGTGAGCAACAATGACACTACAAAGAAGCAAGCAGAGAGCAGCAAAAGGCCAATAGAAGATGAGGAGCAACCAACGGCAGATGAAACCAAGGATCAAGTTGTGATGCCAAACAAGAGCATTGAGAAACTCAAAGAAAAGGACAACCAACCACACGGTTCAAAAGAAGTAACTCAGGGACAGCAGCAAATAGGAAAGAGCATCACACCTCCACTGCCATATCCCCAGAGGTTCAACAAAGAGACTAAGGACCAACAATTTCATAAGTTCCTTGAGACTTTCAAAAAGCTGGAAATCAATATTCCCTTGGCTGAAGCACTTGAGAAAATGCCTCTGTATGCCAAGTTTTTGAAGGAGCTTATCAACAAGAAAAGAAGTTACCTTGAGAAGGAAACCGTGTTACTCACCGAGGAATGCAGTGCTTTGATTCAAAGGGGCATTCCACCAAAACTCAAGGATCCAGGAAGCTTTGTAGTCTCATGCACCATTGGCAGAATAATTCTCAACAAAGCTCTCTGTGACCTTGGTGCCAGCATCAACTTAATGCCTCTCTCAATGATGAGAAAACTTGCTATAGAAGAGCTTAAACCCACTAGGATGTCATTGGTCATGGCTGACAGATCAATCAAAACACCCACTGGAATTGTGGAAAATCTGTTGGTAAAGGTTGGGGAGTTTATTTTCCCAGCAGATTTTGTGATTTTGGATACTGAAGAAGAAGAAAACAATTCAATCATTTTGGGAAGGCCATTTCTAGCCACACCAAGAGCCACTATTGATGTAGAAAAAGGAGAAATGATCTTCAGGGTCCACAATGAACAAATGGTCATAAACGTCTTCAAGTCAATGCAACACATTCCTGAGCAAGAGGATTATGTGAGAGTGGACATGATAGAGAGTTTGGTGGAAGAAATGCTGGAAGAAAGTCCTCAAGAGCAAGAAGGAAATCAAGGGGCAACAGAGGAACAAGTAGCTGAGACTTCTATTGAGCAAGATGAAAAACAAGACAAGAAGAAAGAAGTACGAAAACAAGAACTGAAACCATTATCCACCCATCTCAAATATGCATTCCTTGGCACATCGGAGAGCTTCCCAGTAATCATTAATTCATCCCTGACAAAGAAGGAAGAAGGAGAACTTCTTGATGTACTCAAAGCTCACAAAGATGCTTTAGGATGGACCATTGATGACCTGAAGGGAATCAGCCCTGCAGTGTGTATGCATAAGATCCTCTTGGAAGATAATTCCAAACCAGTGGTTCAACCACAAAGAAGGCTAAATCCCACAATGAAGGAAGTTGTCCAGAAGGAAGTAATGAAGTTGTGGAATGCAGGGATAATCTTCCCAATATCTGACAGCCCATGGGTAAGCCCGGTTCAAGTTGTACCAAAGAAAGGAGGAATGACGGTCATCACTAATGAGAAGAATGAGTTGATCCCTACTAGAACAGTGACTGGGTGGAGGATGTGCATAGACTATAGAAGATTGAATGATGCCACCAGGAAGGACCATTTCCCTCTCCCATTCATTGATCAAATGCTGGAAAGGTTGGCCGGCCATGCCTATTATTGCTTTTTGGACGGATATTCTGGGTATAATCAAATTGTGGTGGACCCCAAGGACCAAGAGAAGACTGCCTTTACATGTCCATTTGGAGTCTTTGCATACCGGAGGATGCCCTTTGGGCTTTGCAATGCCCCTGCCACATTTCAAAGGTGTATGCTCTCCATTTTCTCTGATATGGTCGAAAAGTTTTTAGAAGTCTTCATGGATGACTTCTCTGTTTTTGGTGATAATTTCAATGCTTGCCTAAACCATTTAACCCTTGTTTTGAAACGGTGCCAAGAAACTAATTTAGTTTTGAACTGGGAGAAATGCCATTTCATGGTACCAGAAGGGATTGTTCTTGGCCATAAAGTTTCAAGAAAAGGGATAGAGGTTGATAAGGCAAAGGTTGAAATCATAGAAAAACTCCCTCCACCAATTAATGTGAAATCTGTTAGAAGTTTCTTGGGGCATGCCAGATTCTACAGAAGGTTTATCAAGGATTTTTCAAAAATAGCTAAACCTTTGAGTAATCTATTAATGCTTGATAACCCTTTTGTTTTTGATGAAAACTGCCAGCAAGCCTTTGAAACTTTAAAAAACAGACTCACAACAGTACCAATCATCACACCTCCAGATTGGGAGTTACCCTTTGAACTCATGTGTGATGCAAGTGACCTTGCAATTGGTGCTGTACTTGGGCAAAAGAAGGGAAACTTACATCATGTCATATATTATGCAAGTAAAGTGTTGAATGAGGCCCAAAGAAATTACACCACAACGGAGAAGGAGTTGCTAGCTGTAGTTTATGCTTTTGATAAGTTTAGATCATACTTGATAGGATCCAAAGTTGTGGTTTATACTGACCATGCTGCACTTAAGTATTTGATGTCAAAACAGGATACTAAACCAAGACTTATCAGGTGGATATTGCTCTTACAAGAGTTTGATATTGAGGTAAGAGACAGGAAGGGCACTGAAAACCGGGTTGCTGACCATTTGTCGAGGCTACCACATGAAACAATTCAACAAGCATCTCAGCCCATGAACGAAAGCTTCCCAGATGAGCACCTTTTGCAGATCCAGCAAGCACCTTGGTTTGCTGACATAGCAAACTACAAAGTGGGAAGAAAGATACCTCAAGACTTTTCTAAGCAACAAGTGAAGAAGTTAATCAATGAGGAAAAGAGATTCTTATGGGATGAACCCTTCCTGTTCAAGAGATGTTCTGATGGAGTAATTAGAAGGTGTGTCCCTGAGAGTGAAATGAGGGATATCCTGTGGCACTGCCATGGTTTAGCTTATGGTGGACACTTTGGCCCAGAGAAAACAGCTGCAAAGATATTGCAGAGCGGCTTCTATTGGCCAACTATCTTCAAGGATGCCAGAGAATATGTTCACCAATGTAATGAATGCCAGAAAGCAGGAGGATTAACAAGAAGGAATGAGATGCCTCAAAACTTCATCTTGGAACTGGAATTATTTGATCTATGGGGAATTGATTTCATGGGGCCCTTTCCCCCTTCCTATTCTTTCAGATATATCTTAGTCGCAGTGGAGTATGTCTCAAAGTGGGTGGAAGCCATAGCTACGACCACCTGTGATGCACAGATTGTCCTCCAATTCCTTAAAAAGCACATTTTCACAAGATATGGAGTGCCCAAGAGTCTTGTCAGTAATGGTGGTAGTCACTTTTGCAACAAACAGATGGAGAAGCTCCTCCACAAATATGGAGTAATCCATAAAGTGGCTACAGCTTACCACCCTCAGACTAATGGCCAGGCTGAACTAGCAAATAGGGAATTAAAGAAGATCCTAGAGAAAATAGTGGGAAGCACAAGAAAAGATTGGGCTAGGAAGCTAGAAGATACATTATGGGCATATAGGACAGCTTTCAAAACTCCTATTGGCAAGTCACCCTTTCAGCTATTGTATGGCAAATCCTGCCACCTCCCTGTAGAGCTTGAACACAGAACTTTTTGGGCCACTAAACTCCTCAACCTTGATTCCCAAGCTGCAGGAGAAAAAAGGTTGTTGCAACTGAATGAGTTAGATGAATTCAGGATAGAAGCTTATGAGAGTGCTAAGATATACAAGGAAAGAGCTAAGAGGTGGCATGACAAGAAGATCACAAAGAAGGAATTCAAGCCAGGGCAGCAAGTGCTCCTATATAACTCAAGGCTTAAGATCTTCCCTGGCAAACTTAAGTCTAAATGGACTGGCCCATACTTGGTGACAAAGGTTTTTCCTTATGGGAGTATTGAACTGCTAGATGAAGCAACAAAGAATCAATTCACAGTAAATGGTCACAGAGCAAAGCTGTACTTGGGAGGACAATGGGATAAGGAAAAAGAGGTCCAGAACCTACAGCCTTCCTGAAAGGAATTGAAGGATGTCAAGCTAGTGACAATAAAAGAGTGCTTGTTGGGAGGCAACCCAACCTGAGGTAGTTTTCTTTTCATAGCTTTTTCAATAAAAATGTTGAATGATTGACATGTATTGCAAGGAGCTAAGTTTGGTGTTGCACACCAAAAACAACTTAAGGGAGAATGGAGGATTCTAAGTTTGGTGTTCCACCAAAACCTCATTCAAAAACACATTCTAACTTCCTGCACATTGTTAGTTCCAAGCAATCGAACAGATTATTCAACCACTTAACTGCTTTTTAGTCTTAACTTCATAACCTTTAGCAAGGACACAAGATTTTGCCTAGAGTTAACCTGCTGTATCTAGAGAAGTGGCGAGAACTCAAGTTTGGTGTTCCCACACCAGATTAAATCCACAAGCCACACTCAATTCATGCATACTAACTGGTCATCTAAGGGCTTGAGACGCAAGTAACTTTTGAGAATTATGCAGGGAATTCACCACCATTTGAAGACACTATGCATCATAACTCAAAAGGGCACAACAGAAGGAAGGACAAAGGAATTGCAAACCAATAGGTTGTATTTATACTTAACTCTTACTGTTGAAAAATGTTTTGACTTGTGTTTTGATAAAGTGTTCATCTAATACAAGTAGAACTTCTCTTAGAATAAGTAAGCTAGTCTATGTGTGTGCTTGTGTGTTTACTTTCACTGAACAAAACGCATGCTTTGTCCCCTGCATTTTCAATTCAATAAAAGAAATGTTTGAATGTGAAGTGAGATAGTTCTCTATTAGATAGAAGTACAATAAAAGTAAGTGGTGGTGTGTGTGTGATTGTATAATAGCTCACTTTAGTGAATAAAAGAACTAGGATGTCTCCTTCTAAGTATAGAGTGGCCTACTGTTTATGAATCTCAATCAAATAAAAATCCTTGGTTAGAAAGAAAAACAAAAAGAAAGAAAAAAAAAGGGGAGAAAAAGAAATAGCCAAAGAGTGGCAGAACAAAAGAAAAAAAAAAGAAACAAAGCTGGACACCAATAGCTTGAACCTTAGAATATATGCCTGTGGTGTCTTTGTATTAGGATCTTCTTGGACTACTAAGTTCTTTGGAGTGCATCAACACTCGGTGACTTGGGTTAACTAACCCGGGATCATCAGCTGAAAGTCCACTATCAAGAGCAACCTAACTACAAGGCATTTAGTAGCCCAAAGAGGTGCTGGGCATCAATGTTCTAAGAAGGAATGTGAGCCAAGTGTCTATAGTGAATAATGTGTCAAGTATAAAGAAAAGGAAATGAACTTGCTACACATGACACTCAAATAAAGCTTATGAACAAGATAATAGCCAGGGATAAAGGAATAATGAGAGGTCATAGCAGTATGTTACTTGAAGCTTGAAGGAGGCTTTCTAGGCTTAAGAATCAATAAAAGGTGAGTGTGTACATATCCACATAAAACCCCATGAACTACCAATAACACTCTACTAGCATGAACATCCTCTTCCATTTCATTCTTTCTTCTCAATAAATCATTTCTTGCTTGGGGACAAGCAAGCTTTAAGTTTGGTGTTGTGATGACAAGTCATCTTAGCCTAGTTTTACTAGTCTTTTTTCTTTAGTTTTCAATTGAATTATGCACTTTCTTGAGCCATAAGCAAGCCAATTGGGGAGATTTTCATGTTTCCTTTGATTTAATCAACCATGTATGAATTAATGCAATTTCATGAGGTTTTATGCTATAATTGTCACATATTATGAAAGAATGAATATCTCATGATTTTGAGCAGAGCTTTGATGTGTTTGGTTGATTAATGATAGGTGAAGAAAGCTTGGAGAAAGGTTGAAGCAAGAAGGAATGGTTAGGAGGAAGAGAGGACAAAAAGTTTGAGCAAAAGTTTGCCTCAAACTTTAGCTCAAACTTTTGGATTAATTGAAAATGAACCAGGAAGCAAAAAGCTGGACCAAAAGTTAGCCTCAAACTTTTGTGCAAACTTTTGGGCAAAAAGTTGGAGCAAAAGTTAGCCTCAAACTTTTTGGCTAACTTTTGGGCAAAAAGCTGGAGCAAAAGTTAACCTCAAACTTTTTGGCTAACTTTTGGCATCACAAATCAACACCCTGGAGAGCAAAAGTTTGCGCCAACGTTAGCCCCTAACTTTTTGGCTAACGTTGGCGCATGAAGAACACACCCTGGAGAGCAAAAGTTTGCGCCAACGTTAGCCTCTAACTTTTTGGCTAACGTTGGCGCCATGAGTGTGCAAGGGGAGGCCAACGTTGGAGCAAAAGTTTGACCCCTAACTTTTGCCGCAACGTTGGTATCAGCAAAGAAGGGTGGCTGATGTGAAAAGTTGGAGTAAAAGTTAGCCTCAAACTTTTACTCCAACTTTTACTCAAGCTTTCATGATTCCAACCCGGTTCAATTCGGTTCTTTTCCAAACTCCAAGAGCAATCCACCAAGGCCTCTATCAACCCAATTCCATCAAGAGCAAAGGCCCAATTGAAGGCTTGAAGACCATTTGAAGAAAGTGTATAAATAGCATAGGATTTAAGTTTTTAGGGAGCTTTTCCTTTGAGTTTTGAGAGAGAGTTTTCGGAGAGTTTTGGTGATTGAGTGAATTTTAAATTTCTAAGTCTTGGGGAAGGAGAATTGAATTCCCTTCCTCTTAGTTTTCTTGCTTTCAATTTCAATTACAATTGTCTTGGATCTTGGGTGGAGAATTGAAGAACTTCTGTTTCAATCTCACCTTGGGATCTTGTTTAATTTTTTGCTTAATTGAATTTCAGTTTCGGTTAATTGCTTTTCATCTACTTTCTTTGCAATCTACATTTCCTTTGCAATTGTTCTTGTTGGATCTAGGAAGGCATTGAGATCTAGACTTGGTTATCTAGTCTCTTGGGTCCTGAGATCTGAATTCCAATTTTACATCCTCTGTTTAATGCTTTTCATGCTCATTTACAATTCTGTTTTTAGATCCGGTTCAATCCAAGTTATCTTCTATTCCTCTGCTTGTTGAATTTTACTTTCCCTTGTTTAATTTCTGCAAATCCAATTCCCAATTCCCTTTACAATTCAAGCCATTTACATTTCTTGCACTTTAAGATTATGCAATTTACATTTCTTGCGTTCTAAGTTTCTGCCATTTAATTTCTTGTTCTTTAAGATTCAGCACTTTAAATTTCAGTTCTCTTTAATTTCATGCAATTTACCCATTCCTTTTACTTCCCATGCAATTTAATTTCTGCAAATCACAATTCACTCAACCAAATCTTGATTCGCTTGACTAAATCAACCACTAAACTAAAATTGCTCAATCCTTCAATCCCTGTGGGATCGACCTCACTCCCGTGAGTTATTATTACTTGATGCGACCTGGTGCACTTGCCGGTTAGTTTTGGGTGTTTTGGAGAAATTCGTTTTTCCACAAAAATATCCCATCACTGACAAATCTTCATATCGAAGCCAAATCATAGAAGCTCACTGAAGGAAGCAACAATGGTGTTTCTTGCAGCAGCGAGGAGATAAGCTGCAACGATGGATGAGCCGCAGTGAGGAGATGAATGACAAATCAGGGGAAGATGAACAATGGCAAGAAATTAGGGTTTGTCATTGACATCATCCTCACTTTCTCCTATGTAACAATACAAATCACATTCTCATATGCATCATCAGTTCATCGCCCAAGTTAAAAAAGAAAAAAAAATAAATTCTACGGCGGTTACAAACCACCGCAATCAATAAAAGCTGCCACAAAAAACACGAGCATTATGGCAGAAGCTAGGGCCACCAAAATTAACAAAGATAATGGCAATTCTTTAAACCCGCCATAAAATCAGTGCCATTTTTACCAATATTTTTTGTAGTGCTACTGCACTGGTTGCTGGCCTTGGTTGGTAGCAACATCAGTTCTTTGCCTCTTCTTCTTATGTTGCAAGAATTTTGTTTGATGAAATGTAGAAGAATTGCTTAGTCTCGAATGGTGTTACTTTCACCACGTTGAGTGATTGAAAATGTAAATATGGGAACATTGATTTGGCCTTGAAGAACTTTAAGGTAATAATTAATCAGGGAATAAGGTTGGACTTGATTGCGTAAAATGTGCTGATCAATGGACTTTGCATGATTCGCAATTTGAAGGAAGCTAGGAAGCTTATGGATGAGATGAGTGAGAGATGTTTAAAATCTGACAAGATCATATTCACAACATTAAGGTTGCGTTTGTTTATAAGGACATGACACTAAGACATGGACACAGAGATACAAAATTGTGTTTGGCAGGTGAGACATGAACAGAGACATTGTGTCCTGGGATACTAATTTAGTGTATTTTGTATCTTTTCTCATAAGAAAGACTCTTTTCTGATAGAAAAAACACCAAGACACTAAATAAAGACACAATATATATTTTTTTCTTTTATTATCATTATCAAGTTTTTATCATTTTATTTTTTATCTAAATTTTGTATGAAGAAAAAAATGAAGTAAATTATACTTTTTATTATTTATTCTATCTTATATTTAGTTCACTACCAAACAAAATACAAAAGCACTAATTTTTGTGTTTCTGTCTTTTGTGTCATGTTTTTACTATCTTATCTTATCCTATTCTCAAAACCAAACGTACCCTAATAGATAGATATTGCAAGGATGGAGACATAAAATTTACATTGGAGATTGTTCTGGACCTGGTGTCTGAATTATTAACGAGCCCAATACAACCAGCCCAAAAACATCCCCGCCATCCTATTGGCTTGGGACCATCTTTGCCTCCCAACCATCTTCCAAAATTATATGAAGTGGGACTCCCTCCCACAAAGATAAGATTTCCAGGTATGATCATTCAATCCTATACACTTATCCGCTACCTCTTTAGCTCCCTAACTTGGGTGTTGGAGTGCCTTTGCAAGTACCACCCCATGCTCCCCCCAATTCAGCCTTGCCATCCTGCCGGACCGACGGACACCCGAACCCTCTTCACCTAAACAAACACTTTTTGAATCTTCAGGTGCCGCTTGAACATTGGTACTATCTGTGGAGACCGTCGAGATTCTGGTAGCATGGCGGACGTCCATGAGGAGCAACCTAACCAAAACTTAGAACCTAACCCTCATCGATAGCCTGATCATCCTGAGCCTCAGAACCACGACGTCCCCTTAGGCCAAGGGAGGGTGGCCAACGTGGTCCACACCCACTCGAGACAGGAGTCTCGAGAAGAAGATCACCGATCTAACAGAATCAGGCCATTCAGCAGCCTAGGAGAAGATACAATCCGCATATTCCAGGAGGTTTGCCATCGAGTTCAAACCCTGGAAGGCAAGATCGCCACAAACAAAGGCTATTAACCAAAGCACACATGTGAATCGATCTCTCGAACTGCCTCCAGAAGGGAGCACAAAATGAGAACCCTGGAATGAAGTCACAAGAGGCATAGGAATCACATTCGATCCTGAGATTCTGACCGAGAAGACTTTAGAGAATGAAAACAGAGAGATTCCAAGAAAAGGTGACACGAATGCCTAGTAATGGGAGCAACCCCATTCACCGAGAAAGTCTTGAGAGTAAGGTTACCAAAAGGATTTGATAAGCCAACTGAAATGAACTACGGCGACACCAAAGACCCCTAAGAACACATAACGGCCTTTGAGGTCAGGATGAACCTGGGAGGAGCGGTCGATGCTGTCCAATGTCGAACCTTTCTGATAACCCTAGCCGGCCCAGCTATCAAGTGGTTCAACGCGCTCCTGAAAGGCTTGATCTTATGATTTGGCGATATCTCCCAGAAATTCTTGGCACAAATCACAACATGTATAGCCAAAGAAAAATATCCGATCAGCCTCCTAGGCATCACTCAAAACTTGGACGAGTTTACGAGAAAATATCTTGATAGATTCAATGAGGAATGCCTAACCATAGACAGACTAACTGGTTCGATCGCTACTATGCCTAACTAACAGTCTGATGAATAAGGACTTTTGGAAGCGTGATGTGAGGTTACCATCGGTCTAGAATTTATCAATAAGGATCGCGTCGAAGTACAGTCCAAAACCAACAACTAACTTTCAATCAAAGTTTAATATGGTTGTCACAAGTTCAACCCACTAAGATTAACCAAGAGTATTACTCTCAGGTAGTCCTCAAGAGAATGGGCAAACATGTGAATTAAAGTTAGATAGAATTCCAGGGTTGAGAGTCATAAACAAGAATTTAAACTAGCAAACTTAACATGTAAGAAACTTAAATTGCAAGGATTTAGATCAAGACAATTAAAGCAAGATCTAAGTAAAAAGCAATCTAACAAGACAATATGTAAATCTAATTCTATTTTAAGGCTAACTAAACAACTAAAATTAACTAAGGCAAGAATTAAGTAATTGGAATTTTGGGTTTTCAAATATGAGATGCAAAAGAACCCTTGGCTAAGGCATAGGAATTGAAATTACTATTCTTGTCTAATAACCATATATTGATAATTATGAGGGACCAAATCCATCAAGTCTACTTCTATGATTGAAGTATGTCAAATAGGCTTGATCAACACGAACCCATAAGTCTCAACCTAGCTACTAATTAACTTAGTAGTAGACTAGTGTTAATGGGTATCAAATTGACCAACAAGGGATCCCAAATTATCAATCTAATTAGACCCAATGACTCAAGGTCCTTCAATTCTCTTAGCCTAGGCCAAGAGTATAGAAAACTACTCCAGAACTAGGGAAAACATTTTGTCAAACACTTGGTGGGCATTAGTTGGAGACATAGGAAATTACAAAATCAACTAGAAATTAATGCTACCAACTAACAATTATCAATAATATCAACTCAACTACAACCATAAAACATAGAAAACATCAATGCAATAAATTGAACTCAAAATTGACAAGGTTCACAAAAATGAGAAATATAAGAAACTAAGGAGAAGAGAAGAACATAACACTAGCAAAGAACTAAGGAGGATTAGAACTAAAGAAGTTAAAATTAAGACAATAGAAGTATAATTAACAAGCTCCAATTTAGAAATTCAAACTAAAGATGATCAAAACAAACTAAACCCTAGAGAGAAGTGAGAGTTTCTCCCTCTAGGAAAAGATAAAACAAAAACTAGCTAAAAAATTGTGTCTAATGTGTGTATGCTTAGTGTCCCCTTTTCCCCATCAATTCTTGGCCTTTTTTCATTCAGAATCAAGTTGGATTTGGGCCTGGAGCTTCTCAGAAATCACCAGCCACATTTTCCATAAATGAGTCACGTGCTGGATGTCTGATAGTGGAAGATTTTTTGTCGATCTAGAGTTTCAAAACATAAAATTCTATCGTTGAAAATATAGTCTAAATCAACAATTAATTCCCAAATCAAATGTTTAATCCAAAGGATATGTCACAATTCAAAACCAATTCAATTCCGGGAGTTTCAATTCCCGGATCGTCTCCTAAGGACACTTGAGACCAATGAATGTGCAATCTTGGTTGTGAGGATCATGGGGCTTTCAATAAGGAGATAAACATATAAAGCAGTAAAAGAACATGCAAAATTGTAATAAATGAACTAATAAAGGAATTAATGAAATAACTATGCAATATAGACAAGTAAGGTATAAAAAGAACTAATGTAAATGTGTATGAAGGAATTGAAGCATAAAAGTCATCTTGGCTTGGAGTGAGCTAAGGGTCCTTTTCTTGTTGGAACCACAACTATGGCAACTAGAATAGATCAATCTCACTTGGTTAACCTCACATCGGAGAGTAAGTTAAATGAGCATAAGTGTTCTTAACCCACAAATCCTAAATTGCTTGCTAATTAACTTAGCAACAACATAGCGTTAGTGGGAACAAGAACAATTAACAATCCAAAATTAACACTAAATGTTAGACATTCCAACTCTAGGAACCCAATTGCTCAATTTTCCCAAGCCAAGAGATAGAAAACTAGCCCAAAATCATACTTGACATTTTGTCAAACACTTGGTGGGAAAAAACCTTAAACATGGGAAAAATGAGAAAAAGCTTGAAACTAAAAGCAACAAATAATCTCAATCAATAATAAAGGCTCAAGAAAGCATGTAACAATCATTAAACATCAAATTCATCAACAAGAAATAGAAATTGCAAGAGAGAAGTGAAATTGAACTATAACTTGAATTATAAGAAAGTGTAAGAACAATGTAACTATAAAGAGTAGTGATAAAGAGATACTTACAATGGGAATTAGCAAAATCCAAGATCAAAATTGAAATGGCACTTGAATGTAAAAACCTAGTATAAACCCTAGTAGAGAAGATGATGAAAAACTTAAAGAAAAACTATACTAAAGCTATGTACCACTACTCCTAAGCTACACTAATGTTATGCTATGGTATGTTCTTCATTTTCCCTTCCTTAAGAGCTGAATGGCTTCAGAAATTGGCCTCCAAACCACTAAATTCATAAGTCATGTGATATTTTAATGAAGGCATGTGCGTATTGCACAGAAGGTTGTGCGCACGCACATTAGGCGATGCTTGATTGGAATGCACGACGCGCACGGTGCGACTTACGCGCATGCGTGGCTCTGATTCGATGGCTGTGCGTACGCACGCAGGTCTGTGCACACGCACACTAGGCTGAGCTCTTCTCTTTTGATTCTTCATGCTTCCTCCACTTTGAATGCTCTTCTTCCATTTTCTCCAAGCCATTCCTGCCTTATACCTCTGAAATCACTCATAAATAACGTCAAGGCATTGAATGGAAGGTAAATGGAATAAAATTAATCAAATTGGGCACAAAAGAGCATGTTTTCATAATCAAGCATAAATTAGGAGGAAAGTTCAAATGCATGCTAATTAGTGGAATAAGTGCAAATTTATATGATGAAATCAATTCAATTTCAACCAAAAATCATCTTCAAATATGGATTCATCAATGTCACGTGTACGCGTTGGAAACGTGTGCGCGTCGGATGAATTTCGCACAAGTCACACGTTCGCGTCATGTCACGCGTGCGCGTCAGGACCAGCTTCTCTAAAACTCTATTCTTCATGTTTCTTTCACTTTTGCATGCTTCCTTTCCATCTTCTAAGCCATTCTTGCCCTATAGATCCTGAAATTACTTAACAAATACATCACAACATTGAATGGTAATAGGAAAGGATTAAAATTTAGCATTTTTAAGGTTAAAGAAGCATGTTTTAACTGTGAAGCATAATTAGGAAGGAATCACAAAACATGCAATTTATATGAATAAGTGTGAAAAAAATTGATAAAACCCACCAAATTCAACGCAAGATAAACCCTAAATTGTGGTTTATCAACCTCCCCACACTTAAACTAAGCATGTCCTTATGCTAAAAATTAATAGACCAAAGAATATAGGAAAATGAGACTTATGGAATGCAACCTATCTATATGAATGCACCTAATGCAAATGTTTCTACTCACTTGGTTAGAGTAAATCAATCTCCAAGAACATACATGAATACATAGGGCTAAAATAATATGATGATCAATAAATTCCACTGATCAATAAATTCAACTGATTCAAGTTTCAAAATAAAGCATGAATGAACTTGCAAGATGAAAACTCATAAAAGTGGTGAACATAGAATTGAGCATTGAACCCTCATCGGAAGTGTTTGCACTCCAATCTCTTTAGTGTTTGAGGGTTGATTCTCTCAATTCTCATCTAATCTTGCTTTCTAAGGCTTGTTCTTTTTCTACCAATCAACATATGCTTAATGCATGAATACAAATATCTAGAGGTCTTTTCAAGGGGTGTAATGGGATTAGGGTCAAGGTAGGATCGTATTTGGTCAAGTGTGCTAAAATTTGAATCTTTGATTAGCCTATACTTCCCACCTAACCTAAGACAATCAATATAACTACAATGTAAAGCCTAACTACCCATTATTTATCCTCTTCTACATACTCATGCATCCTATTTTTTTAAGTACAACATATATGCATTATCATCACCATTTTATTTTGGGATACTTTGTTCCCTTTTATTGTTTTCTTTTTCTTTTTCTTCTTCTTTTTTTGGGGGGGTATTTTGTCCCATTTTTTCTTTCCTTTTCTCTTTTCTATATACACAAGACATTAATGCATATGTTTATGTAATGAATGCATGGATATGTACCCAAATTTTCAAAAATTTTTAACAAGACTCATGAAATACCCAATTCACCCAACCAATGTTCCCAATAATAATTCTCCTATACTCAAATTATGCACACTCTCACTCGTCTAAGTTAACCAACGATTCAAATAAAGGACATTTATTGTTTTCCTCTTAGAGTTAATGGTGTGCTATTATAAAGAACAAAAGGGATAAGTAGGTGATAAACCCCAATTTTGTGGTTTATATTGTGTAGAATTTAGGGGGTTTTGTCAATATTTTCCGCACTTTTTCACAAGAAATGCATGGTTTTGTGTTTCCTTCTTAATATTGCTCCATGATGAAAAACATGCTTATTTTGCCTTAAAATTGCCATATTTTAATCCTCTTCTATTGCCATTCGATGCTGTGATGTATTTGTTGAGTGATTTCAAAAATTATAGGGTAGGAATGGCCTATAAGAGAAGAAGAAAGCATACACAAGAGGAAGGAACATGAAGATTTGGATTTTGGGAAATTCAGCATTGGCGCGCACGCGCACTCCACGCGCACGCGTGGATGAGGATGGCTGGAAGCGGCATGAAAGGATGGACGCATCCGCGTGGATCAGAGGATTCCTATCAATGCACACGCGAACATGGCGCGCACGCGTGGATCATAAAAGCAATCGGCGCGCACGCACGCATGGCGCGTACGCGCGGGAAGCTGCACGCCTGCACGTGACCTCATTAAAGGAAATCGTGCCTGGCGATTTCTGAGGCTCATCAGGCCCAAATTCAAGCTGTTTCTGCATGAAAAAGACCCAAGGATGCTAGGGGGAAAGGGGGGATTAATCATTTTACACTTAGACACAATTTTAGCTAGTTTTTTGGTTCTTTGTTCTTCTAGAGAGAGAAACCCTTGTTCCTCTCTAGATCTAGTTTCAATTTGATCTTCCCTTGTTGAATTCTGAATTAGATCTTGTTAATTACTAGTTTTAATTGTTCAATTTGAATTCCTTGGTATAATTTTGCTTAGATCTTGTGATAGTTTTATGAATTCTTGTCAATTGTCACTTTATACCCATTTCATGAATGTTGTGAATCTTGACTTGTTGATGTTACATTGATGATTTTTATGATTAATTGTGTTGTTTGGATGATTGTATGTTGATAATTGTTAGTGGGTACTTGTTAATTTCAATTTAATTGCAATTTGGAACATGTCTTTTGTTAATGCTTACCATGTGTTCGATGAATTGTTTACCTTAATTATGGAGTAGTTCTCTTTACTTTTGGCCTAGGCTAAGGGAATTGGATAAACTTGAGTCATTGGGTCTAATGGATTTGAGGATTTGGGAGCCCTTAGTGGTCAATTTGATAGCCATTGATGCTAACCTTCTATTAAGTCAATTAGTAGTGAGGTTAGAACTTATGGTTGATGTTGACCAAACCATTTGACGTACTTCAAGTATAGAAGTAGACTTAATGAGTTTGGTTCCTCATAATTGTCAAGATATGGTTATTAGACAAGGATGGTGACCCCAATTCCCATGCCTAGCCAAGAGTTTCTTTTATCATTCATATTTGAAAATCCAAATTCTTAATTACTTGTCTTAGTTATAGTTACTTGTTTAGTTTAGAATAGAATCATATTGGATGTTACCTGTTAGTTTGGAATTGCTCATGTCTTGCTTAGTTATTTGAATTAGTTTCTTGCATTTTAAGATTGCTTGCTTGTTAAGATTCCCATTTATTTTCTTGCTCATGACTTACAACCCCGGAATTCTAACCAATGTTGAAGCACATGTTTGCCCATTCGTTGTGAGACGACCCGATGTTTGAATACTTTGGTTATTTCTGTTGGGGTTGAACTTGTGACAACCAAATCCCTTCTAAATTTGATACTCGGGGATTGTTGTTCGGTAGAGCTATACTACCAACGCGGTTTTCATTGAGAAATTCTATTCCGACGTAGCCCCCGAGTCCACATCAAATTTTTGGCGCCGTTGCCGGAAAATGATTGCAACATATGCCTTTACATTGGTTATGTGAATATGTGAATATTGTAGATAGTTTAATTGCTTTCAATACTTAGCTATAGTTTAGATTTCTTTTACACTTGTGCTATGACTCTCAAGTTTGATGACTCGGTCTCAACCGAATTCTAGCTTAGCCGATTTTGATCCTGAGATTGAAAGAACTTTGTTACATACTCGGTAAGCTAGACGGCGGTTGGATTATACGGCTAGTACTTCGGCATCTCTTGAGGAACATACCGAATTACTAGGCGGTACCGAGAGTGACTTGGAGTCCGCTACTTCTTATTCTTCTATTGGCACTAATAATACATCTTTGCATCCTACAGGTGAGCCACACATGGCGGAGCCACGTCGGATCACTTTGCATGAGTAAGGAGCTCCGGATATCATACTTCAACCGTTGCAAGCAAGGTATCCTAACCTTGATCCAAAATTTGAATTGAAGAGTAGCTTGATACATCTACTTCCTAAATATCATGGGTTGCCAGGTCAAGACCCCATCTGACATCTAAGAGATTTTCAAGTTGCTTGTTCTACGGCTCAAAGGCATGGAGCCGATTAGGTGGCTATCATGGTTTTTGCCTTCCCTTTCTCTCTTGAACGGCAAGCGAAGACATGGTTTTATTCGCTACCGGATGAGATTTTGACTAATTGGAATTTCTTGAGAAGAGAGTTTCTAGATAAATTCTTCCCATCGGAGAAGACCGACTACATCCGAAAGGAGATTTCGGGCATAATGCAAAGAGACCAAGAGAGTTTGTATGAGTATTGGTCTCGGTTCAAGAGACTATTGGAATCTTGTCCACACCATGGAATGAACACTCACTTGCTCATTAGCTACTTCACCGGAGGTCTTTGTGTGGAAGATAGAAGATTGCTCATCGCTTCTAGTGGTGGTTCCCTTTCGAAAAATAAGACGGAGGGAGAAGCTTAGAATTTGATAAAGGATGTTGCCGAGGCTACACAACATACAAGGGTGAGAAGTAATCCTCTCAAGGGTGTGATAGAACCATCCCCTTCCGAATCAAGCCTAACCAAAGCACTTGGAGATATGACCACCATCCTTACACAAATACAAAAGGATCAAAAGGAATACTACTCCATCCAAGCCGTCTAAGCCCCACCTCCGGTTGCTCAACTTGAAGGCCCTCCTAGGATTTGTGGTTTGTGCTCTAGCACCACACATTACACCGATCAATGCCATCAAATTCAAGAGGAACATGCTCTTGTAGTAGCCAATGTGAATTACAACAACCGTCCATCCTATCCCTCTCAAGGTCAAAATAATTACCGTCAAGGTGGTAACCAACATCAAGGATGGAGGGATAATGCACAAGGAAGCAATCAAAACCAAAGATGGAACAACTCTTCTCACCACAACAACAACCAATCTTCATCCCAATACCACCAAAACAACACCAACTACCAAGCCAACCAAGGCCACTCCAACCAAAACCAAAACAACTACACCAAGTACCAAGCACCACACCATAGACAACAATCTAACCAAACTCCTCCACCTTCCAACAATCAAGTTGATGAGCTTAGAGCCACCATGGAGAAACGGGGTGAGAGCAATAAGGCTCAATTTGATGCCTTGGGCGCTCAATTGGATAACCTCACCAATATGCTTTCAAAGATGGCCATGTCAAACCAACCATCAACTCCCAACAACAATACCAACTAACCCTCAAGTTCTTCTAACCTTCCATCCCAACCCCAACCAAACCCAAAGGGCAGTCTCAACGCCATCATTCTACGGTCGGGGACTACATTGGAGGAGATACCTCCAAGGGTCATGGGAGACATTCATGAGGAAGAAGTGGTTGTTGAAGCTACACATGAAGAAGAGGTGGTAGACAAAAGGCATGAGAAAGAAGGAGTAAACCTCAAGGAACCCAAGAGAAAAGCTATAATGGATGAGTCCATCCCTATTCCATTCCCTTCCATGGTGAAGAAGGCAAAGAAAACACTGGAATTTGATTTGAACATGCTTCAAGTGTTTAAGAAGGTTGAGGTAACCATACCACTTCTTGATGCTATTCAACAAATTCCAAAGTATGCAAAATTTTTGAAAGACTTGTGTACACACAAAGATAGGATAGGAGAATTGGAGACATTATCCTTGGGAAGTTCAATTTCTTCCTTGATGGAACCTATTCCAAAGAAATGTGGTGACCCTGGACCTTGTTTGGTGTCTTGTTGTATTGGCGGATACACTTTTCATGATTGTATGTGTGACTTGGGAGCTTGTGTAAGCATCATGCCACTTTCTATCTATGTGCGGTTGAATTTAGCTCCATTAAAGAAGTCGGCGGCGAGGTTTGTTAGCCAATAAAAGTGTGATCACAATGATGGGAATAGCGGAAGATGTACTTGTAGCGATCAAGGATCTGATTTTTCCGGTTGACTTTTACATCCTTGAAATGCCTCCAACAGAAAATAGAAGCTCATCCTCCGTTCTATTTGGTAGACCCTTCCTCAAGACCTCTAAATTCAAGTTAGATGCCTTCACCGGCACATATTTCTTTGAGGTTGGAGACAAAACTATCAAGTTCAATTTGGAAGAAGCCATGAAATATCCTCCTGAAGAACACTCCGTGCTCCGATGTGATGTAATTGATGAAGTGGTAGCGGAAGTACAAGAAGAGGACCACAACAAGTTGTGCTACCCTATTGTTGAGGAGACGGATGACCAAGAGGATGAACATGAGAAAGTTGTCAAGAATGAACTCCATGAGCTTGATGAAAAGGAACCTCAGCTTGAGGCAAAGAGTGAACTGAAGCCCCTTCCATCTCATTTGAAGTATGCTTTCTTAGAGGACAACCAAAGGTTTCTGGTCATTATTGCTAGTGAGCTTTCAAGTAAAGAAGAAGAAAATCTCCTAGATGTTCTAAGAAAGTACAAGAAAGCAATAGGATGGAGACTAGCGGATATTGTGGTAATTGACCCCCTGATGGGATATTTTAGCGGAGAAACGAATTTCTCCTAAAACACCCAAAACTAACCGGCAAGTGCACCGGGTCGCATCAAGTAATAATAACTCACGGGAGTGAGGTCGATCCCACAGGGATTGAAGGATTGAGCAATTTTAGTTTAGCGGTTGATTTAGTCAAGCGAATCAAGATTTGGTTGAGAGATTTATGATTTGCAGAATTTAAATTGCATAGAAAGTAAAGGGAATGGGTAGTTGGCATGAAATTAAAGAGAATAGGAATTAAAGTGCTGAATCTTAAAGAACAAGAAATTAAATGGCAGAAACTTAGAACACAAGAAATGTAAATTGCAAAATCTTAAAGTGCAAGAAATGTAAATGGCTTGAATTGTAAAGGGAATGGGGAGTTGGATTTGCAGAAATTAAACAAGGAAATGTAAAATTGCAACAAGCAGAGGAATAAAAGAACACTTGGATTGAATCAGATCTAGAAACAGAATTGTAAATGAGCATGAAAACAGTAAACAGGGAATGGGAAATGGGAAATCCGGATCTCAGGACCCAAGAGACTAGAAAACCAAGTCTAGATCTCAATGCCTTCCTAGATCCAACAAGAACAATTGCAAAGGAAATTGTAAATTGTAAAGAAAGTAGGTGAAGAACAATTAACCAAAACTGAAATTCAATTTTGCAGTAAAATAAGGTAGAGAGGTCTCAGGATGAGATTGAAACAGAATTTCTTCAATTCTCCAACCCAAGATCCAAGACAAGTGTAATTGAAATTCAAAACAAGAAAACTAAGAGGAAGGGAATTCAATTCTCCTTCCCCGAGACTTAGAAATTAAAATTCACTCAACACCAAAATCTTTCTGAAAACTCTCTATGAAAACTCCAAAGAAAAGCTCTTCTAAAACTTAAATTCTAATCTATTTATACACTTTCTTCAAATGGTCTTCAAGCCATCAATTAGGCCTTTGCTCTTGGTGGAATTAGGTTGAGAGAGGCCTTGGTTGATTGCTCTTGGAGTTTGGAAAAGAACCGAATTGAACCGGGTTGGAATCATGAAAGCTTGAGTGAAAGTTGGAGTAAAAGTTAGGGTCTAACTTTTGCTCCAACTTTTCACATCAGCACCCTTGTTTTGCTGATACCAACGTTGGGGCAAAAGTTAGGGGTCTAACTTTTGCTCCAACGTTGTCCTCCCCTTAGTTATTCATGGCGCCAACGTTAGCCAGAAAGTTAGGGGCTAACGTTGGCGCAAACTTTTGCTAGCCCAGTGAGTTTTTCAAGCGCCAACGTTAGCCAAAAAGTTAGGGGCTAACATTGGCGCAAACTTTTGGTGCATCCAGGGAGTGTTTTTCATGCCAAAAGTTAGCCAAAAAGTTAGGGGCTAACTTTTGCTCCAACTTTTGCCCAAAAGTTAGCCAAAAAGTTAGGGGCTAACTTTTGCTCCAGCTTTTGCCCAAAAGTTAGCCAAAAAGTTAGGGGCTAACTTTTGCTCCAGCTTTTGCTTCCTGGTTCATAATTTATCCAAGACTCAAGTCATTCCTCCTAGCCATTCCTTCTTGCATCAACCTTTCTCCAAGCTTTCTTCACCTATCATTAATCAACCAAACACATCAAAGCTATGCTCAAAATCATGAGATATTCATTCTTTCATAATATATGACAATTATAGCATAAAACCTCATGAAATAGCATGAATTCATACATGGTTGATTAAATCAAAGGAAACATGAAAATCTACCCAATTGGCTTACTTTTGGCTCAAGAAAGTGCATAATTCAATTGAAAACAAAAGAAAAAGGCTAGTGAAACTAGGCTAAGATGACTTGTCATCACAACACCAAACTTAAAGCTTGCTTGTCCCCAAGCAAGAAATGAATTATGCTCAATGGTTCTTTCATTTAAGATGGATTGAAGAACAACTTGTCAGGTCCTGTGAGTGAAGTGATCAAGTGTCAGTGGGGTGAACTCTAAATCATATGCTCATGCATGGGCTTCAGTGCTCACTAGTCCTCACATATTGGGAGTCTTAGGTCTTAGGATTTTCATCCAAATGGTATCATGGAGATCTCTTTATATGTAGTCACCTTGAAGCAGCTTATAGTTTCTTTGCTTTGGCCTCGACTCTAAGTGTCATGTCTCAAAGCGGCTCTTTAGATAAGCTTTCAATCAATACTCCTAAACCAGTTGGTTTTAAGGTATTAGGTGTTAAAGCACCCCTAAGGATTTACTTGCTCAAGCCTCTTTCTTTGACACAACTCAACCACAAGAATTTTACTAGGCTAACAACTCTTTGAGTCATTGTTTCTTCTTTCTTTTCTGCCTAGTAATTGATGCTCAGAGCCTTGGGCCATGTTCTTTTTGTTTTTGTATTTTCTTTTCTTTCTTTTGTTTTGTTTGCTGCTTCTTGGATCAATAGATTTTTGAGAATCTCCACAATACTTCTTTGAACTTCATGTCCTGCCTATGAGCTCCCATGCAAGTTTTCACAAGCATGCAACCTCAATACATAATCATACAACTAGAACCACCACTTCTCCTAATCTTTTGCTTGCCTCAAAATTTTTTTGATTCCTCAATCCTTCTTTTCAAAGAACTTTCATGTGATGCATTCTTGAACATTGAGTGCAAACAAGTTTTGAAGAGAAAAATGTTGTGAATGATCAAGCATCTTGCTTATTGAATTACAGAAAAACTATGCTATGCAGATAGATAATCAGGGAAACTAAACCACTCTCAATCATAGCAGTGTTTGATGTAAGATAATCACTTAACGATACAACCTTTTGGAGTTCGCTTGCTTCACTCCTCATCATCATCATTACTGATCCACACATTCCTCTTTCATTTTTTGTTGATGATGCTTAATCCTCCCAAAGGCTTGTATGATGCTCTGTAATGATATTGAAAGTTGCTTATTCCCCAAGCACTTGGAAAAATGGTTAGCATGTATGATTTATTTGTGGGCCCTTGAACTTACTTTGGTGTGGGAACACCAAACTTAGTACCTTGCCAATGGTTCTCATGCATCAGGTTAACCATGTGTGAAACTCTTTTTCTTTTTTTTTTCTTTTTCAAAAGCAATAAAACTGAAAACTAGGAAACAGCATAATAGTTAACTAGTTCATCCAACATGCTTGAAGCCAGCATGATGCAGAAAGTGAGAATGTGTTTTATGATGGGATTTTGGTGGAACACCAAACTTAGAATCCTTCATTCTCCCTTAGATTGTTTTGGTGTGCAACACCAAACTTAGCTTCTTGCAATATAGATAAAACTAATTAACCTTTTTATTGAAATAGATATGAAAAGATAGTTACCTCCGGTTGGGTTGCCTCCCAACAAGCGCTCTTTTATTGTCACTAGCTTGACATCCTTCACTCTGTGCTCATGGAAGTTGAGGCTTCTGTTGCCTTAGGTTTCCTCCTCTTGCAATGGGCTTCCTTCCCTCTGTTTCTCTTTCCATAGCCTTCTTACTTTCCTCCATGACTCCCTTCTCTTTCGACACAGCATCCTTTTCATGGCTCTTTGGGTTCAGAGTCCCCTTCTTCTCACCCAATTCAGCAAGGTTTTGAACCAGTTGTTCCATCTGCCTTTCAAGTCTTCTGAGTGAAGCCTCCTGGTTCTTGCTTATCATCTCTTGATGTTTCTTTATTTCTTCCCGCTCTATTGCCATCATTTCTTGAATTTTTATGGACCTCTCCATCAGCATTTCTAGAATATAGATTCTTTGAAAGGTTGGAAGTGGTTGTGGCTGTGTCAATTGTGGTGGTTGATGAAGGTCATTTTGAGTGAATGGTGAGGTAGGACGGGGTTGGAAGTGTGTGTGATTGTTGTTGTGGGGTGTGTTTTAAGTTGATTTTTGAAGCTGGGATTGTTGCAGTTGAAGTCCCTTGGTCTTTGGTTTTGGTTCTCAACCCCTCCCATTAGAATGAGTTCTCCAAGGTGGATTGTACACATCATTCTGAGGCCTATGTTGGAGCATGCTAGAGTGATTGCTTGGAGATTGTAGTTGCTCATAACTTTGTTGCTCATGGTTAATGGCCCCAAAACTGTGTTCAGCTTGATTACACCCATATGAGCTTTGAGTCAGGTTGTATGTATGTACTACAGCATGTCTCAACTCAGTGATTTTTCTAGCCATCATGTCTAGTTGTTGTAGAGTCTGCTGATGCATCTGTTTGTTTTGGCTTATTACTGCACGAGCACCTTCAATTTCTTTCTCTTGTGTGAATGGATGCACTTCTGCCTCTGGCTTAACAACTCTCTGTGATGGGTTCAATTTGACTAGGAGTCCATTCATCAGTTCTTCCCATCCGATAATGCTTCCTTGTGGAAAAGCTTCAAACCATTGGGCAACATCATTCATGGCTATGGATAGTTGCTTCGAACTATGGGTTACGTTATCATCCAAGGTGGGGATATTACTCTCATGATTACTAGAATTTGTTGAATTCCCCTCCATGATCTGCACAGTCACAAACAATTCAAGTGATGATGGAATATTTTTAAGCTTAGAATGTGATTCAGAAGGTTAGCTGGCACAAAGCATCAAACAGTTGATGGACTTGGGAGATTAGTGGCAGAAATTGCTTCTCTTGTGTAAGCAAGAGCATTGCATAGAGCCAGATTTCCAGGAAAACTTCACTTTGTTGCTAAAGCAAAGTTTCAGTCATCTCAGGAAAAAATTCAAACAGTTAGTGGGTTAATTGAAAATTAAAGAACAGAAAAGTAAAAATGCTAGATCTAGATCACCACCTCACTTAATCATTGTCAATCTAATCAATCCCCGGCAACGGCGCCAAAAACTTGATGGGATATTTTAGCGGAGAAACGAATTTCTCCTAAAACACCCAAAACTAACCGGCAAGTGCACCGGGTCGCATCAAGTAATAATAACTCACGGGAGTGAGGTCGATCGCACAGGGATTGAAGGATTGAGCAATTTTAGTTTAGTGGTTGATTTAGTCAAGCGAATCAAGATTTGGTTGAGAGATTTATGATTTGCAGAATTTAAATTGCATAGAAAGTAAAGGGAATGGGTAGTTGGCATGAAATTAAAGAGAATAGGAATTAAAGTGCTGAATCTTAAAGAACAAGAAATTAAATGGCAGAAACTTAGAACACAAGAAATGTAAATTGCAAAATCTTAAAGTGCAAGAAATGTAAATGGCTTGAATTGTAAAGGGAATGGGGAGTTGGATTTGCAGAAATTAAACAAGGAAATGTAAAATTGCAACAAGCAGAGGAATAAAAGAACACTTGGATTGAATCAGATCTAGAAACAGAATTGTAAATGAGCTTGAAAACAGTAAACAGGGAATGGGAAATGGGAAATCCGGATCTCAGGACCCAAGAGACTAGAAAACCAAGTCTAGATCTCAATGCCTTCCTAGATCCAACAAGAACAATTGCAAAGGAAATTGTAAATTGCAAAGAAAGTAGGTGAAGAACAATTAACCGAAACTGAAATTCAATTTTGCAGTAAAATAAGGCAGAGAGGTCTCAGGATGAGATTGAAACAGAATTTCTTCAATTCTCCAACCCAAGATCCAAGACAAGTGTAATTGAAATTCAAAACAAGAAAACTAAGAGGAAGGGAATTCAATTCTCCTTCCCCGAGACTTAGAAATTAAAATTCACTCAACACCAAAAGCTTTCCGAAAACTCTCTATGAAAACTCCAAAGAAAAGCTCTTCTAAAACTTAAATTCTAATATATTTATACACTTTCTTCAAATGGTCTTCAAGCCTTCAATTGGGCCTTTGCTCTTGGTGGAATTGGGTTGAGAGAGGCCTTGGTTGATTGCTCTTGGAGTTTGGAAAAGAACCGAATTGAACCGGGTTGGAATCATGAAAGCTTGAGTGAAAGTTGGAGTAAAAGTTAGGGTCTAACTTTTGCTCCAACTTTTCACATCAGCACCCTTGTTTTGCTGATACCAACGTTGGGGCAAAAGTTAGGGGGTCTAACTCTTGCTCCAACGTTGGCCTCCCCTTAGTTATTCATGGCGCCAACGTTAGCCAGAAAGTTAGGGGCTAACGTTGGCGCAAACTTTTGCTAGCCCAGTGAGTTTTTCAAGCGCCAACGTTAGCCAAAAAGTTAGGGGCTAACGTTGGCGCAAACTTTTGGTGCATCCAGGGAGTGTTTTTCATGCCAAAAGTTAGCCAAAAAGTTAGGGGCTAACTTTTGCTCCAGCTTTTGCCCAAAAGTTAGCCAAAAAGTTAGGGGCTAACTTTTGCTCCAGCTTTTGCTTCCTGGTTCATAATTTATCCAAGACTCAAGTCATTCCTCCTAGCCATTCCTTCTTGCATCAACCTTTCTCCAAGCTTTCTTCACCTATCATTAATCAACCAAACACATCAAAGCTATGCTCAAAATCATGAGATATTCATTCTTTCATAATATATGACAATTATAGCATAAAACCTCATGAAATAACATGAATTCATACATGGTTGATTAAATCAAAGGAAACATGAAAATCTACCCAATTGGCTTGCTTTTGGCTCAAGAAAGTGCATAATTCAATTGAAAACAAAAGAAAAAGGCTAGTGAAACTAGGCTAAGATGACTTGTCATCACCCCCGCAAGTGCATGCATAGGATATTTCTCCAAGATGGAGCTAGGCCGGTTAGACAACCGCAAAGGAGGCTCAACCCAACCATCCTGGATGTAGTGAAGAAAGAGGTCACCAGATTACTGGATGCGGGTATCATATACCCAATCTCTGACAGTGAGTGGGTGAGCCCGGTCCAGGTCGTCCCAAAGAAATCGGGCCTCACGACGGTCAAAAAGGACGATGGTGAAATGGTCACTAAAAGAGTACAAAATGCGTGGCGAGTGTGTATTGATTACAGAAGATTGAATGCCACTACACGGAAGGACCACTACCCCTTGCCCTTCATCGATTAGATGTTGGACCGTTTGGCGGGTAAATCTCACTACTGCTTTCTTGATGGATTTACTGGCTACTTCCAGATTCATATTGCTCCTGAAGATCAGGAAAAGACCACATTTACTTGTCCGTTTGGCACCTTTGCCTATAAAAGGATGCCATTTGGACTATGTAATGCACCTGCCACTTTTCAGCGGTGCATGACGAGTGTCTTTTCTGATCTAATGGAGAATTGTCTGGAAGTCTTTCTGGATGACTTCAGCATTTATGGTACTTCGTTTGATTGTTGCTTAGATAACTTGGCCAAGGTCTTAGCTAGATGTGTTGACACTAACCTTGTCTTAAATTTTGAAAAATGTCACTTCATTGTACGACAAGGTATAGTGTTTGGACATGTAGTATCTCATGAAGGCATTTCTGTCAATGTTCTGAAAACCGGTTCGAACTAGCTGGTCGAACCGGTCGAACCGTGAACCGGACACTAAAGCGGTTCGGTCAACAAAGAAAACCGCAGAATTTGATAACCGGCATTGAACTGACGAACCGGCCGGTTACCGGTCGGTCGAACCGAACCGGGACCCGGCCGGTTTTTTAAGCTGCCAGCAAAACGTCGTCGTTTTGCAATGTGGGAACCCTAATTCCCTTTTCTCCTTCGTCACTTCGTGCTTCTCCTTCACTCCAGCCTCCAGCGTCCCAGTCCCACACTCCCACTCCCACAGCACAACACCGACGAGGCCACGAGGCCACGACCCACCACGACCCACCGGCCACCACTGTGAGAGACAGAACGCCTGAAGCACTCAACGCACCAACCTCCATCGCGCCCTCAGCAGCGTCGCGCCCTCAGCAGCGTCGCCCTCAGCAGCGTCGCGCCCTCAGCAGCGTCGCCCTCAGCAGCGTCGCGTCCTCAGCAGCGTCGCGCCCTCAGCAGCGTCAGCACGGTCAGCGCCCTCAGCCACTTCGCCGTCAGCGTCTGCCTCTGAGAGAAAGCAATAGAGAAGCGTCAGCACTCAGCAGCGTTGAAGAACTGAAGTCCTCATTTCCAGGTAATTTTTATTTTTTAATTTAGTTATGAACATGATTTTGTGATGAAATCTGATATTCTGTGAACTCTGTGAACAAAGAATTTTGATGAAACTTTGAGTCTCTGAAACTGTTATGAGTGAACTGACTGAACTATGATGAAGTCATGAAACTGTGATGAAATATGAATTGATTTTGTGAATTCTGATTTTGTAAAATCTGATAGTGTGAACTCTGATTTTGTGACATGATTTTGTCATTGTGAACTCTGGTTTTGTATACTCTGATTTTGAGAGATGATTTTGTGAATTGAATTCTGAATTTTTTGAACCTGAGATGTTGTTTGTATACTCTGATTTTGGAATTTGGATGTTGTTTGTTCATTTGCTGTGAACTTGAGAGTTGAGATTATTGGGTTGGATTGCTGGTAATATTTAGGTATGGAAGAAAGTATCAACCAAGACCTACCTAGGAATAATAATGCTGAAAATAATTCTGCTTCGAATGAACGTTCTCTTCCTCCCGCGAGTAGCGAAAATCAGTCACAAACTTCTAGTGTTAGGGGGAAAACTGATCTTGCTTGGAGATACGTTGCTTTACAGAATATAAATGGAAAGCCGCATTACCAATGCTTATTTTGTTTGAGTACTTTTGGGGGCGGGGGAATTAATAGAATGAAAAAGCATTTGGCGAAGATAGGTGGAGACATAAAGAAGTGTTCTAAGGTCCCGTATGATGTAGAAAAACAAATGGAAGGTTTGTTGAAAGAGATTCAGAAAAGTAAAACTAGTAAAAGGAAAGTAAGTTTCAACGAAGAGGGTACCGATGAGTGTGAGGATGCAATTGATGAAGCAATAGCGCAAGAGGAACAACAAACTCCGAGTCAGTTACCAACTAAGGAGGTTGTTGGAGGCGATCCAAAAAAGAAAGCAAAAATTATTATTCCTCCTATGTTTGCACCAAGAACAACTCCGGGAAGTCAACCAAGTCTGAAAAGCGTGTTTCAAAACAAAGAGGCGCTTCATGAAGTTGATAAGCGAGTGGCTAGATGGCTTTTGGATTGTAGGATTCCTTTCAATGCGGTTATGTCACCTTTTTTTCAAGATATGTTGGATGGTGTAGCTGGCTTTGGGCCTGGTTATAAAGGTCCTTCTTATGACTCTTTGAGGGTTAATTTATTAGCCGATCTCAAAAGGGAGTGTCAAATGGTTGTTGATAGCTATAGGTCTGCTTGGAAAGAAACTGGATGTACTCTCATGGCTGATGGTTGGACAGATCAAAGGCAAAGAACATTGATTAATTTTTTGGTTTATTGTTCGAAAGGGTTGTGCTTTGTGAAATCTGTAGATGCGTCAAGTATGGTTAAAAATGCTTCTAGCTTGTGTGACTTGTTTTCAAAGGTGATTGAATGGATTGGACCTGATAATGTTGTTCATGTAGTGACCGATAATGCTGCGAATTATGTTGCTGCTGGTAGGCTTATTAATAAGAAATTTGAAAATATTCACTGGTCACCTTGTGCTGCTCATTGCTTGAATCTTATTCTAAAAGATATAAGCAGCATGCCACATATTTCTAGCCTTGCAACACGTGCTTCGAAGATTACCGTGTTTGTATATAATCATACGGTGTTCTTGTCCTGGCTAAGACAAAAAGAGGATTGGAGGGAGATTGTTCGTCCAGGTGCAACTCGTTTTGCCACTGTCTTCCTCACATTGATGAGTATCTTTGAGCGCAAATCGGAATTACAACATTTGGTTGTTGATACACACTTTACCGGACACAAATTAGGAAGGAGTGCTAATGGGAGAGCTGTGAGTGCAATTATCCTAGACAATAAATTTTGGGATGATTGTTTTACTGTATGCCAAATTGTGAGTCCGTTGATTAAATTGCTGAGGTTGGTAGATGCCGATGATAAACCATCATTGGGAATTGTTTATGAAGGTATGCTGAGGTCAGAAAATGGAATCAAAGAAATGTTCAAGCATAGGAAGAGTGCATATCAACCTTACACAGAGATTATCAACTCAAGATGGGACAAACATTTGAAAAAAAATCTTCACGCAGCAGCCTATTTCTTGAATCCTGATTGCTTTTTTTCTGAAAATTATAGAGAATCACCTGATGTCATGCGAGCTTTACTTGATCTTGTTACATTGCATTGCAAGGTTAATAATTTAGATTCAGTTGAGGCAATGAAAGAAATACACATATATAGAGATCGAAAGGAAAGCTTTGATAGGCCTGAAGTTGTTCCAGCTGCAAAAAAACTTCAACCTGGTAATAATATCTGTTTGATAATAAGCTTTAGTTATTTACTTATTTTATGTTTTGATTTCCTTAATTTGATAACTAATACTTGAGATATGGGATTGTAATTTATAGATGAATGGTGGAGGTTATTTGGTAGTTCTGCTCCATGTTTACAAAAAATGGCAGTTCGCATTCTTAGCCAAGCATCTGCTTCTTCAGGGTGTGAAAGGAATTGGAGTCTTTTTGATCAAATTCATACAGCAAGAAGGAATAGATTGGAGCATGATAGGCTAAGTGATATTGTGTATGTTACATATAATTTGCGTCTTAAATCCAGGTAATTTATATTTCATCCTTTCATTTCATATCATTAGATTTTGTATAGCTAATATACTAGGCTTATCATATATTGTATTTAATTTGTTAGGAATGAAAGAAAAAAAAGAAAGCAAAAGTCCCAATATGATCCAATCGATATTGAAACTATTGATAAGGTTGATTTTTGGGTGACGGAAGAGGTTGTTGAAAAAGAGCCTGATCTTCCAAGTAATATTGAAGACTTGCTTGGTGAGTATTATAGTTTATTGAACATATAATAAATTACAATAGCTTGGATCTTTAATTTATTGATAATGTGTTATATTTTCTTAGATGAGATTGATGCTGATTTAGATCAAGGTGGTGGTGGTGGTAGTACTAGTACATTTTATGCTGCACCACTTGCTTTTTCTGGTCCAAGTAGTGGAAATGAAGGTGATGAAATCAATGACGCAAATCTGCAACAAATTATGGAGGATTTTGATGGTTGATGACAAATTTGGCTCATTTTGATGCTGCTATGTTATGTTTGGTTGTTTGTTTGTTGACTTTTGAACTTTGAATTTGTATTTGAATGAGATTATAACATTTGGTTTATGTAGTACTTTTAATTTGAATGATATTTTCAAGTTTAGATTAGACTATAATTATATTTTTATGTGCTTATTTATATTTTATTTATTATTTTATTATAAAACGGTTTTTACGGTTCAACCACGGTCGTACCGGTTGAACCTATGAACCAGTGAACCAGTACCTAGAGCGGTTCGATGACCGGTTCGGTTTTCAGAACCTTGATTTCTGTAGACCCGGCTAAGGTCGATGTTATCACCACTTTACCTCACCCCTCATCTATGAGGGAGGTCTGCTCGTTTTTAGGACATGCAGGATTTATAGGTGCTTTATCAAAGATTTCAGCAAGATTGCTTTGCCATTGTCACACCTACTCCAAAAAGATGTGGAATTTGAGTTTGACAGTGAATGTGTGAAAGCTTTTGAAGAGCTAAGGAGAGTTCTTACCACGGCACCGATTGTGCGAGGTCCCAACTGGACGTTGCCATTTGAGATAATGTGCGATGTGTCAAACCATGCTGTAGGTGCCGCGCTTGCACAGCGCGATGGTAAACTCCCTTATGTCATTGCTTACTCTTCTAAAACTCTAGATGCAGCACAATCCAACTATACCACTATTGAAAAAGAACTCCTAGCTATTGTTCATGCTTTAGATAAATTCAGATATTATTTGTTAGGATCAAAGATAGTGGTATACACGGATCATGCAGCTTTAAAGTACTTATTGACAAAGAATGAGTCAAAGCCTAGACTTATACGTCGGATCTTGCTTTTGCAAGAATATGACATTGAGATTAGGGACCGGAGTGGATCTTAAAACCTGGTTGTGGATCATTTAAGCCGCATTGAGAATTTGAAATTTGATCCATTTCCGATCAATGACTCATTCCCATTGGATAGTTTGCATGCTGTGTCGGATAGCTTTTCTTGGTTTGCCCCAATGGTGAACTACTTGGTTGCGAAAATCTTCCCTCCTAACTTTTCAAAAAACCAAAGGGACAAGTTGAGGAGTGATTCCAAATACTATATTTGGGATGACCCTCACTTGTGGAAGAGGAGCGTGGACCAAGTAATTGAAAGATGTGTCCCAGAGTCTGAAATCCAACCCATTCTTGAAGCTTGTCATTCGTCCGAATATGGTGGCTACTTTGGCCCACAAAGGATCGCTAAAAAGGTGTTGGATTGTGGATTCTGGTGGCCAACCTTATTCAAGGATGCTAACCGGTTATGTGTGTCTTGCCATCAGTGTCAGAAGTCGGGAAACACATCCCAAAGGGATGAAATGCCTCAGCAACCTATGTTGTTCTGTAAGATATTTGATGTATGGGGCATTGACTTTATGGGACCGTTTCCCAACTCGAGTGGGTATCTGTATATTCTGTTAGTGGTTGACTACGTGTCAAAGTGGGTAGAGGCCATACCTACCCGCCTTGACGATGCCAATACCGTTGTTTCTTTTATTAGGAATAACATTGTATGCTGTTATGGGTCACCACGAGCAATCGTGAGCGACCAAGGATCCCACTTTTGTAATAGGAAGGTAGAGGCATTGCTCAAGTGCTATGGAGTGTCGCATAAGGTTGCTACTGCTTATCATCCACAAATAAATGGACAAGCGGAAGTGTCCAACCGAGAAATTAAGAGAATCTTGGAGAAAATGGTCAATCCACAAAGAAAGGATTGGAGCCTCCGGTTAGGAGATGCACTATGGGCGTATAGAAAGGCCTACAAGACTCCGATAGAGATGAGTCCCTTCTGGATCGTCTATGGTAAGGCATGCCACCTTCCGGTGGAGATTGAGTATGGAGCCTATTGGGCAGTAAAGCAGTGCAACATGGATTTAGCCAAGGCGGGTGAAGCCAGGAAGTTACAACTAGAGGAGCTTGAGTGTTTGAGGAATGAATCATATGAGAATGCCCAGATCTACAAAGAATAGACTAAAGCATTTCATGACCATCACATCCAGAAGAAGGACTTTCAAGAAGGTGATGAGGTTCTCCTCTACAACTCGAGGCTTCGATTCATGCCTGGCAATCTCCGTTCTAGATGGGAAGGACCTTTCAAGGTGAAGGAGATAAATCCCTATGGAGTGGTGGAGTTGTTTGATCCCAAGAGTGAAGCAACTTTCAAAGTGAATGGACATAGAGTGAAGAAGTATCATGGCTGGTGTGCGAAATCGTGATCTTTACTTCCTTGGTAACGACGCTAAAAACTTCATACGCACGTTCATATTCTTAATTTTGTTTCACAACTTTGTACAACTAACCAGCAAGAGCACTGGGTCGTCCAAGTAATAAACCTTACGTGAGTAAGGGTCGATCCCACAGAGATTGTCGGTATGAAGCAAGCTATGGTCACCTTGTAAATCTCAGTCAGGCAGATTCAACTGATTTTATGAATTGATACATAAAAGATAAATAAAATATAAAATAGGATAGTGGTACTTATATAATTCATTGGTGAGAATTTTAGATAAGCGTATAGAGATGCTTTCGTCCCTCTGAACCTCTGCTTTCCTGCTGTCTTCATCCAATCCTTCCTACTCCTTTCCATGGCAAGCTGTATATTGGGCATCACCGTTGTCAGTGGCTACATCCTGTCCTCTCTGTGAAAATGGTCCGATGCGCTGTCACTGCATGGCTAATCATCTGGAGGTTCTCGATCATACTGGAATAGGATTCACCATCCTTTTGCGTTTGTCACTACGCCCATCACTCGTGAGTTTGAAGCTCGTCACAGCCATCCCTTCCCGGATCCTACTCGGAATACCACAGACAAGGTTTAGACTTTCTGGATCTCAAGAATGGCCATCCATGGGTTCTAACTTATACCACGAAGATTCTGATTAAGAAATCTAAGAGATACTCATTCAATCGTAGGTAGAACGAAAGTGGTTGTTAGGCACACGTTCATAAGGAATGATGATGAGTGTCACGATCATCACATTCATGTTGAAGTGCGAATGAATATCTTAGAAGCGGAATAAGTTGAATTGAATAGAAAAATAGTAGTACTTTGTATTAATTCGTGAGGAACAGCAGAGCTCCACACCTTAATCTATGGTATGTGGAAACTCTACCGTTGAAAATACATAAGTGATGAGGTTCAGGCATGGCCGAATGGCCAGCCCCCAAACGTGATCTAAAGATGAAACTAAAGATGTAAATACAATAGTAAAAAGTCCTATTTATACTAAACTAGTTACTAGGGTTTACAGAATTGAGTAAATGATGCAGAAATCCACTTCTGGGGCCCACTTGGTGTGTGCTTGGGCTGAGTTTGAAGTTTACACGTGGAGAGGTCATTCTTGGAGTTGAACGCCAGTTTGTGACGTGTTTCTGGCGTTGAACTCCACTTTGCAACTTGTTTCTAGCGCTGAACGCCAGACTGCAACATGGAACTGGCGTTCAACACCAGTTTGCGTCATCTAAACTCAGGCAAAGTATGGACTATTATATATTGCTGAAAAGCCCTGGATTTCTACTTTCTAACGCAATTAGAAGCGCGCCATTTGAAGTTATGTAGCTCCAGAAAATCCACTTTGAGTGCAGGGAGGTCAGAATCCAACAGTATCTGCAGTCCTTCTTCAACCTCTGAATCTGATTTTTGCTCAGGTCCCTCAATTTCAGCCAAAAAATACATGAAATCACAAAAAAACACACAAACTCATAGTAAAGTCCAGAAATGTGAATTTTAATTAAAAACTAATAAAAATATACTAAAAACTAACTAAATCATACCGAAAACTATGTAAAAACAATGCCAAAAAGCGTATAAATTATCCGCTCATCAATGGCTACAAGCCCCCAAAAGAGCTAGAGGTGTTCCTATTGGTGGATGCACCAAGGAGAGAGGCAGCTTAAGAAAAGGACCGTCCAACTTAAGGACGTTAAAGAAAAGTGCTTGGTGGGAGGCACCCTACCGTGGTAAGATCTTCCTTGTGTATACCATCTAGTTTATAACCCTAAATTCTTGTGAATTTTGTGATTTATTGATGATTGATTAATTACATAGGAATGCTAGTTTTATTCTTGTTTAATAAATAGGATGTTCATATAGTTTTCATCATTTTGGTATGGATGAATTGTTGAAGTAGGGAGAATGCCATGTTTTGGATAATACATGAAATTGTGAAGTGCTCTCTTTGACTACTAGCTTAAGCACCTACCAAGAATATGTTAGAATAGGTCTTGTTATGTTGAAAAAAAAAAGAAGAGAAAAAGGAAAAATGGGCACCGACGCGCCAGCGCACTGTGCGCGCGCGCGCCGGTGGTGCACTTCCAACTCTTGGGCCAAAAACCCGAGAGTCATGCCCACTTCATGCTCATCTCGCGCCAGACACCCACGCGTCCGCGTGCTTGCCGCCCGCGCGCACCTTTGCAAATCGCCCATCGACGCACAAGCGCATTGTGCGCGCGCGCGCCGATGGCGCTATGTGGACTCCCTGGAACGAAGACCAGAGAGTTATGCAACATTTATGCCACACTTGTGCCCGCACCGACGCGTCCGCGCCGGTTGCCAACTGACTCAACCACGCGCCTGCGCAAGGTGAGCGTCCGCGCGCTTGCGCCACTCACCAACTCTGGTACAAAACCCAGAGACTTATGCCAACTTTGTGCCAGTCTTGTGCTAGGGGCACAACTGACCTCGCGCATGCGCACCACTGACGCGCACGCGTCCCTTGCCAACATCTCACCGACGCGCCAGCGCACTGTGCACGCGCACGCCGGTTGCGCGAATTAGTTTTAAAGCTTCGCGCCTTGTTCTGTTCCCCTTTCTCACCTCTTTTCATATCTTCTTTCTCCTTCTTCCTTCTCCATCAATTCTCCTTTCTTCTTCTTCTTCCACAATCCACCACTACCGTCTCCGGCCACTCACCGGCGACAACCACCTCTTCCGGTGGCACTACATCTCTTCCATTTCTTTCTCATCTTCACAAAAGAAATTTCAACCTTGTTCTTTTACACTTCTCAAGGTTCTACTCCCTCCATATCTCATTTATTATTTTCTTTGCATTATTTCTTCTTTTAGTTAGACTCTTTTTTGTTTGCTTACTTTTCATTTTCCTTATTTTTCCATGGACTATTATATATTGCTGAAAAGCCCTGGATGTCTATTTTCTAACGCAATTAGAAGCGCGCCATTTGAAGTTCTGTAGCTCCAGAAAATCCACTTTGAGTGCAGGGAGGTCAGAATCCAACAGTATCTGCAGTCCTTCTTCAACCTCAATATGATTTTTGCTCAGGTCCCTCAATTTCAGCCAGAAAATACCTGAAATCACAGAAAAACACACAAACTCATAGTAAAGTCTAGAAATGTGAATTTTAATTAAAAACTAATAAAAATATACTAAAAACTAACTAAATCATACTGAAAACTATGTAAAAACAATGCCAAAAAGCGTATAAATTATCCGCTCATCACAACACCAAACTTAAATTGTTGCTTGTCCCCAAGCAATTGAAAATCAAATAGGATAAAAAGAAGAGAATATACTATAAATTCCAAAATATCAATGAAACATAGCTCCAATCAGATGAGCGGGACTCGTAGCTTTTTGCCTCTTGAATAGTTTTGGCATCTCACTTTATCCATTGAAGTTCAGAATGATTGGCATCTATAGGAACTCAGAGTTCAGATAGTGTTATTGATTCTCCTAGTTCAGTATGTTGATTCTTGAACACAGCTACTTTATGAGTCTTGGCCGTGGCCCTAAGCACTTTGTTTTCCAGTATTACCACCGGATACATAAATTCCACAGACACATAACTGGGTGAACCTTTTTAGATTGTGACTCAGCTTTGCTAAAGTCCCCAATTAGAGGTGTCCAGGGTTCTTAAGCACACTCTTCTTTTTGTTTTGGACCTTGACTTTAACCGCCCAGTCTCAAGTTTTCACTTGACACCTTCACGCCACAAGCACATGGTTAGGGACAGCTTGGTTTAGCCACTTAGGCCAGGATTTTATTCCTTTAGGCCCTCCTATCCACTGATGCTCAAAGCCTTGGATCCTTTTTGTTACCCTTGCCTTTTGGTTTTAAGAGCTTTTGGCTTTTTCTGCTTGCTTTTTCTTTTTCTCTCTTTTTTATTTTTTTTTATTTTTTTCTGCAAGCTTTTGTATATTCACTGCTTTTTCTTGCTTCAAGAATCAATTTTATGATTTTTCAGATTATCAGATAACATTTCTCTTTTTTCCTTATTCTTCAAGAGCCAACATATTTAACATTCATAAACAACAATTTCAAAAGACATATGCACTGTTCAAGCATTCATTCAGAAAACAAAAAGTATTGTCACCACATCAAAATAATTAAACTAGTTTCAAGGATGAATTTGAAACCATGTACTTGTTCTTTTGTAATTAAAATATTTTTCATTCAAGAGAGGTGATGGATTCATATTCACTACTTTAAGGCATAGACACTTGAATACTAATGATCATGTAATAAGACACAAATATAGATAAACATTTAACATAAAAATGAAAAACAGAAAATTTAAGAACAAGGAATGAGTCCACCTTAGTGATGGTGGCGTTTTCTTCTTGAGGAACCAATGATTTTCTTGAGCTCTTCTATGTCTCTTCCTTGTCTTTGTTTCTCCTCCCTCATTGCTCTTTGATCTTCTCTAATTTCATGGAGGATGATGGAGTGCTCTTGATGTTTCACCCTTAGTTGTCCCATGTTGGAACTTAATTCTCCTAGGGAGGTGTTGATTTGCTCCCAAAAATTCTGTGGAGGAAAGTGCATCCCGTGAGGCATTAGTGGTTATTGAAAAAAAAGCAATGCTTTTTCCACACCAAACTTAAAATGTTTGCTCGTCCTCGAGCAAAAGAAGAAAGAAAGGATGAGAAGAAGAAGAAGAGATGGAGGTGTGTTGATGGTTTGAATTTGAGCGGGTGGGTGTAGGTGGGTTGTATGATGGTTTTAGGGGAGTAATGGAGGTGATTGGTAGAGGTTATTTTTGGGGAAGAGTGTCATAGAAAGAGAGGATGAGTGTTGAGAAAAGGGGCGAATATGAGTGGAGGTAGGTGGGGATCCTGTGGGGTCCACAGATCCTGAGATGATCCTGTAGGGTCCACAGATCCTGAGGTGTCAAGGATTTACATCCCTGCACCAATTAGGCGTGTAAAACGCCTTTGCATGGAATTCTGGCGTTTAAACGCCGAAGTGATGCTTGTTCTGGGCGTTCAACGCCCATGTGCAGCATGTTTCTGGCGTTGAATGCCAGCTCCATGCTTTTTTCTGGCGTTCAGTGCCAGCTCTGTGCTCTGTTCTGGCGTTGAATGCTAGCCAGATGCTCCTTACTGGCGTTTAAACGCCAGTAAGTCCTTGCTCCAGGGTGTGATTTTTCTTCTGCTGTTTTTGATTCTGTTTTTAATTTTTGTATTTATTTTGTGACTCCACATGATCATGAACCTAATAACACATGAAAGAACAATAAAAAAAAATAAAATTAGATAAATAAAAATTAGGTTGCCTCCCAACAAGCGCTTCTTTAATGTCAATAGCTTGACAGTGGGCTCTCACAGAGCCACACAGGTGATCAGGTCAATTTTATAGACTCCCAACACCAAACTTAGAGTTTGATTGTGGGGGGCTTTGGTTGACTCTGTACTGAGAGAAGCTTTTCATGCTTCCTCCCCATTGTTACAGAAGGATAGCCTTGGGCCTTAAACGCAAGGTAGTCCCCATTCAATTGAAGGACTAATTCTCCTCTGTTAACATCTATCACAGCTTTTGCTGTGGCCAGGAAGGGTCTTCCAAGGATGATGGATTCATCCTCATCCTTCCCAGTGTCTAGGATTATGAAATCAGCAGGGATGTAAAGGCCTTCAACCTTTACTAACACGTCCTCTACTAGTCCATAAGCCTATTTTATTGAGTTGTCTGCCATCTCTAATGAGATTCTGGCAGCTTGCACCTCAAAGATTCCTAGTGTCTCCATTACAGAGAGTGGCATGAGGTTTATCCC
This sequence comes from Arachis hypogaea, assembly GCF_003086295.3. Lineage (NCBI taxonomy): Eukaryota > Viridiplantae > Streptophyta > Magnoliopsida > Fabales > Fabaceae > Arachis > Arachis hypogaea. The sequence continues at coordinate 105,321,303 of NC_092051.1, forward strand.
TGACCCAAGGTCACATAGAGCCTTCTCAAAGGTCATGGTGCCTATGGTACAAGGTATTAAGAACTTTCCAGGATCTTGTTTCTTCTGAGGTAATGTCAGTTGATCCAGATCACTTAGTTCATTGATGAGCAAGGGATGTTCATCTTCCCAAGTCTCATTACCAAATAATTTGGAATTTAGCTTCATGATTGCACCAAGGTACTTGGCAACTTGCTCTTCAGTAACATCCTCATTCTCTTCAGAAGAAGAATACTCATCAGAGCTCATGAATGGCACAAGGAGGTTCAATGGAATCTCTATGGTCTCCAGATGAGCCTCAGAGTCCTTTGGTTCCTCAAAGGGAAACTCCTTGTTGATCACTGGACGTCCCAGGATGTCTTCCCCACTGGGATTCACGTCCTCTTCCTCCCCTGTAGGTTCGGCCATGATTGTTATATCAATGGGCTTGCACTCTCTCTTTGGATTCTCTTCTGTATTGCTTGGGAGAGTACTAGGAGGGGTTTCAGTGATTCCTTTACTCAGCTGGCCCACTTGTGCTTCCAAATTTCTAATGGAAGACCTTGTTTCATTCATGAAACTCACAGTGGCCTTAGATAGATCAGAGACTAAATTTGCTAAGCTAGATGGATTCTGCTCAAAATTCTCTGTTTGTTGCTCAGTGGATGATGGAAAAGGTTTACTATTGTTAAACCTGTTTCTTCCACCATTATTAAAGCCTTGTTGAGGCTTTTGTTGATCCTTCCATGAGAAATTTGGATGATTTCTCCATGAGGGGTTATAGGTGTTTCCATAAGGTTCACCCATGTAATTCACCTCTGCAATTGTAGGGTTCTCAAGATCATAAGCTTCTTCTTCAGAAGATGCCTCTTTAGTACTGTTGGATGATTCCTTCACTCCATTCAAACTCTGAGAGATCATATTGACTTGCTGAGTCAATATTTTATTCTGAGCCAATATGGCATTCAGAGTATCAATTTCAAGAACTCCCTTCCTCATAGGCGTCCCATTATTCACAGGATTCCTTTCAGAAGTGTACATGAACTGGTTATTTGCAACCATGTCAATGAGTTCTTAAGCTTCTGCAGGCGTTTTCTTTAGGTGAATGGATCCACCTGCAGAATGGTCCAGTGACATCTTTGATAGTTCAGACAGACCATCATAGAATATATCCAGAATGGTCCATTCTGAAAGCATGTCAGAAGGACACTTTTTGGTTAGTTGCTTATATCTCTCCCAAGCTTCATAGAGGGATTCACCTTCTTTCTGTCTGAAGGTTTGAACATCCACTCTAAGCTTACTAAGCTTTTGAGGAGGAAAGTACTTGGCTAAGAAAGCCGTGACCAGCTTATCCCAAGAGTTCAGGCTATCTTTAGGTTGAGAGTCCAACCATACTCTAGCTCTGTCTCTTACAGCAAACGGGAAAAGCATAAGCCTGTAGACCTCGGGATCAACCCCATTGGTCTTAACATTATCACAGATCTGCAAGAATTCAGTCAAGAACCGAAAAGGATCTTCAGATGGAAGTCCATGAAACTTGCAGTTCTGTTGCATCAGAGAAACTAATTGAGGTTTAAGCTCAAAGTTGTTTGCTCCAATGGCAGGAATTGAGATGCTTCTTCCATGTAAATTGGAATTAGGTGCAGCGAAGTCACCAAGCATCCTCCTTGCATTATTATTATTTTCGGCCATATTGTCTTCTTCTTTTTCGAAAATTTCTGTCAGATTTTCTCCAGAGAATTGTGCTTTAGCTTCCCTTAGCTTCCTCTTCAGAGTCCTTTCAGGTTCAGGATCAGCTTCAACAAGAATGTTCTTATCCTTGTTCCTGCTCATATGAAAAAGAAGAAGAAAGCAGAAAATATGGAATCCTCTATGTCACAGTATAGAGATTCCTTTATGTGAGTTGAAGAAGAGAAGAATGTAATGTAAGGAAGAGAAGAGGAAAAACTCGAACACAGAGAGGAGGATGGGGTTCAAATTTTTGGGTGGAAGAGAAGTGTTAGTAGATGAATAAATAAATAGAAGGAGATGAGAGGTGAGGGAATTTTGAAAATTAATTAAAATAAAAATTAAATTTAAAGTTAAATTTCAAAAATTAAAGTTTGAAATTAAATTAAAAATTAAAATTTAAAATAATTAGTTAATTAAAAAGGAATTTTGAAAAAAAAAAGGGAGGGATTTTCGAAAATTAAAGGTAGAAAGTTAGTTGGGCAGTTTTGAAAAAGATAAGAATCAAACAAAAAGTTAAGTGGTTAAGAGATTTTGAAAATCAAATTTTGGCAAGATAAGATTGAAATTTGAAAAAGATGTGATTGAAAATTATTTTGAAAAAGGTTTGAAAAAGAAATTTAAAAAGATTCGATTTTGAAAATTAAAGTTGATTACTTGACTAACAAGAAACAAAAAGATTTGATTTTAAAATTTAAAGATTGAACCTTTCTTATTAGGCAAGTAACAAACTTTACATTTTTGAATCAATCACATTAATTGTTAGTAATATTTTCAAAAATTATGAGATATAATTAAGAAAAAGATTTTTGAAAAATATTTTTATAATTTTCGAAAATAAATAAGAAAAAATGAAAAAGATTTGATTTTTGAAAAAGATTTTGAAAAAGGTAGGATTTTTAAATTGAAAATTTGATTTGACTCATAAGAAACAACTAAATTTTAAAAAGTTTTGAAAAAGTCAACTCAAATTTTCGAAAATTTATGAGTGAAAAAGGGAAAGATTTTTTTTTTATTTTTGAATTTTTAATGATGAAAGAGAAAAACACAAAATTGACTCAATGCATGAAAATTTTGGATCAAAACATGTGATGCATGCAAGAACACTATGAATGTCAAGATGAACACCAAGAACACTTTGAATGTCAAGATGAACACCAAGAACTTATTTTTGAAAAATTTTCAAAAAAAGAAAACATGCCAGACACCAAACTTAAAAAAATTTTAATTTTTAGACACTAATAATTCAAGAATGCATATGAAAAACAAGAAAAGACACAAAACAAGAAAATATGAAGATCAAACAAGAAGACTGGCCAAGAACGACTTGAAGATCATGAAGAATGCAATGCATGAAATTTTCGAAAATAATTTTTTAGAAAATTAAAAAGATGCAATTGACACCAAACTTATTATTTTATTAAACTTTTTTTGATTTTTTTCGAAATTTAATTGGGAAAAATGAAAAAAAGAAATTTTTTTTTGTATTTTTTGAAAATAAGAATTAAAAAGCTTAAAATTAAAATAAAATTACCTAATCTGAGCAACAAGATGAACCGTCAGTTGTCCAAACTCGAACAATCCCTGGCAACGGCGCCAAAAACTTGGTGTGCGAAATCGTGATCTTTACTTCCTTGGTAACGGCGCTAAAAACTTCATACGCACGTTCATATTCTTAATTTTGTTTCACAATTTCGTACAACTAACCAGCAAGTGCACTGGGTCATCCAAGTAATAAACCTTACGTGAGTAAGGGTCGATCCCATGGAGATTGTCGGTATGAAGCAAGATATGGTCACCTTGTAAATCTCAGTCAGGCAGATTCAACTGATTTTATGAATTGATACGTAAAAGATAAATAAAATATAAAATAGGATAGTGGTACTTATGTAATTCATTGGTGAGAATTTCAGATAAGCGTATAGAGATGCTTTCGTCCCTCTGAACCTCTACTTTCCTGCTGTCTTCATCCAATTCTTCCTACTCCTTTCTATGGCAAGCTGTATATTGGGCATCACCGTTGTCAGTGGCTACATCCCGTCGTCTCTGTGAAAATGGTCCGATGCGCTGTCACTGCATGGCTAATCATCTGGAGGTTCTCGATCATACTGGAATAGGATTCACCATCCTTTTGCGTTTGTCACTACGCCCAGCACTCGTGAGTTTGAAGCTCGTCACAGCCATCCCTTCCCGGATCCTACTCGGAATACCACAGACAAGGTTTAGACTTTCTGGATCTCAAGAATGGCCATCCATGGGTTCTAACTTATACCACGAAGATTCTGATTAAGAAATCTAAGAGATACTCATTCAATCGTAGGTAGAACGAAAGTGGTTGTTAGGCACACGTTCATAAGGAATGATGATGAGTGTCACGATCATCACATTCATGTTGAAGTGCGAATGAATATCTTAGAAGCGGAATAAGTTGAATTGAATAGAAAAATAGTAGTACTTTGTATTAATTCGTGAGGAACAGCAGAGCTCCACACCTTAATCTATGGTATGTGGAAACTCTACCGTTGAAAATACATAAGTGATGAGGTTCAGGCATGGCCGAATGGCCAGCCCCCAAACGTGATCTAAAGATGAAACTAAAGATGTAAATACAATAGTAAAAAGTCCTATTTATACTAAACTAGTAACTAGGGTTTACAGAATTGAGTAAATGATGCAGAAATCCACTTTCGGGGCCCACTTGGTGTGTGCTTGGGCTGAGTTTGAAGTTTACACGTGGATAGGTCATTCTTGGAGTTGAACGCCAGTTTGTGACGTGTTTCTGGCGTTGAACTCCACTTTGCAACTTGTTTCTGGTGCTGAACGCCAGACTACAACATGGAACTGGCGTTCAACGCCAGTTTGCATCATCTAAACTCGAGCAAAGTATGGACTATTATATATTGCTGGAAAGCCCTGGATGTCTACTTTCCAACGCAATTAGAAGTGCGCCATTTGAAGTTCTGTAGCTCCAGATTTTGAGTGCAGGGAGGTCAGAATCCAATAGTATCTGTAGTCCTTCTTCAACCTCTGAATCTAATTTTTGCTCAGGTCCCTCAATTTCAGCCAGAAAATACCTGAAATCACAGAAAAATACACAAACTCATAGTAAAGTCCAGAAATGTGAATTTTAATTAAAAACTAATAAAAATATACTAAAAACTAACTAAATCATACTGAAAACTATGTAAAAACAATGCCAAAAAGCGTATAAATTATCCGCTCATCAATGGCTACAAGCCCCCAAAAGAGCTAGAGGTGTTCCTATTGGAGGATGCACCAAGGAGAGAGGAAGCTTAAGAAAAGGACCGTCCAACTTAAGGACGTTAAAGAAAAGTGCTTGGTGGGAGGGACCCCACCGTGGTAAGATCTTCCTTGTGTATACCATCTAGTTTATAACCCTAAATTCTTGTGAATTTTGTGATTTCTTGATGATTGATTAATTACATAGGAATGCTAGTTTTATTCTTGTTGAATAAATAGGATGTTTATATAGTTTTCATCATTTTGGTATGGATGAATTGTTGAAGTAGGGAGAATGCCATGTTTTGGATAATACATGAAATTGTGAAGTGCTCTCTTTGACTACTAGCTTAAGCACCTACCAAGAATATGTAAGAATAGCACTTGTTATGTTGAGAAAAAAAAGAAGAGAAAAAGGAAAAATGGGCACCGACGCGGTAGCAAACTGTGCGCGCGCGCCAGCGCACTGTGCGCGTGCGTGCCGGTGGTGCACTTCCAACTCTTGGGCCAAAAACCCGAGAGTCATGCCCACTTCATGCTCATCTCGCGCCTGACACCCACGCGTCCGCGTGCTTGCTGCTGGCGCGCACCTTTGCAAATCGCCCATCGACGCACAAGCGAACTGTGCGCGCGCGCGCCGATGGCGCTATGTGGACTCCCTGGTACGAAGACCAGAGAGTTATGAAACATTTATGCCACACTTGTGCCCGCACCGACGCGTCCGCGCCGGTTGCCAACTGACTCAAGCACGCTCCTGCGCAAGGTGCGCGTCCGCGCGCTTGCGCCTCTCACCAACTCTGGTACAAAACCCAGAGACTTATGCCAACTTTGTGCCAGTCTTGTGCTAGGGGCACAACTGACCTCGCGCATGTGCACCACTGACGCGCACGCGTCCCTTGGCAACATCTCACCGACGTGCCAGCGCACTGTGCGCGTTTTAAAGCTTCGCGCCTTGTTCTGTTCCCCTTTCTCACCTCTTTTCATATCTTCTTTCTCTTTTTTCCTTCTCCATCACTTCTCCTTTCTTCTTCTTCTTCCACAATCCACCACTACCGTCTCCGGCCATTCACCGGCGACAACCACCTCTTCCGGTGGCACTACATCTCTTCCATTTCTTTCTCATCTTCACAAAAGAAAATTCAACCTCGTTCTTTTACACTTCTCAAGGTTCTACTCCCTCCATATCTCAATTATTATTTTCTTTGCATTATTTCTTCTTTTAGTTAGACTCTTTTCTGTTCGCTTACTTTTCCTTTTCCTTATTTTCCATGGATGTTGAATTTGAGTTTAAATTACTTTAATAGATCTTTTGTCATTTTTTTATCTTTGCCAATATGTGATGTTTACGTGATGATTGATGTTCCATTTTAGGCTCCAAATTGATTGAGTATCTCATAATTGCTCTTTGCTTGATAATTGCATGTCAAGTGTTCGAGGAAATGCATGAATGCCATTTTGGTTCATTTTCATCATGTACTTTCAATTTGGTGCTTCTCCTCATTTACTTGTTGTCTGCTATACGCATTGAGTCCACTTTGCTTGCTAATTAGCTACTCATTGAACATGACTTGCTCTTTGTTATGGATGTTTGAGACTGTACTTCTCATGCCATTTTGCATGCTTCACTTCCTCTCGCATCCCAAGCCAAGTGTTGTGACCCATGTCTTTATGATTATATTGTTGCAATTTTTCTTTTGGGTACTACCTTTTACTTGCATGTTTTGTTAAAATGACTCTTTGGGTTTAATATTTTCCTGTTTCCATTCCTTCTTCAAGATGGTCACCAAGAAAGGTAAGGAGACCGTTTCAAGGAAACCGGCCGCAAAAAGGGCACTCCAAGGGCCAAGCTCTAAGGCACACTCTTCATTAGGAGCCAAACACCTATCTAAGAAGGCGAAGACACCCGCTCCTATTGATGAGAATGAAAAGAGCAAACCGGCAAAAGATTCTTCAAGGTTCCCTAACCGCTTCTGTGAACTTATGTTCCCCTCCATAGCTGTACGAAACTATTATCCTGAGCATCTACTTGCTCCACTGGACAAGGTTGCTCCTTATATTCTACCCCGTATTGAATGGCGAGGATGGGAGTTTCTTTTGAGGAAACCAAGGGAGATCAACCTCTCTTGGGTGGAAGAATTTTACACTAACTACTATCTTTCCTCCCTTCAATCGGTTTACATGCGCCGAAAGCAAGTCTCGGTTTTAGAAGAGGCTATTCAGCAAGTGCTTAATGTCCTACCAGTACCAAGTGAGATGGATGGCTACCAAGAAGTCTTACATCAGCGAGAGAAGTTTGGATTTGATTGGGACTCGATCTTCTGAGTCATTGCTGAACCAGAGGCATTTTGGATCCATGGTCGACTCCGGATGAGGCCCAAGAGCATTGACGCTCGCTTCCTCACTGTAGAAGCTAGAGCTTGGGTCCAGATCCTATCCCACTATGTGCTACTTAGCACCCACAAGTCGTCCTTCATGGCGGATTTCGCCTTATTTGTTTGGTGTGTTCTCACAGAGAGGCCGGTGAATATTCCGTTTCTTGTCAAGCAAGCGATGAGTCAAGTCCACGCCCGGGATAATTTGTCATTTCCAGTATTGGTATCTGATTTAGTTGCTGCTGTGGGTGTTCCTTGGGAAGCCAAGGACAGGAAGATTATAGTTCTGGCCAAGGGCGATGTGGTCCTAAGTGGAAAATACTTACATCTTCCCATGAACAACCCAAGCCTTGACATAGCCCTTCCATCTACTATTCCTTCCACCTCATCATCACCACCACGGCAAAGATCCACACTTCAAAGGATAGAAGATCTACACCAGAAGCTTGATAGATATGAGCGGCGCAATCAACGCCGATACACTTACATCAAGAAGCTTCTGCGTTGTGTTACCCCTAGCATAGAGGAACCCGAAATATTCACATCCACCTCAAACCCAAGTGATGGGAGCTCTAAAGGAGAGGATAGTGACGGTTCCGGTCCAGACCGCCCTTTGCGCATTGTTCGTAGCATGGAGGACCGTGCTAAATTCTAAGTGTGCGGAGGTTGTTCGACTGATCTCCATGGGTAACAATCTCTTCCTTTCAATACCCATGGATTTATCTTTTGCTTAGTAGTTAGTACAATGTTAGTACATTGCATGTGTAGTTAGTTTTGCTTGTAAATACTCCTTGCATGATAGTTAGTTTCTATAGAGTTGCTTGGTCAAAATAATAATTTTTTCCCCAAGAAACTGTGTTTTGGGGTACCCTACCAAATTTTGAAAAAATTTTTACAGGAAACTTGCTTTAAGAATGTAATTTGGAACATAGTAATTGAGCTAAGAACACAAACATGTAAGTTTTGAGCCTATTGCATGGTTACATCTTCTAACCATTAATTCCCATTCTTGTGTGCATATCTCTCTCTATGATTGTGATCCTTGCTTTGTCTGATTCTATATGTCCATTACTTGTGTATGAATGCATTTACATGATTGAGGCCATCATTTCAATAGTCACTTTTCCCAAATGACCTTAACCCTTTTATCTACCATCGCTAACCAATTTTGAGCCTATGATAAACCCTTTTTGTTCTTAAATAGAGCACATCAACAACCCTAAGTGAAAAATCATGAATGTCCCTAAATTTGGATCCTTGATTAGCTTAGGTAAGTTAGGATGTGTATCATTCAATTAAGAGGGTATACTTGGAAAATTTGGGTAGATATAGAGGTGTGTAATTGTAGTGTAATTGAAATTCTAGGATTTGGGAACATACTCATGTATTAAATGGCTGAACCATATGCATTGAAACTTTTGTGCATGAAACCCCAAGAAAAAGAGGACAAAGAAACCCCAAGACAAAGTAATAAAAAAAAAATAATGCATATGGGATGTGAATTGAAAAGAATGTATGAGTATGCAAAAAGTGAAACTCAAGGGTAGTTGGGTAATGTATTATAGTTGTATAGGTTGTTCTATGTGTCTAGTGGGATCCTAGATTAATCAAGGACTCAAATTTTAAGCTCACTTGGCCATATACATCCTTACCTTCACCCTAGCCCCATTACAACCCATGAATAAGACCTCATGATACTTGTAAGCATGCATTAAGTAATTGTTGATTGTTAGATGAAAGACAAATCTTGGAAAGCATGATTAGGAGAGGATTGAGTGACGAACCCTATACACTTGAGCGAATAGAGCGGATACACTTCCGGTGAGGGTTCGATGCTCAATTCTTTGTTCCCGGCTTTCACAAGAGTTCATCTAGCAAGTTATATGCACTCCTTAGTGATGTTCAATTTGGTAGGATTCATGAGCTACATAATATTTTCACCCTATATGCTCACATGTGTTCTTGGAGGATAGATTTACCCTTGACCAAGTAGGTAGATGACTTTACATTAGTTGCATGCATTCACTTAGGTAGTTTGCATTTCATAAACCCTTTCTCACCATGATCTTTGGTCTTTTTATTCGAAGCATGAGGAAATGCTTGGTTTAAGTGTGGGGAGATTTGATAAACCCCAATTTTATGGTTTATCTTGTGTAGAATTTAGAGGGTTTTGTCAATATTTTCCGCACTTATTCATAAGAAATGCATTGTTTTGTGTTTCCTTCTTAATATTGCTCCATGATGAAAATCATGCTTATTTTGCCTTAAAATTACCATATTTTAATCCTCTTCTATTACCATTCGATGCCGTGATGTATTTGTGGAGTGATTTCAGAAATTATAGGGTAGGAATGGCCTAGAAGAGAGGAAGAAAGCATACACAAGAGGAAGGAACATGAAGATTTGGATTTTGGGAAATTCAGCATTGGCGCGCACGCGCACTCCACGCGCACACGTAGATGAGGATGGCTGGAAGCGGCGCGCAAGGATGGACGCATCCGCGTGGATCGGAGGATTCCTATCGACACGCACGTGCACATGGCGTGCACGCGTGGATCACAAAAGCAATTGGCGCGCACGCACGCATGGCGCGTACGCGCGGAAAGCTGCACGTGACCTCATTAAAGGAAATCGTGCCTGGTGATTTCTGAGGCTCATCAGGCCTAAATTCAAGCTGTTTCTGCATGGAAAAGACCCAAGGATGCTAGGGGAAAAGGGGGGGGGGATCAATCATTTTACACTTAGACACAATTTTAGCTAGTTTTTTGGTTCTTTGTTCTTCTAGAGAGAGAAACCTTTGTTCCTCTCTAGAGCTAGTTTCAATTTGATCTTCCCTTGTTGAATTCTGAATTGGATCTTGTTAATTACTAGTTTTAATTGTTCAATTTGAATTCCTTGGTATAATGTTTCTTAGATCTTGTGATAGTTTTATGAATTCTTGTCAATTATCACTTTATACCCATTTCATGAATGTTGTGAATCTTGACTTGTTGATGTTACATTGATGATTTCTATGATTAATTGTGTTGTTTGGATGATTGTATGTTGATAATTGTTAGTGGGTACTTGTTAATTTCAATTTAATTGCAATTTGGAACATGTCTTTTGTTAATGCTTACCATGTGTTCGATGAATTGTTTACCTTGATTATGGAGTAGTTCTCTTTACTCTTGGCTTAGGCTAAGGGAATTGGGTAAACTTGAGTCATTGGGTCTAATGGATTTGATGATTTGGGAGCCCTTAGTGGTTAATTTGATAGCCATTGATGCTAACCTTCTATTAAGTCAATTAGTAGTGAGGTTAGAACTTATGGGTTGATGTTGACCAAACCATTTGACGTACTTCAAGTATAGAAGTAGACTTAATGAGTTTGGTTCCTCATAATTGTCAAGATATGGTTATTAGACAAGGATGGTGACCCCAATTCCCATGCCTAGCCAAGAGTTGCTTTTATCATTCATATATGAAAACCCAAATTCTTAATTACTTGTCTTAGTTATAGTTACTTGTTTAGTTTAGAATAGAATCATATTGGATGTTACCTGTTAGTTTGGAATTGCTCATGTCTTGCTTAGTTATTTGAATTAGTTTCTTACATTTTAAGATTGCATGCTTGTTAAGATTCCCATTTATTTTCTTGCTCATGACTTACAACCCCGGAATTCTAACCAATGTTGAAGCACATGTTTGCCCATTCCTTGTGAGACGACCCAAGATTTGAATACTTCGGTTATTTCTATTTGGGTTGAACTTGTGACAACCAAATCCCTTCTAAATTTGATACTCGGGGATTATTGTTGGGTAGAGCTATACTACCAACGCGGTTTTCATTGAGAAATTCTATTCCAACGTAGCCCCCGAGTCCACATCAGTAGGCTCAACATTAGTTCACAAGGGTTGATAAAGGGGTAAGGCTAATTTGGGTGTGTGAGCTAAAAATGAACAAAGGCCTCAATCGCATATATGCATTCAAACATTAACAATGGACATATAGAATCAAGCAAACCAAAAATCACAATCTTAGAGAGAACAATACATACCAAACAAAGTATTGGTTGAAAAGTGCAACCAATTAATTAGGCTCAAAATCTCACTAGGTTTGTGTGTTCTAGCTCTAAAACCATGTTCCAAAATTTAATTTTTCTCAAGCAAGTTCAACAAAAATTTTAGCTCTAATTAGTGGAACGCCTTAAAATAATTTTTTTTGGAAAAGAAATAATTACTTCAACCAAGTGATTCTAATAAGTGGTTGGATGGAAAAATAATTCATCTAGTTCATGCGTACCTAATCACTTAACAAGCATAAGTAAGATATGTACAAATCTAGATATATTTATAAACAACTACTATGCAAAAAGTACTTAAATGCAAAAACTAGCTATGAAATGCAAATGATCCTAATTAACAAAAGAAAACTAAGATTTAGGTGTTGAAGAGAAGGGTCGTTACCTACGGAAGTTGGTCACCGACCTCCCCACATTTAAAATTTTGCACGGTCCTCCATGCCATTAGTGATGAACAGAGTGGGTCTGGGAGTGTCACTTCTAATGGCCATAGGATGGTGAGATAAGGACGTCTTCATGTTCACCCCTTGATTATTTTCTTCGACATGATCCGAGGTGTACTCCAGAGTGTCGGGTTCCTCCATAGGTGGGTTGGTACAACTAATGAGCTTATGGTAGAGCTAATGGTCTGGCAGTATCTGCATGTGAGTTCTTATTCTTCCATTTGGTTGCAACATGGGACCTAATCCGTTTCCCATGTGGGCACTTCTCTCTCTGCCTCATCAATGCATTTAGTCTTTTATCAAGCTTTGAAACCTGCGCTTTAGTGAGCGCTTTTGTAGGTGTCTTCTTGGAAGTCTTTTCCTTTCATTTCTTGGTGGCCATCCTGAAAAAGAAGAAAAAGAAGAAACATTAAGCTCATAGAGATAGACACCAGAATTAAGAAAGTGTAAGTGAGAATTAATGCTGAAAAGGGTAAAGTGTCTCAAATACATGGTAGCTACAATATGTAAGTAAGACATCAATAGGAGCATTGAGGCATATCACTAGCACTAGATGCAAGAGTGAAGGAAATACATAAGTATCAATCATGAAAAGAGTAACCTCAAGCATCGATATCAACAATGATGAACACATGCAAGATTAGTTAGGACATGAGAAAAGTGCTAGCTCAACTAACTCCAAGACAATAAAGCATAAAAGATGAAGAATATGGAGTTAGAGAGGATGAAGTTACTAATTCTTGTGTGATGTGACAAAGATAACAAATCATAAACAATAAGGAAATTGATCATGAATAATAATGGAAGATAAGATCAATGCACAAAGAAGGCAGATGTTATGAAAAAAAAGTATTAAGTTGAAAGAATAAGACAAAAAATGATCCAAAGTGTCATTGGTTCTTTTTCACAAACACTTTGGGTGCATATCATAAACAACAAATAACTTGACAAATCCAAGTGTATAGTGTACCCAAAACAAAATGCCAACTACCATAGCAACACCAAACAATATAAAACAAATAAAGAGATATCAAAATAATCCATCAACTCACAAAAAATTCAACTTGAAACTCTAACACCAATACAAGAATGTAAGAAGAAAAAGAACTAAGATTAAGCTACAAAGAACAAAACTAAAATGCAACTAAGAATAATTAAAATATTTAAATGCAACAAACAAAAGAAAAATTAAAAAGTAAAAGAGAATAAGAAATGAAATTTTGAAAAGAATGATAAGAAAAATGAAAAGAGGAAAAACGAGAGAGGAGATGGGATCCCCAGAGGTGGTGGTCTGCCGGACAGGAGATGGAAGAAGGAAAGTGATGAGAAAAAGTAAGAAGGAGAAAGAAAGAAAAGAAGAAAGAAGAAAAGATGAAAAGAAACAGGGCAGCGCGCGCCTGTAAGTTGAGTTCGCGAAGCGACGCGAGCGCGTCATCCACACGGCTGCGTGGAAAGCAGAAAAACAGGGTGACACGTACGCGTCCGGCATGCGTACACGTGAGATGGTATCGTGCCCTTCGCACAGTTTCTGAATAGTTCCAGCACAACTCTCTATCTGGACCATGTGGCAGCACAAACCCAGCATCAAAATTTTTCACAATTTAAAATTTATATGGCGATGCGTATGCGTTGGTCACGCATACGCATGGGAGGGCTTGAGCGCCTCGCACCACAACAGCACGGTCCTGGCACAACTTACTATCCAAGCGGTGCTGTAGTATGGTTTCAGCACGATGTTAGCATAGCCAAAAATTGGGCGTCGACGCGTATGCGTGACCAGTGCCCATGGCCAGTGCACCCTTCCCGCATGGTGAATTTTAGGGGGTCACGCGTACGGTTGTGGCATGCACACCCATGACAAGTTTTTTTTTTTTGCAGCATGAGAAAAGGCAATTGTAGCACAATGTTGGCATCTATACAAGCAAGATACTTCAAAAATACTTAGAATCTCATGGCAATAACCAAAATTACCAACTTAACCAAGCCAAGATCAATGAAATCCTCATGAAGCAATGATAATTCTAGCATATTTAATCAAACTCAACAAAATCAATCAAAGAGTCTAAAACTAAATGAAAGAAACTATGTACAAGGAAGATCATACAATGGTGGGGTGTCTCCCACCTAACACTTTTCTTTAACGTCCTTAAGTTGGACGGTCATAAGCTCATGTTCATCTCTTTGGGACATCCATGAAGACATCCATCTTGTCCTTCTTATTGCGCTTGGTGAGAGTGTCCTTCAAGAAAAGATGCCTCCACTTGTCAATTGAACCATGATTGGGTGCCTTGTTTCCTTGATAGCAAGGAAGTTGTGGATCATTTTTCTCTTCTTTGTTAACTCCTCTTATACCCAAGATTTTAATGACACCTATCTCATCATCACTTCCAAAGTGGACTTCAACTAGATCATCTTCAACGATGTCACAACTGAAAATGGAATGTACCTCTAGGGGTTGCCTCATAGTTTCCTCCAATTTTAACTTCACCACTTTTCCTTTGGTTTCAAATGAATAGTCACCAGAAAATGCGTCCAATTTAAACCGGGATGTCTTCAAGAATGGACTCCCAAGTAAGATGGAGGATGACCTATCCGAGTCAATGGGAGGTGTCTCTAGGATATGAAAATCCACTAGAAAAATTAATTCTTGAATTCTCACCAAGACATTTTCGGCAACACCCACAACCGAAATTACACTTTTGTTCGCTAACACAAACCTTGCCCAGGATCGCTTCAATGGTGCAAATTTCAACTTTTCATAAACCGAGAGTGACATGATACTCACACATGACCCTAGGTCACACATGCAATCCTTAAGTTGAATCTCACCAATCATACAAGATACCAAGCGAGGACCGGGATCACTTTTTTTTCCAGAAAAATCATCCATCATAGAAGACACAGAGTTACCTAATAGATTCATCCCTAGTCTACCAATCTTTTCTTTGTGAGTGCACACATTCTTAAGGAATTTAGCATATTTTGAAACTTGATGTATGGCATCAAAGAGTGGAATGGTTACCTCCACGTTCTTGAAGATTTGCACCATGTTAGGATCAAGCTCCTTATGCTTCTTGGCCTTCTTGGCTACCATTAGAAAAAGTATAGGAATTTGTTCCTCTAAGTTGTTCTTCCTCTTCGGTTCTTTGGCCTTCAATTGTTACTCTTCTTCCTTTGCAACTTCCTCCTTTTCATTTTTATTTAACTCCACTGTTTCATCCACCTCTATATTAGGAACATCCTCTGCCAGCTTGATAGGCTTAGGCTCAACTTCCTCAAGTGTTGTACCACTCCTCAAGGTAATTACATTGATGCTATCCCTTGGGTTTAGGATAGGTTGGAAAGGAAGGCTAGAAGAGCTAGGGGCTTGGGAGGTGTTGGTGGGAAGAAGCAAAGACATTCTAGAGAGCATCTCGGCTATAGAGGACATTTGGTTACTCAAATTCCTAACTTGTATTCTAAGAGTTCTATTGTTCTCCTCACTTTTCTCCACAATAGACCGAAGTCTCTCGTTTTCTTGGTAGAATGAACGGAAAACATCCTCATTTTAGTTTGTGGGAGAAGAAGAAGGTTGATTGGTAATGGCTTATTGTCTTTGGTGTGGTGGTTGGTATCTTTAGTTGTTGGGTGGGCTTTGTTGTGAGTGTTGGCATGGTTGATTGTGGTGATTTTGGTTGCCTTGGTAAGAATTGTTGTGGAATGGTGGTTGAGAGAAAAGTTGGTAATTGTTTTGGTATTGAGAAGAAGGGTTACCTTGATTCCACCTTTGATTATGGTTGCTTCCTTGAGAATTGTCCTTCCACCCTTGATTATAATTGTTACCATGAGAGTAATTGCCTTGACCTCGAGGGTGGTAGGAAGAATGGTTGTTGTAATTGTTGGCTACCGCAAGAGTTTAGTCCCCTTAGACTTGAGGACATTGGTCGGTGTAGTGTTAAATGCAAGAGCACACACCACACACCCTTAGAGGTCCTTTAATTTGAAGAATTTGAGGTGGGGCTTGAATGGTTTGGATGGATGAAGATGCTTTTTGTCTTTGATGAATTTACTTGAGAAGAGTAATCATCTCCCCAAGCACTTTAGTCAAGGCTGAATTGGAAGAAGATGCTTCCGTCACACTCTTGGGCGGATTGTTCCTCACCCTTGCATGTTGGGTAGCTTCGGCAACATCATTGATCAATCTCCATGCCTCATCCTCCGTCTTTTATTTAACAAGAGAGCCACCATTAGATGCATCAAGAAATATCTTATTCGGTGCACAAAGACCTCCAGTAAAATAGCTAATGAGCAAATGAGTATCCATCCCATGATGCGAACAAGACTCCAACAACCTCTTGAATCTAGTCCAATACTCATAAAGTGTCTCTTGGTCCCTGCTCAATGAATTCCATTCAGTTACCACTTCATCAGGCTGAGAATAAAACCACTCATTTGTTTGCCCCTTAAGAGAGATGGGAAAAGCAAAGACCATAACCGCAACTTCATCAGAGCCATGTTTCCTAGCCACGAGCAAGCCACTTGGAAATCCCTCAAGTATCTAATAGGATCTTGGCCCGGTAATCCATGATACTTAGGCAACAAATTGATCAAGCTATTCTTCAATTCAAAATTAGGATCAAGATTCGGATACCGTGCTTGTAGTGGTTGAAGAATAAGATCCGGTGCTCCTTGCTCATGCAAGGTAATCCTTCGAGGTTCCACCATGTGATTATCACCTGTAGTACTCAAGGGTTTGTCAGCAGTCCCAACAGAGGATTTAGAA
This sequence comes from Arachis hypogaea, assembly GCF_003086295.3. Lineage (NCBI taxonomy): Eukaryota > Viridiplantae > Streptophyta > Magnoliopsida > Fabales > Fabaceae > Arachis > Arachis hypogaea. The sequence goes on from NC_092051.1 coordinate 105,337,909, forward strand.
GTTCCTTGATTGAATGAGGAGTCTAAATTGCTCTCGGATTTGACTAGTTTGTCAGAAGGTTCCTCAAAAGAGGCCGATGCACTAGCCGTATAATCCAACCGACGTCTAACTTGCCGAATATGAAGTAAAGTTCTTTCAAGTTCCGGATTAAATTCAGCTAAACTAGGATCCGGTTGTGATCGAGTCATTCAACTTGGAAACCATAAGCTCATGCATTAAGATACACATTGCAACCATTCTCCGGCAACGGCGCCAAAAACATGATGTGAGGTTATCATCAGTCTAAAATTTATCAATAAAGATCGCGTCGAAGTATAGTCCTAAACCGACAACTAACTTTCAATCAAAGTTAATATGGTTGTCACAAGTTCAACCCACTAAAATTAACTGAGAGTATTACTCCCAGGTCGTCCTCAAGAGAATGGGCAAACGTGTAAATTAAAGTTGGTTAGAATTCCAAGGTTGAGAGTCATAAACAAGAATTTAAACTAGTAAACTTAACATGTAAGAAACTAAAATTGCAAGGAATTTAAATCAAGACGATTAAAGCAAGATCTAAGTAAAAAGCAATCAATCAAGACAATATGTAAATCTAATTCTATTCTAAGGCTAACTAAACAACTAAAATTAACTAAGGCATGAATTAAGTAATTGGAATTTTGGGTTTTCAAATATGAGATGCAAAAGAACTCTTGGCTAAGGCATAGGAATTGAAATTACTATCCTTGTCTAATAACTATATATTGATAATTATGAGGGACCAAATCCATCAAGTCTACTTCTATGATTGAAGTATGTCAAATAGGCTTGATCAACATGAACTTATAAGTCCCAACCTAGCTACTAATTAACTTAGTAGTAGGCTAGTGTTAATGGGTATCAAATTGATGAACAAGAGATCCCAAATTACCAATCCAATTAGACCCAATAACTCATGGTCACTCAATTTCCTTAGCTTAGGCCAAGAGAATAGAAGACTACTCCAGAACTAGTGAAAACATTTTGTCAAACACTTGGTGGGCATTAGTTGGAGACATAGGAAAATTACAAAATCAAGTAGAAATTAATGCTACCAACTAATAATTATCAATAATATCAACTCAACTACAACCATAAAACATAGAAAATATCAATGCATTAAATTGAACTCAAAATTGACAAGGTTCATGATGAGATATTTTGATGAGAAACGAATTTCTACCAAAACACCCAAAACTAACCGGCAAGTGTACCGGGTCGTATCAAGTAATAAAAACTCACGGAAGTGAGGTCGATCCCACAGGGATTGAAGGATTGAGCAATTTTAGTTTAGTGGTTGATTTAGTCAAGCGAATCAAGTGTTGGTTGGGTGATTTGTGATTTGCAGAATGTAAATTGCATGAAATTAAAGAGAGCGGGAAAGTAAATTGCTGAAACTTAAAGGACAAGAACTTAAATGACAGAAACTTAAAGTGCAAGAAATGTAAATCGCAGAATCTTAAAGTGCAAGAAATGTAAATTGCTTGAAAAGCAAAGGGGATTGGGATGAGGATTTGCAGAATTTAAACAAGGGAAAACTAAATTGCATCAAACAGAAGAGGAAAAGGGAGTTGGGATCGAACCGGATCTTATAACAGCAAAGTAAATGAACAATGAAAGCATTAAACAGAGAATTGAAATGAGAATTTAGATCTCAGGACCCAGAGACTAGAAAACCAAGTCTAGATCTCAATGCCTTCCTAGATCCCACAAGAACAATAGCAAGGAAATTGTAAATTGCAAAGAAAAGAGATGAAGATCAAGTAACAGAAACAGAAATGCTAATTCAATTAACAGTAAAGGAAACAGAGAGATCCAAGATTGAGATTGAAACAGAATTTCTTCAATTCTCCAATCCAAGATCCAAGACAAAAGTCAAATGAAATTGAAAGCAATGAAAGCAAGAAATTAAAGTTCACTCAAGTTCAAAAGCTCTTCGAAAACTATTATGAAAATTCTAAAAGGAAAGCTCTAAAAGAAAACTCTCCCGAAAAGCTCCCCTCAATAACTTGAATTCTATCCTATTTATACACTTTCCAAAATGATCTTCAAGCCTTGAGTTGGGCCTTTGTTCTTGGTGGAATTGGGTTGAAAGAGGCCTTGGTTGATTGCTCTTGAAGATTGAAGAAGAACCGAAGTGAACCAATTGAACCGGTTTTTGAAGTTGGCCAAAGTTAGTCTCAACGTTAGGGTCAAAGTTAGGGGTCTAACTTTGCCCCTAACTTTTCATCGCAGCAAGCTTGATTTCCTGGTTTGGACGTTGGTGCCAACGTTAGGGGTCTAACTTTGACCCTAACGTTGGCAATGCTTGGTGTGATTGGCGCCAACGTTAGCCTCCACGTTAGGGGGCTAACGTTGGCGCAAACGTTGCCTACTCCCCCATTGTGATTTAAGTGCCAACGTTAGCCTCCAAGTTAGGGGGCTAACGTTGGCGCAAACGTTGGTAGCCCAGGGAGAAACTCTCAAGTTCCAACGTTAGCCTCCAAGTTAGGGGGCTAACGTTGGAGCTAACGTTGGCCACTTCCAGGGAGTGATTTACATGCCCAACGTTAGCCTCCAAGTTAGGGGGCTAACGTTGGGGCTAACTTCATGCAACCCGGTTCAATTTTCATTTATTCCATTGTCCTCTCTTCACTCCTAGCCATTCCTCTTTGCTTCAACCTTTCTCCAAGCCTTCTTCACCTATCATTGATCAACCAAACTAATCAAAGCTTTGCTCAAAATCGTGAGGTATTCAATCTTCCACAATATGCAACAATTATAGCTCAAAACCTCATAAAATGGCATGAATTCACATATGGTTGGTTAAATCAAGGGAAACATGAAATTCTACTCAATTAGCTTGCTTGTAGCTCAAGAAAGTGCATAATTCTAATGAAAACTAAAGAAAAAGACTAGCTAAAATGGGCTAAGATGACTTGTCATCACAACACCAAACTTAAAGCTTGCTTGTCCCCAAGCAAGAAATAAATTTATGCTCAGAAATTCTTTCAGTCAAGATGGATTGAGGAACACTTGTAAAGTGCAGTGAGTGAAGTGATCAAGTATCAGTGGGGTGAACTCTAAATTATATGCTTATGCAAGGGCTTCAGTGCTCACTAGTCCTTACATATTGGGAGTCGTAGGTCTTAGGATTTTCATCCAAATGGTACCATGGAGATCTCTTTATGTGTAATCACCTTTGAAGCAGCTTATAGTTTCTGTGCTTTGGCCTCGACTCTAAGTATCATGTCTCAAGGCGGCTCTTTAGATAAGCTTTCAATCAATACTCCTAAACCAGTTGGTTTTAAGGTATTAGGTGTTAAAGCACCCCTCAGGATTTACTTGCTCAAGCCTCTTTCCTTGACACATCTCAACCACAAGCATTTACTAGGATAACAACTCTTTGAGTCATTGTTTCTTCTTTCTTTTCTGCCTAGTAATTGATGCTCAGAGCCTTGGGCCATGTTCTTTTTGTTTTTGTATTTTCTTTTCTTTCTTTTGTTTTGTTTGCTGCTTCTTGGATCAATAGATTTTTGAGAATCTCCACAATACTTCTTTGAACTTCTTGTCCCGCCTATGAGCTCCCATGCAAGTTTTCACAAGCATGCAACCTCAGTACAAAATCATATAACCAGAACCACCACTTCTCCTAATCTTTTGCTTGCCTCAAAATTGTTTAATTCCTCAATCCTTCTTTTCAAAGAACTTTCATGTGATGCATTTCTTGGAAATTGAGTGCAAACAAGTTTTGAAGATAAGAATGTTGTGAATGATCAAACATCTTGCTTATTGACTTATAAAGAAAGAAATTATACCATGTATGCAGGCAGGGGTAAATAGAAAAGAAACTATACTATGCAGACAGGCAGGGTAGATCAGGATACAATCCAACTTTCAATCACAGCAACATTTGATGCAAAACCATGACTTAACAATACAACCTGTTGAAGTTTACTTGCTTTCCTCCTTCTCATCATCATCATTGCTGGCCTTTAGGTTCATCTTTTGTTTCTTTGGTTGATGATGCTCAGTCCTTCCAACAGCTTGTATGGACCTCTGCAATGATATTGAAAGTTGCTTGTTTCCCAAGTACTTAGAAACAATGGTTAGCATGCAGGATTTATTTGTGGGCCTTTGTACTTACTTTGGTGTGAGAACACCAAACTTAGTACCTTGCCAATGGATCTTATGCATCAGATTAACCATGTGTAAAACTCTTTTTCTTTTTCAAAAATGACAAAACTGAAAACTAGGAAACAGCAGAATAGTTAACTAGTTCATCCATCATGCTTGAAGCCATCATTATGCAGAGAGTGAGAATGTGTTTTATAATGGGATTTTGGTGAAACACCAAACTTAGAATCCTTCATTCTCCTTTATATTGTTTTGGTGTGTACACCAAACTTAGCTTCTTGCAATATAGATAAAACTAATTAACCCTTTTATTGAAATAGATATGAAAAGATAGTTACCTCCGGTTGGGTTGCCTCCCAACAAGCGCTCTTTTATTGTCACTAGCTTGACATCCTTCATCCTCTGATCATGGAGGTCGAGGTTTCTGTTGCATCAGGTTTCCTCCTCTCACCATAGGCTTCTCTTTGTTTTCCATAACTGCTTTCCCTTTCAACCTAGCAGCTTTTTCATTGTTCTTCGAGTAATCTTCAGTGGCTCTTAGGGATATATTTCCCTCTCTCTCACCCAGTTTAGCAGGGTTTTGAACCATTTGTTCCATGTACCTTTCAATTCTTTTGAGATATGCCTCTTGGTTTTTCCTTATGTCCTCCTGCTCTATTAATGTCATTTCTTGAATTTTCATAAGCCTTTCCATCATCATTTCTAGAACATAGAGTTTTTGGAAGTTTAGGACTGGTTGTGACTGTGTTAATTGTGGTGATTGATGTAAGTCATTTTGGGCAGGTGGTGAGGTAGGATAGGGTTGGAGATGTGTATATTGGGGTAGTGTGTAGTGATTTTTGTTGGCATGGTGGTGTTTCTGCAGGTTTGGAAAGTTGGGGTTATTATAGTTGAGGTCCCTTTGTTCATGATTCTGAGGTTCCCTCATTCTTAAATAAGAATGTGGTTTCCATGGTGGAAATTGTGTATTCACTGTGGCTGAATGTAGAGAATCAATTTGTCTGGCTATTGATTTCAATTGCTGCTGTGTTTGCTGGTGTAGCTGCTTGTTTTGATTCATGATTGCTCTCACTCCTTCAAGATTCATTACTCCCTTTTCTGAAATTGCATTCCGTGGCGTCTCAAATGAGTGTTGGTTATTGGCTCTTTTGTCACTGAACTCTGCAGTTCCTTGGATGGTTGTTGTTGCCTTGAGTAGGCCATCTGAGAAGTAATCTACTGCTTTTCTTGTTTCGGGGGTTAATCCTTCATAGAATGCTCGAAAATCTACCTTGTCATTTGATTTCTTGTATCTCTCCCATGCTTTGAACAGTGGTTCTTCCTCTCTTTGTATGAATGGATGTACTCCTTCTTTCATCTTGATGTTTTGTTGGGGTGAGGAAAATTTGGCTAGAAACTTGGCAACCAATTCATCCCAACTAGTTATACTTCCTTGAGGAAAGGTTTCAAGCCATTGTGCCGCTTCATCCTTCAGTGAGAAGGGAAATAACATGAGCTTAATGGTATCATGGTCTACACCATTGAGATTGACAGCCCCACATGTTTTCAGAAAAATGGATAGGTGCTGTTTAGAGTCCTCCAAGGGATTTCCACCATAGGAACAATTGTTCTCTATTAGTGTAATGAGTTGTGGCTTCATGTTGTGATGTTCTTCTTTCTCAGAAACTTCTTCTTCCCTATGACATATAAATCAATCAATAGAAAACACAGTGTTTCTCTTGAAAATTGGATGTAGCCGGTTGAGACAAAACTTCAAACAGTTAGTAGGTTAGTCAAAATTTAAAGAAAAAGTGCTTGATCTAAATTACCACCTCACTTAATCATTGTCAATCTAATCAATCCCCGGCAACGGCGCCAAAAACTTGATGAGATATTTTGATGAGAAACGAATTTCTACCAAAACACCCAAAACTAACCGGCAAGTGTACCGGGTCGTATCAAGTAATAAAAACTCACGGAAGTGAGGTCGATCCCACAGGGATTGAAGGATTGAGCAATTTTAGTTTAGTGGTTGATTTAGTCAAGCGAATCAAGTGTTGGTTGGGTGATTTGTGATTTGCAGAATGTAAATTGCATGAAATTAAAGAGAGCGGGAAAGTAAATTGCTGAAACTTAAAGGACAAGAACTTAAATGACAGAAACTTAAAGTGCAAGAAATGTAAATCGCAGAATCTTAAAGTGCAAGAAATGTAAATTGCTTGAAAAGCAAAGGGGATTGGGATGAGGATTTGCAGAATTTAAACAAGGGAAAACTAAATTGCATCAAACAGAAGAGGAAAAGGGAGTTGGGATCGAACCGGATCTTATAACAGCAAAGTAAATGAACAATGAAAGCATTAAACAGAGAATTGAAATGAGAATTTAGATCTCAGGACCCAGAGACTAGAAAACCAAGTCTAGATCTCAATGCCTTCCTAGATCCCACAAGAACAATAGCAAGGAAATTGTAAATTGCAAAGAAAAGAGATGAAGATCAAGTAACAGAAACAGAAATGCTAATTCAATTAACAGTAAAGGAAACAGAGAGATCCAAGATTGAGATTGAAACAGAATTTCTTCAATTCTCCAATCCAAGATCCAAGACAAAAGTCAAATGAAATTGAAAGCAATGAAAGCAAGAAATTAAAGTTCACTCAAGTTCAAAAGCTCTTCGAAAACTATTATGAAAATTCTAAAAGGAAAGCTCTAAAAGAAAACTCTCCCGAAAAGCTCCCCTCAATAACTTGAATTCTATCCTATTTATACACTTTCCAAAATGATCTTCAAGCCTTGAGTTGGGCCTTTGTTCTTGGTGGAATTGGGTTGAAAGAGGCCTTGGTTGATTGCTCTTGAAGATTGAAGAAGAACCGAAGTGAACCAATTGAACCGGTTTTTGAAGTTGGCCAAAGTTAGTCTCAACGTTAGGGTCAAAGTTAGGGGTCTAACTTTGCCCCTAACTTTTCATCGCAGCAAGCTTGATTTCCTGGTTTGGACGTTGGTGCCAACGTTAGGGGTCTAACTTTGACCCTAACGTTGGCAATGCTTGGTGTGATTGGCGCCAACGTTAGCCTCCACGTTAGGGGGCTAACGTTGGCGCAAACGTTGCCTACTCCCCATTGTGATTTAAGTGCCAACGTTAGCCTCCAAGTTAGGGGGCTAACGTTGGCGCAAACGTTGGTAGCCCAGGGAGAAACTCTCAAGTTCCAACGTTAGCCTCCAAGTTAGGGGGCTAACGTTGGAGCTAACGTTGGCCACTTCCAGGGAGTGATTTACATGCCCAACGTTAGCCTCCAAGTTAGGGGGCTAACGTTGGGGCTAACTTCATGCAACCCGGTTCAATTTTCATTTATTCCATTGTCCTCTCTTCACTCCTAGCCATTCCTCTTTGCTTCAACCTTTCTCCAAGCCTTCTTCACCTATCATTGATCAACCAAACTAATCAAAGCTTTGCTCAAAATCGTGAGGTATTCAATCTTCCACAATATGCAACAATTATAGCTCAAAACCTCATAAAATGGCATGAATTCACATATGGTTGGTTAAATCAAGGGAAACATGAAATTCTACTCAATTAGCTTGCTTGTAGCTCAAGAAAGTGCATAATTCTAATGAAAACTAAAGAAAAAGACTAGCTAAAATGGGCTAAGATGACTTGTCATCAGTTCACAAAAATGAGAAATAAAAGAAACTAAGGAGAAGAGAAGAACATAACACTAGCGAAAGAACTAAGGAGGATTAGAACTAAAGAAATTAAAATTAAGATAATAGAAGTAGAATTAACAAGCTCCAATTCAGAAATTCAAACTAAAGATGATAAAAACAAACTAAACCTTAGAGAAAAGTGAGAGTTTCTCCCTCTAGGAAAACATAAAACAAAAACTAGCTAAAAAATTATGTCTAATGTGTGTATGCTTGAATGTCCCCTTTCCCCCCCATCAATTCTTGGCCTTTTCTCATTCAGAATCAAGTTGGATTTGGGCTTGGAGCTTTTCTGAAATCATCAGCCACATTTTCCATAAATGAGTCACGTGCTAGTCGTCACTCGTACGCGTCAGACCTGCGTGCGCGTAGGATGAATTTCGCACAAGTCACGCGTTCGCGTCATGTCACGCGTGTGCGTCGAGACCAGCTTCTCCAAAACGTTATTCTTTATGTTTCTTCCACTTTTGCATGCTTCGTTTCTATCTTCTAAGCCATTCTTGCCCTATAGATCCTGAAATCACTTAATAAACACATCACGGCATCGAATGGTAATAGGAGAGGATTAAGATTCAGTATTTTTAAGGTTAAAGAAGCATGTTTTAATTGTGAAGCATAATTAGGAAGAAATCACAAAAACATGCAATTTATATGAATAAGTGTGAAAAACATTGATAAAACCACCAAATTCAACATAAGATAAACCCTAAAATTGGGGTTTATCAAAGCACCTCACAACGAAGCCCATTTGGTCGATGAGGGAAAACATAAATAGCGAAGAAGTGAGCCAAGTCGTGGCTGCCAGGAAATGACACCACGACAACTCGGCATCGTGAAACAACCCCTCACCTGAAGACACGAACGTGGAATAGTTTAAGCAAAACACTCAAAAATGACCGCTATTGGAATCTTCCTTGACAATCTAGATGCACGACAAGATGACCTGCTAAGACCAGAACTGGAGGGAGACTTAAAGAAGCTACAAATAGGACAATCCAGAGAGAAAGTCACTTACATAAACGAGAATTGGTAGCTTATCTTTTAGCATTTTTTCCTTTTTGATACTTTGTTTTCCTTTCTCTCTTTTAAAGGACACTCTTTCCTACCTAAAGCAATGGGAGATTTTAACAAGGCACTCACCTTGTAAACATTCCCCATTTAACTAAAGTTTTCCTTTTTTTTTTGTACGAGTAAATCCAAAATGTTAAACGGAACTCGACAAAATAACTATCCCGGAGATTGATCACCCCTGAGGCCAACGAAATGGATATCTAAAATTAACCAAACTAAAATATTAAAACGTCCCACTAATAGGCCCAAAAGTATTTAAAACACAAAGTAATATTTTGCTTTCCAACGTGAGATTCATGATCTTCGAAACCACGGAGAATCGAACTCAATCAGCTTGAAGACTAAGCATGCTTACCATCACACTTCGAGGGCAACTGTTCTAAACCTGGCATCTGGATTCTTAACGGGTCTAATACAACCAACCCAAAAAAATTCCCGCCATCGTAATGGGCGAGACCATCTTTACCTCCTAACCACCTTCAAAAATTATATGAAGTGGGACTAGTCCCACAAAGATAAGATAACCCAACAAAGTCTATAAAAGGGGTAGGGGTGGCAGAGTACCCGAACTCGAGGGTGTCCGACCCGCGGGTTTTGTCTGGACAGGAGCACTAGCGGGGCGAGGCGGGATCAGGAATAGGGTAAACCCGCCCCGGAGTATATATTATATATTATAATATAAAATAAAATATATAATATAAATATATAAAATTATTAAATATAAAAAATATATAAAAGACTTTTGTAGTTGTGGCAAGGGTTTCATTTTCACTCTTGACTCTTCATATTCAAAATTAAACCCTAATCTTCTTTTCCAATGTCCAGTGACCATGACCAGTGAGTGAGAGAATAAGAGTAGTGACAAGTGACTGAGTGAGAGTGTGAGAGGCTGAGGCTGAGACTCTGAGAGCAATAGAGCATCGAGCTTTTTCTTCTCCAAACCCGCCGGCTGCCGTCGTTCTCCGTCTAAGAGAAGGGCTTCGCTTCTGCTCTCCGTCCAAGAGTAGTTCTTCGCCGCCGTCCTCTATTCGATTGCAGAACTTCGCCTCCATCCTCCGTCTGAGAGCAGAGCTTCACCGCCATCTTTCATTTGAGAGAAGAGCTTTGCAGCCATCCTCTTTCTGAGAGCAAAGCTTCGCCGTCCTCCTCTGTTCTTCGTCGTGAGTCTGTTGTCGTCGCTGTCGATGTGAGTCCATCGCCGTCCCTGCGTCCTGTGAATCACTGGATCTGTAAGTTTCTCTCTCTCTCTCTCTCTCTCTCTCTCTCTCTCTCTCTCTCTCCCTCCCATTGTGAATTTGCAACTAAACTCTGGAACTAGAACACTGGATTTGTAACTAGAAATCTGTAACTAAGTTAATTTCCTACTATTTGATATTGATGGGTTAGGTTGTTCTGTTTATCTGAGTCATGTTAGGAGGAATTTGCAACATTCATTCTTATATTGTTTCTAACCTTGGGCTGGACATATAACTGGATTTCCTGATTTTACATTAAAATTTCAAAGTTATATATGCAATGTTAAGAAGTAGTAGACTCTTTGCTATTTAGAAAGGGATAGTTTTGGCTTGAAAAATTGGATTGAAAGACTTCATTTGCTAGACTGATTGGTTAGATGTCTTAATGTTAATGTCTAAGAAGAGTGTTAAGAGTTATTGCATTACAATTTTAATGTGCACATTGTTCCTATTCTTGAATTAGCTAATAATGTGGTTGACAAGATGGCAAAACATGTTGCGGCTAGTAGACATGAGTATATATATTGAATGGTTGGTTCGTGGAAGTAGTTTCAGACAGAGTTGAGGAAAGATATTACTGCATTAGGCTCTTAGCCTCCTTCGTTGCTGATTGTGTTTCTTTTCTTCTTTTTCTTTCTTTAATTGTCAAGTCAATAAAATAGCTCAGGATTGTGTTGTTGATTGTTGCTCTTAGGCCCACTTTTATAATAATAATAATAATAATAATAATAATAATAATAATAATAATAATAATAATAATAATGTATCTTCTAATTTACCTATACATATATACTACATACATTACATGTTTATTGGTGCACGAGATCGTGATCGTTCATTCCTTGATAACGGTGCCAAAAACTTTATACGCACGTTCATAATCTTAGTTCTTTGTCACAACTTCGCACAACTAACCAGCAAGTGCACTGGGTCGTCCAAGTAATAAACCTTACGTGAGTAAGGGTCGATCCCACGGAGATTGTCGCTTTGAAGCAAGCTATGGTCACCTTGTAAATCTCAGTTAGGCAGATTCAATTGGTTATCGAGATTTGATAATTAAAATATAATTAAAATATAAAATAGGATAGAAATACTTATGTAATTCATTGGTGAGAATTTCATATAAGCGTACGGAGATGCTTTTATTCCTTCTGAACCTCTGCTTTCCTACTGCTTTCATCCAATCATTCATACTCCTTTCCATGGAAAGCTGTATGTTGGGCATCACCGTTGTCAATGGCTACATCCCGTCCTCTCGGTGAAAATGGTCCAAATGCGCTGTCACCATATGGCTAATCATCTGTCGGTTCTCGATCATGCTGGAATAGGATTCAGTAATCCTTTTGCGTCTGTCACTACGCCCAGCACTCGCGAGTTTGAAGCTCGTCATAGCCATCCCTTCCCAGATCCTACTCGGAATACCACAGACAAGGTTTAGACTTTTCGGATATCAAGAATGTACGCCAATAATTCTAGCCTATTCCACGAAGACTCTGATCGTAAACAAGGAGGCTAAGAGATATGCATTCAAGCTTGCTTTCATGTAGAACGGAAGTGTTTGTCAGGCACGCGTTCATAAGTGAGAATGGTGATGAGCGTCACATAATCATCACATTCATCATGTTCTTGTCTCCGAATGAATATCTTAGAGAAGAAATAGGCTTGAGTTGAATAGAAAAACAATAGTAATTTGCATTAATTCATGAGAAACAGCAGAGCTCCACACCTTAATCTATGGTGTGTAGAAACTCTACCGTTGAAAATACATAATTGAAAATAGGGTAGACATGGCCGAGTGGCCAGCCTCCCATGGAGGTCTCAGAACGTAAAAGTTACATAATATGTTCCAGAGATGATCAAAAGATCACTAAAAGTAGTTTTTATACTAAACTATAACTAGGGTTTACAGAAATGAGTAAATGATGCAGAAATCCACTTTCGGGCCCACTTGGTGTGTGCTTGGGCTGAGAATTGAAGCTTTCACGTGTAGAGGTCTTCCTTGGAGTTGAACGCCAGTTTGTAACTTGTTTCTGGCGTTTAACTCTGCTTTGCAACTTGTTTCTGGCGTTTAACGCCAGAATAGGGCAGAAAGCTGGCGTTGAACGCCAGTTTGCATCATCTAAACTTGGGCAAAGTATGGACTATTATATATTACTGGAAATCCCTGGATGTTTACTTTCCAACGCAGTTGAGAGCGCGCCATTTGGACTCTTGTAGCTCCAGAAAATCCACTTTGAGTGCAGAGAGGTCAGAATCCAACAACATCTGCAGTCCTTCTTCAGCCTCTAAATAAGATTTTTGCTCAAGTCCCTCAATTTTAGCCAGAAAATACCTGAAATCACAGAAAAATAGACAAACTCATAGTAAAGTCCAGAAATATGATTTTTATTTAAAAACTAATAAAAATATATTAAAAACTAACTAAATCATACTAAAAACTATGTAAAAATAATGCCAAAAAGCGTATAAATTATCTGCTGATCACAACACCAAACTTAAATTGTTGCTTGTCCCCAAGTAACTGAAAATCAAATAGGATAAAAAGAAGAGAATATACTAGAAATTTCAAAATATCAATGAAACTTAGCTCCAATTACATGAGCGGGACTAGTAGCTTTTTTTGCCTCTGAATAGTTTTGGCATCTCACTTAATTCATTGAAGTTCAGAATGATTGGCATCTATAGGAACTTAGAATATAGATAGTGTTATTGATTCTCCTAGTTCAGTATGTTGATTCTTGAACACAGCTACTTTATGAGTCTTGGCCGTGGACCTAAGCACTTTGCTTTCCAGTATTACCACCGGATACATAAATGCCACAGACACATAACTGGGTGAACCTTTTCAGATTGTGACTCAGCTTTGCTAAAGTCCCCAATTAGAGGTGTCCAGGGTTCTTAAGCACACTCTTCTTTTTGTTTTGGACCTTCACTTTAACCGCTCAGTCTCAAGTTTTCACTTGATACCTTCACGCCATAAGCACATGGTTAGGGACAGCTTGGTTTAGCCGCTTAGGCCAGGATTTTATTCCTTTGGGCCCTCCTATCTACTGATGCTCAAAGCCTTGGATCCTAGTTATTACCCTTGCCTTTTGGTTTAAAGGGTTACTGGCTTTTTGCTCTTGCCTTTTGGTTTAAAGAGCTCTTGGCTTTTCTGCTTGCTTTTTCTTTTTCTTTCTTTTATTTTTTTATTTTTTTTATTTTTATTTTTGCCAATTTTCTTTTCTTTTTATTTCGCAAGCTTTTGTATTCACTGCTTTTTCTTGCTTCAAGAATCAATTTTATTATTTTTCAGATTATCAAATAACATTTCTCCTTTTTCATCATTCTTCAAGAGCCAACAATTTTAACATTCATAAACAACAAATTCAAAAGATATATGCACTGTTCAAGCATTCATTCAGAAAACAAAAGTATTGTCACCACATCAAAATAATTAAACTAATTTCAAGGATGAATTTGAAATCATGTACTTCTTGTTCTTTTGTGATTAAAAGCATTTTTCATTTAAGAGAGGTGATGGATTCATAGGACATTCATAGCTTTTAGACATAGACACATAAGCACTAATGATCATATAGTAAAGATACAAACATAAATAAAACATAAGGCTCAAAAACCAAAAAACAGGAAAATAAGAACAAGGAGATTAAGGAACGAGTCCACCTTAGTGAGGGTGGCGTCTTCCTCTTCTTGAAGAACCAATGGTACTCTTGAGCTCCTCTATGTCTCTTCCTTGTCTTTGTTGCTCCTCCCTCATAGCTCTTTGATCTTCTCTAATCTCATGGAGAATGATGGAGTGCTCTTGGTGTTCCATCCTTAGTTGTCCCATGTTGGAACTTAATTCTCCTAGGGAGGTGTTGATTTGCTCCCAATAGTTTTGTGGAGGGAAGTGCATCCCTTGAGGCATCTCAGGGATTTCATAGTGAGGAATTTCCTCATGCTCTTGTTGAGGTCCATGATCTCTTGTTTGCTCCATCCTTTTCTTAGTGATGGGCTTGTCCTCATCAATGAGGATATCTCCCTATATGTCAATTCCAGCCGAATTGCAGAGGTGGCAAATGAGGTGAGGAAAGGCTAACCTTTCCAAAGTGGAGGACTTGTCAGCCACCTTGTAGAGTTCTTGAGTTATAATCACATGAACTTCCACTTCTTCCCTAATCATGATACTATGGATCATGATGGCCCAGTCTACAGTAACTTCAGACCGGTTTCTAGTAGGAATAATTGAGCGTTGAATGAACTCCAACCATCCTCTAGCTACAGACTTAAGGTTCGGTCTTCTCAATTGAACCGGCTTGCCTCTTGAGTCAACTTTTCATTGAGCTCCTTCCACACATATGTCCATGAGGACTTGGTCCAACCTTTGATCAAAGTTGACCCTTCTAGTGTAGAGGCATGCATTTTCTTGCATCATTGGCAAGTTGAACGCCAGTTTTACATTTTACGGACTGAAATCTAAGTATTTCCCCGAACCATTGTAAGGCAATTCTTTAGATTCGGGTTCCTACTTTGATCATGGATCCTAGTGATCCATGTGTTTGCATAGAACTCTTGAACCATTAAGATCCTGACTTGTTGAATAGGATTAGAGAGAACTTTCCATCCTCTTCTTCTAATCTCTTGTTGGATCTCTGGATATTCGCTCTTTTTGAGCTTAAAAGGGACCTCAGGGATCACCTTTTTCTTGGCCACAACTTCATAGAAGTGGTCTTGATGGACCTTTGAGATGAATCTCTCCATCTCCCATGACTCAGAGGTAGAAGCAATTGCCTTCCCTTTCCTCTTTCTTGAGGTTTCTCTGGCCTTAGGTGCCATTGATGGTTATGGAAAAATAAAAAGCAATGCTTTTACCACACCAAACTTAAAAGGTTTGCTCGTGCTCGAGCAAAAGAAGAAAGAAAGTAGTAGAAGATGAAGAAAATGGAGGAGATGGAGGGAGAGAGTGTATTCGGCCAAGGGGGAGAAGTGGTGGTTGTAATGTGTGAAAATGGAGTAATGTTGAGGGGTTTATATAGGGGTGGGGTGGAGGGTAGGTTTCGGCCATTAGGGTTGGGTTTGGGAGGAAAAAGAATTTGAATTTTGGAGGTAGGTGGGGTTTATGGGGAAGAGTGGATGGATGTGAATGGTGAAGGGTATTTGGGGAAGAGAGTTATGAAAAGGTATGAAGAGGAGAGAAGAAGAGGTGGGGTAGGTGGGGATCCTGTGGGGTCCACAGATCCAGAGGGGTCAAGGACTTAACATCCCTGCTCCATTTAGGCATGTAAAACGCCCTTAGAATGCATGTCTGGCATTAAACGCCAGCTTGCTGCTTGTTTCTGGCGTTTAACGCCAATTCCATGCTCTGTTCTGGCGTTAAATGCCAGTCTGGTGCTTGTTTCTGGCGTTTAACGCCAGCTTGATGCTTCTTCCTGGCGTTAAACGCCAGTTTGATGCTTCTTACTGGCGTTTAAACGCCAGTAAGTTCTTCCTCTAGGGTGAGTTATTTTTAATGCTGTTTTTCATTATGTTTTTGATTCTTCAGTAGTTTTTGTGACTTCACATGATCATCAACCTAAAAAAAATATAAAATAGAAATGGAAAATAATTAAATATAATTAAATAACATTGGGTTGCCTCCCAACAAGCGCTTCTTTAATGTCAATAACTTGACAGTGAGCTCTCATGGAGCCTCACAGATGTTCAGAGCATTGTTGGGACCTTTTAACACCAAACTTAGAGTTTGGTTGTGGCCTCCCAACACCAAACTTAGAGTTTGACTGTGGGGGCTTTGGTTGACTCTGCAGTGAGAGAAGTTTTTCATGCTTCCTCTCCATGGTTACAGAAGGAGAACCTTGAGTCTTAAATACAAGGTAGTCCTCATTCAGTTGAAGGACCAACTCTCCTCTGTCCACATCAATCACAGCTTTTGCTGTGGCTAGGAAGGGTCTTCCAAGGATGATGGATTCATCCTCATCCTTCCCAGTGTCTAGGATTATGAAGTCAGCAGGGATGTAAAGGCCTTCAACCTTTACTAACAAGTCCTCTTCTAATCTATAAGCCTGTTTCATTGATTTGTCTGCCATCTCTAGTGAGATTCTTGTAGCTTATACCTCATAGATTCCCAGTTTCTCCATTACAGAGAGTGGCATTAAGTTTATGCCTGATCCCAGGTCACACAGAGCCTTCTCAAAGGTCATGGTGCCTATGTTAAAGGGAATTAGAAATTTACCAGGATCCGGTTTCTTTTGAGGTAAAGTGTGCTGAACCCAGATATTTAGTTCATCAATGAGAAATGGAGGCTCGTCCTCCCAAGTCTTATTACCAAATAGCTTGGCATTCAGCTTCATGATTGCTCCCAAATACTGGGCAGCTTGCCCTTGAACAATGTCTTCATCTTCTTCAGAAGATGAATAGTCATCAGAGCTCATGAATGGTAAAAGGAGGTTCAATGGAATCTCTATGGTCTCTAGATGAGCCTCAGATTCCTTTGGTTCCTCAAAGGGAAACTCCTTATTGGTCAGTGAACATCCCAGGAGGTCTTCCTCACTAGGATTCACGTCCTTCTCCTCCTTTCTGGGTTCGGCCACACCAAGTAAGGTTATGGCCTTGCACTCTCTTTTTGGATTCTCTTCTGTATTGCTTGGGAGCGTACTAGGAAGAGTTTCAGTGACTCTTTTACTCAGCTGGCCCACTTGTGCCTCCAAATTTCTAATGGAGGACCTTGTTTTGTTCATGAAACTTAGAGTGGCCTTAGATAGACCAGAGACTATATTTGCTAAGCTAGATGGATTCTGCTCAGAATTCTCTGTCTGTTGCTGAGAGGATGATGGAAAAGGCTTGCTATTGCTAAACCTGTTTCTTCCACCATTATTAAAGCCTTGTTGAGGTTTTTGTTGATCCTTCCATGAGAAATTTGGATGATTTCTCCATGAGGGATTATAGGTGTTTCCATAGGGTTCCCCCATGTAATTCACCTCTGCTATTGCAGGGTTCTCAGGATCATAAGCTTTTTCTTCAGAACATGCCTCTTTAGTACTGTTGGATGCAGCTTACAATCCATTCAGACTCTGAGAAATCATATTGACTTGCTGAGTCAATATTTTATTCTGAGCCAATATGGCATTCAGAGTATCAATTTCAAGAACTCCCTTCCTCTGAGGCGTCCCATTACTCACAGGATTCCTTTCAGAAGTGTACATGAACTGGTTATTTGCAACCATGTCAATGAATTCCTGAGCTTCTGCAGGCGTTTTCTTTAGGTGAATGGATCCACCTGCAGAATGGTCCAGTGACATCTTTGATAGTTCAGACAGACCATCATAGAATATATCCAGGATGGTCCATTCTGAAAGCATGTCAGAAGGACACTTTTTGGTCAGTTCCTTGTATCTCTCCCAAGCTTCATAGAGGGATTCACCTTCTCTCTGTTTAAAGGTTTGAACATCCACTCTAAGCTTGCTAAGCTTTTGAGGAGGAAAGAACTTGGCTAAGAAAGCCGTGACCAGCTTATCCCAAGAGTTCAGGCTATCTTTAGGTTGAGAGTCCAACCATATTCTAGCTCTGTCTCTTACAGCAAACGGGAGAAGCATAAGCCTGTAGACCTCAGGATCAACCCCATTGGTCTTAATAGTATCACAGATTTGCAAGAATTCAGTTAAGAATTGAAAAGGATCTTCTGATGGAAGTCCATGAAACTTGCATTCTGTTGCATCAGAGAAACTAATTGAGGCTTTAGCTCAAAATTGTTTGCTCCAATGGCAGGGATTGAGATGTTTCTTTCATGTAAGTTGGAATTTGGTACAGTGAAGTCACCAAGCATCTTTCTTGCATTGTTGTTGGGTTCGGCCATGTCTCCTTCTTTTTCGAAAAATTCTGTCAGATTTTCTCTAGAGAGTTGTGATTTAGCTTCCCTTAGCTTCCTCTTCAAAGTCCTTTCAGGTTCAGGATCAGCTTCAACAAGAATGTTCTTATCCTTGTTCCTGCTCATATGAAAAAGAAGAGAACAGAAAAGAAAATATGGAATCCTCTATGTCACAGTATAGAGATTCCTTATATGAGTGTGAGAAGAGAAGAATGGAAGAAGGAAAAGATAAGAATTCGAACACAGAGGAGAAGAGTGGGTTCGAATTTTTGAGTGAAAGAGGGGTGTTAGTAGATAAATAAATAAATAGAAGGAGATGAGAGAGGGAAGAATTCGAAAATTAAATAAACTAAAATAAAAATATTTTTGTTTTTAATTTAAAATTTGAAGTTAAAATTCGAAAGTTTTTTAAAAAGAAAAATGAAATTAAATTAAATTAGAATTTAAAATAAATAGTTAATTAAAAAGGAATTTTGAAAAAGAGGTTAGTGATTTTCGAAAATTGGAGAGAGAGAATTAGTTAGGTGGTTTTGAAAAAGATAAGAATCAAACAAGATAAGATTAATTGGAAAAAGATTTGAAAATCAATTTTGAAAAGAAAAGAGGTTAGAAAATATTTCGAAATTGATTTTGAAAAAGATGTGATTGACATTGAAAAATATATGATTGAAAATCATTTTGAGAAATATTTGAATTGGAAATTAAAAAGATTTGATTTTGAAAATTGAAGTTGATTACTTGACTAACAAGAAACAAAAAGATATGATTTTAAAATTTAAAGATTGAACCTTTCTTACTAGGCAAGTAACAAACTCAAAAATTTTTTTGAATCAATCACATTAATTGTTAGTAAAGATTTTGAAAAATATGGAATAAAATAAGAAAAAGATTTTTAAAAATCAATTTGAATTTTCGAAAATATGAAAGAAAAATGAAAAAGATTTGATTTTTTTTAAAAAAAATTTGAAAAAGATAGAATTTTTAAATTGAAAATTTGATTTGACTCATAAGAAACAACTAAATTTTGAAAATTTTTTGAAAAATTCAACTCAAATATTCGAAATTTATGAGAAGAAAAAGGGAAAGATAATTTTTTTTAATTTTTAATGAGGAGAGAGAAAAACATAAAAATGATGTAAAACATAAAAATTCAAGATCAAAACACATGAGGCATGCAAGAACACTTTGAATGTCAAGATGAACACCAAGAACACTTTGAATGTCAAGATGAACACCAAGAACTTATTTTTGAAAATTTTTAATAAAAGAAAAACATGCAAGACACCAAACTTAGAAATTTTCAAACTTTAGACACTAACAATTTGAAAATGCATATGAAAAACAAGAAAAGACACAAAACATGAAAATGCAAAGATCAAACAAAGAAGATCATCAAGAACAACTTGAAGATTATGAAGAACACCATGCATGGGTTTTCGAAAATTTTAATGAAATTAAAAAGATGCAATTGACACCAAACTTAAAAATTGACACAAGACTCAAACAATAAAAATCAAATTATTTTTTTGATTTTATGATTTTATTAATTTTTTTGTATATTTTTCGTAAATTATTTTGAAAAAGAAAATAATGATTTCAAAATTTCTAATGAGAATTCCAGGAATCATCCAATGTTAGTCTAAAGCTATGATCCAGGAATTAGACATGGCTTACTAGCCAGCCAAGCTTTCAGTGAAAGCTCCGGTCCAAAACACTAGACATGGCCAATGGCCAGCCAAGTTTCAGCATACATAGTTCAAGCATGTGAAGAGGAAGCCTCAGTCCAAAATAATTTAGACATGGTTTTACAGCCAGCCAGGCTTCAACAGATCATGATGAAACTCTAGAATTCATTCTTAAAAATTCTAAAGAATATAGAATAAAATAATTTTTTTTGAATTTTTTTTAATTTTTTTCGAAAATAGAAAAAATAAAAATAAAAAGCTTAAAATTAAAATAAAATTACCTAATCTGAGCAACAAGATGAACCGTCAGTTGTCCAAACTCGAACTATCCCCGGCAACGGCGCCAAAAACTTGGTGCACAAAATTGTGATCGTTCATTCCTTGGTAACGGCGCCAAAAACTTTATACGCACGTTCATAATCTTAGTTCTTTGTCACAACTTCGCACAACTAACCAGCAAGTGCATTGGGTCGGCCAAGTAATAAACCTTACGTGAGGAAGGGTCGATCCCATGGAGATTGTCGGTTTGAAGCAAGCTATGGTCACCTTGTAAATCTCAGTCAGGCGGATTCAATTGGTTATCGAGATTTGATAATTAAAATATAAAATAGAATAGAAATACTTATGTAATTCATTGGTGAGAATTTCAGATAAGCGTATGGAGATGCTTTTATTCCTTCTGAACCTCTGCTTTCCTACTGCTTTCATCCAATCATTCATACTCCTTTCCATGGCAAGCTGTATGTTGGGCATCACCGTTGTCAATGGCTACATCTCGTCCTCTCAGTGAAAATGGTCCAAATGCGCTGTCATTGTATGGCTAATCATATGTCGGTTCTCGATCATGCTGGAATAGGATTCAGTAATCCTTTTGCGTCTGTCACTACGCCCAGCACTCGCGAGTTTGAAGCTCGTCACAGCCATCCCTTCCCAGATCCTACTCGGAATACCACAGACAAGGTTTAGACTTTCCGAATCTCAAGAATGGCCGCCAATAATTCTTGCCTATACCACAAAGACTCTGATCATAAATTAGGAGGCTAAGAGATATGCATTCAAAGTTGCTTTCATGTAGAACGGAAGTGTTTGTCAGGCACGCGTTCATAAGTGAGAATGGTGATGAGCGTCACATAATCATCACATTCATCATGTTCTTGTATGCGAATGAATATCTTAGAGAAGAAATAGGCTTGAGTTGAATAGAAAAATAATAGTACTTTGCATTAATTCATGAGAAACAGCAGAGCTCCACACCTTAATCTATGGTGTGTAGAAACTCTACCGTTGAAAATACATAAGTGAAAATAGGGTAGATATGGCCGAGTGGCCAGCCTCCTATGGAGGTCTTAGAACGTAAAAGTTACATAATGTGTTTCAGAGATGATCAAAAAATCACTAAAAGTAGTTTTTATACTAAACTAGTAACTAGGGTTTACAGAAATGTGTAAATGATGCAGAAATCCACTTCCGGGCCCACTTGGTGTGTGCTTGGACTGAGAATTGAAGCTTTCACATGTAGAGGTCTTCCTTGGAGTTAAATTCCAGTTTGTAACTTGTTTCTGGCATTTAACTCTGCTTTGCAACTTGTTTCTGGCGTTTAACGCCAGAATAGGGCAGAAAGTTGGCGTTGAATGCCAGTTTACGTCATCTAAACTTGGGCAAAGTATAAACTATTATATATTGCTGGAAAGCCCTGGATGTCTACTTTCCAACTCAGTTAAGAGTGCGCCATTTGGACTCCTGTAGCTCCAGAAAATCTACTTTGAGTGCAGGGAGGTCAGAATCCAACAGCATCTGCAGTCCTTTTTCAGCCTCTAAATCAGATTTTTGCTCAAGTCCCTCAATTTCAGCCAAAAAATACCTGAAATCACAGAAAAACACACAAACTCATAGTAAAGTCCAGAAATGTGATTTTTATTTATAAACTAATAAAAATATATTAAAAACTAACTAAATCATACTAAAAAGTAAAACTATGTAAAAATAATGCCAAAAATCGTATAAATTATTCGCTCATCATTTATTTACACAATAATAAAAGAATAGCTCAGGATTGCAAAACATGATACAAATATTAAATAGTGTTAGCTAACACTACTTCTTGCTGTTTATTGTCATATATGCCATATTGTTTCAATTTATGTTAAGAAGACTAATATGCTATTTATTGTCATCATATATTACTTGAATTATTTTTGTTTGTTTGTATTTTTATTTTGTTTAGATCTACTAAGTATTTTTATATTTATGTTAATTTTTTACATAGTACCAATTAATTTGTTAATTGTTATCTCTTTTGATTTTTAACTTTAAATCTTTATTTGCAAACTTTTAATGATGATGAAGATATGAAAAGTAATCAAGAATAAGGATTGAAGGCTATTTTAAATCTAATATTGTTATTTCTTTATTATGTTAAATTTGTAGTGATCTAACACTCTCTTTTTTTAAAATTCAAGTTATTTGAGCTAATGACATTGTATGAATTTTATATTTGTATTTTAATTTATCTATAAATTTTAAGTTTTTGTCTTAATTTATATATGAATATATAAAAATATAAATGATATTTAATTTTTATAGGGGCATATAGGGGTGGGGCGGGTACCCGTAGGGGAGGGTTAGGTACTGTAGTTTACTACCCGTAGATAGTGATAGGGCGGGTTATACCTATGTAAAAGGATGGCCGGGCGGGGTCAGGTAAGGCAAAAACCCGCCCCTACCCACCCCACTGCCACCCCCAAAAAGAGGAGTCTCATCACTCCCCCAGGTATGATAATTCAATCCTATTCACTTATCTGCTACCTCTTTAGTTCTCTGACTTGGCGTCGGAGTGCCTTTGCAGGTACCATTCCCACGCTCTCTGGATTCAGCCTCGCCATCCTACCGGACTAACAGATGCCTGATCACTCTTCACCTAAACAAGCACTCTTTGAACCTTCAGGTACCGCTTGAACAGAGATCAAGAAGAGAATGGTTAGAAAGGGAAGGGCGATTAAACTTGATGAGGTAGCTTTCACTACACTCATATCAAAGTTTTGTAGAGAAGAAAAATTATAAGGAAAACTAAGGAACTAAGGCCACCACTGACCGAGGTCAGCAACCACTGCAACAATAGGTACAATGTCTTGTTGAAATTTAAGGTTACTTGTCCTACTTTGTGGTTCATTATGGGTGTATATGTCTATATATGTTTTTAATTGGTTAGGAGTTTAAGTGTCATTAAAAATTTTTTTAGGGGTTTACTTGTCCTACTGACACGACAGGGGCATTTTGTCCTTGGAATAGTTTTTTGACACGTAATAAGTTAACATTACACGTAAGCAAGATTCGTTGATTTTGGACAGAGAGTTTAACAGAATAGCCAAAAAGTTCGAGGAAATTAGTGGTTAGGTGCAGAAATAAAAAAATTAACTAATTTTAATTTGTAGTTTGTTATTTAGTAATCCAATGCTATTTGTTTCTCTAGTGTCAATGGTTGATGTAACAAACTATATATAATAAAAAAAGATATAAAATGAGACATAGTTAATTAATATTGTAGTTGGAATGCCTGGCAAAACGACAATCTCTTATCCAGTTTTCTATTTTAAACTAGAGGTGGAGGTCTCAAAGTTTAGGTCTAAATATTATCCTATGAGACTCGTATGAGCAGTGGAAGAACTTGAAAATTTTTTTGAAGAGACCAAAAATTAAAAAAGATATATAATAATATTTAGAGTAATACCTCAAATAGGACTCCAAGAATTTGACCATCCAACAAATTTGTCTTCTAAAAAAATTAACTAGGTTTTCGGTCTTCAAAATTATTAGATATACGCCATATATGTCCCTAGTCCAGGTTTAGTTGGTTTATAGAACACACACTCTCTCTCTCTCCCACGTGGAGGTGATTAGTGTGACATGTCAGGTTCACTGATACGCGTTGCTTCTAGGATACATTAGTCCTTGTACACGTGGCCAAAATGACATCGTTTTATGGCTACTCCAAACAACGTCATTTTGAATGGGATAGATTAGTCACCAACCTTTGTCCTGGAAATTTTATAAAATTTGGGTTTATCTTTCAACCCTCTTCCAACGTAATCCATAATTGATTTTTCTTCTGTGCTTTTGACCAAGACTATTGTAGACTAAGGTAAGTTAATTGGAGATGGCGACGGGAGGCAACACGTTGACAACAAGTAGGCATCGTGGTGGGAGATTTGCCAGTGATAGATTGAGCATTGAAAGCACCACTTTTGGGGGTAAGAGGAATTTTAGAAAATAAGAACACCCTAAGTGCAAGTGTGGGATGTATGCTATAGTCACCCGGTCTCAAATAGTGCAGAACCCAAATAGAGTGTTCTTCGGGTGTCCTTACTTCAAGGTATTTATATGTGTTGTTAAATGTGAAGATCTTAAATTTGAAAAAAATTGTTAAAAATTAGAAGGTGATTGATGGATGTGTTATTCTGTATGCAAGAAAATCAACCACAAAATTTCTTTGGTGTTATGGACTTAGTTTATTTTGGACTGTTTTATTTGAACTGTTTATTTTGATTTGGATGACTGTAACCATAACTTAACTACTTGTTTTGTTTAATGACTATGGATTGCATTGCATTGCTTCTCACAATATTTTTTGCAGGGTCCCTCCTTGATGACAAAAGGGGGAGGAACATTAAAAAGAAAAGAAAATGGGCTAATTTGTTGAAAATAGAATTGGAACTGCCAATCCAATTCTTGTGCTCTGATAGTTCCAATCCAATTCTTGTGCTCTGATTTCTGATTTTTTTTTTAGTTTTCTGATGATTATTGCTTCATGCCAACATTTTTGATACTTTGTTTTGATAACTGAATATTGGCTATATGTTTCTTTGCTTGATTTATTGCTTTGATTGGCAGGAAATATTTTTATTGGCAGGGATTTGTTTATGATCTGAACATGTTATTATAAGCAGTATGTTGAGTCTTGACCATTTATTGAAATGTACTCTGAATGTACTCTGGCATACTCTGTTTTACAAGAACACTTTTTGAGCAACATATTATCTGATTATTTTTATCCATTTGCTCAAAAATCAATTTTTAGCATGTTCTTTGCTTCTTAAGGTTCCATGTGGTGAATACGTATATTTCTTTTGGAACTACTTAAAGCATGGTACAAGTACTGCTTCCACTGAAAAAATGCACACATTAAGGGGGAGCTATATGATAAATGGAAAGGGGGGATTCAAAATCTTCAAGGGAGTTCTCTTAATCCTTAACCTTTTTCAATTCATTTTTAATAATGTTTGTCATCAAGGAGGAGATTGTTGAGTTTGAAAAACTTGAAATATAATAATGATCAAACATTATTACAAAGTTATTAATTTGATTTTTTATTCTAATTGGTTGTTTAATAATTTTGTTGAGTGTGAAGATTTTTATTGGGCCAAAAGTCACATGAGTCCAATATGATGAGAAAGCATTCAACCTTGGTGCAAAAATAATTCGAAGCAAAGTGGCTGAATTATTTTTTGCATAAGCAAATGCTTATTGGGCCAGAAAACTTATGTGAAGCCCAAAATAATGCTTCCTTTTTATCCAACAACATGTTGGTCCGAAATTGAAGAAGAAAGAAAGGAATTGGAGCAAGCTTGGTTCGGTTACCTACTCTCCTTGTGGAATGGAATTCAAAATTAAATTGGTTTAATTACTTGCCTTGGTAACTGAAAGAAAACTTAAATTGATTTGATGGCAATCAATGCTCCACATGTTACTATGCATAGGGGAATAGAAGTGGGATTTAATTTGTTTGAATTTCATTTATTTCATCCAAAGCTTTTTCTCTCTTCTCTCACCTCTCTCTCTTTGCATTCGGTCATGTCATACAGGAAGGAAGAAAGAAGAAGTTATCAGAAAAGCAGTAAAGCTATGAAGAAGGAAAAAAGGCTAGGGTAAAGATGGCCTTTGAAAAAAGAAGATCTAAAGCATGGCATGGCTGAGATTTTTGCCACTAAAGGCAAGATGTGAAGAAGAAGCTTTAAGATCTTCATACCAAATGTAGAAGCAATCGACCTCGGTCAAAGAAGAAGATCTTTGTGGTGAAACTCGTTTCTACTTTTGTTCATCCATGATAGAAGGTAGCTACTGTAGCTACGTGGAGGAAGAAGCAAAAATAGAACAGATGGAGCTGTCAAGAATCAAAAGTTCATCAAGGGTCAGAATTCTTTCTTGGGGACAAAGTCAAGATGGAAGGCTCAGATTGATGAAACTTGATGAGAAGGGATGAGAAAAAGGTACATGCATGTGATGCCAGGGCATTTTGGCCAGTTTCACTGACCTTTTCTTTATGGTTTTAGGGTAGTTTCATGTGCTTTCTTAGGAAATAAGCAAGTTTTGGGTAAATAATCATTTACATCTTGATTCAAGCAAACATTGTGAATTTTATATAATTTTATGAGAATTATTTATGAATTGAATGATAAATTGAATGATGCATGATCTCATGGGTTAGAACCTAGCTTTGATGCACTTTATTTGCTTGATTTCAGGACAAAGGAAGCAAGGAAGATGCCACGTTAATAGCCACGTTAGTCCAACTAACGTGACCATTAACATGGAAAGGAGGCTAGCTTACAACGTTAACAAGAAAAGTGAACACCAATAACGCTTTCGTGAGCCATCATAGCCCACGTTAACTACGTTAACGTGGAAGCTAACGTGGAAGAAAAGTAAAGCTCCAACGTTAGTGGTAAAAGTGAATGCCACTAACGTTGGGGAGAGGGGCACACTTAGCCACGTTAAGAGTCACGTTAACTACATTAACGTGAACTCTAACGTGGGAGAAGCAATGAAGAGCCAATGTTAGTGACACTCACCTTTGTCACTAACATTGGACTAAGCCTCTATTAGCCACGTTAGTTGCCACGTTAATTGCATTAACGTGGAAGCTAACGTGGAGGAAAGGAATGATGAGCCAACGTTAGTGACACTCACCTTTGTCACTAAGGTTGGAGATGGCTATCACTACCACGTTAGAAGCCACGTTAACCTAAGTAACGTGAACTCTAACGTGGGAAGAAGGGTGTTTGGAGCGTTAGTGACAAAGGTAAGTGTCACTAACGCTCTTGAAGTTGAGGCATACCCACATTAAGAGTCACGTTAGCTACACTAACATGGACTCTAACGTAGGGAAGAAGGGGCCAAGGGCAATGTTATTGGCAGAGGTAAACGCCAATAACGCTCGCGATGGATCAAGAGGCAACGTTAGTGGTCACGTTAGTGCCACTAACGTTGAAGTTAACGTAACTCATCTTGGGCTAGGAACGTTAGTGCAAAAGGTGATTGTCACTAACGTTCTCGAACCCACATTTTCACTTAACTTTAACGCCACTAACGTCCTAGCCAAAGTCCATGCCTACTTCACACTTTCTTTGCAAGTAAAGCTGAGCCCACTGAAGATTCCAAACTGCTTCAACTCAAGATCCAAAGGCCCATATCCAAGACTTGAAGAGCCAACTGGAAGATCAGAAGAGTAGTATATATAGGGGTAGTTTTGAACTAGAGAGAAAGTTTTTGGATTGGGAGGACTACTCTCTGTATAATTTTACTTTCTCTGCAACTTCTAGTTTTACTTCAGAATGTACTCTCCATCTTTGTTTTCCATTCCCAGAGCCATGAACAACTAAACCCCTTTCATTGGGTTAGGGAGCTCTGTTGTAATTTGATAGATCAATAATAATTTTCATTATTCTTCTTCTTTCTTTTCTCTTGATTTTACTTGAAAGCTTTCAATCTTCATCCAATTGGATAGTTGTCTTGGAAAAGAAACTATTCATACTTGGATCTCTTCTAAACATTGGAAGAGGAATGAAGAGATCATGCTAGAAATGCTTTCTCATGTTGGACCAAATTGGGGTTTGGGCGGATATGGTGACATATAATTCTCCCAATACTTTGATTTGGAAATACATGTGGTATAATCAGTGACCGCACCTCATCTCTTCTCATGAGCAATTAGACCAAGGAATTGGCTATTGATCAAGATTTGAGAGATTGAGTTACCAAGTAATTGGAATTCAATCACTTAAGATTGCAAGGAGATCAATGAATGCATTGATTGAGGAAGAGATGAAAATGAACTTGATCCGGAGAACGCAACATCTCCTAAGCCCAATGAATTCCCCATTTCTGATCTTACCCATTCTCTTTAGTTTCTGCCATTTACTTTCATGCTGAACTCCCTTTCCCCATTTAAGATTCTGCAATTTACTTTCCGTCATTTATATTCAGCTCTTTATTTCCAGCATTTACATTTTCTGCCATTTACTTTCCCGCCATTAAATTTCCTGCAATTCTCATATCAAATTCTGCTTAGCTCAACTAGAACATTCCTCCAATTAAAGTTGCTTGACCAATCAATCCCTGTGGGATTCGACCTCACTCTATTGTGAGTTTTTACTTGACGACAATTCGGTATACTTGCCGAGGGAGATTTGTTAAGAGACAAGTTTCAGTGCATCAGCATGTTGATTTGCTTTTGGTTTTCCTCTCTCTTCTCTCTGTCCAAATTGGTTTTGTTTGATAGAGAAGATGTTGGTGGCTTGGTTGAACCGGTTTTAACCTTGGAAGCTTCCCCTTCTATAATAAGGGTGAACAGCCAAGGGTTGAGACAAGGAGAGTAAGCACAGAGTTCTCATAGCTACCCAAGCTAACAGATGTTATTCACCTTCAATGTGTTATATTTTGTATTCTTTTCTTTAGTTTTGTCTGTCTGAGTCTCATGGTGAAAAAGGCAAACAGAGTGAGGTTTGTAAGAAAAAGCCAGTGAGAAGAAAAAGGCAGAGTGTGTAAAATTAAAGAAAAAGCCATAGATGTCTAAGAGTTCCTTTGTACATCTGTGTTGTGTTTCATGATCCTGCGGGGATTTCCTTGCAAGTTGGGTTAGCACTTTGCGGTTGAAAGCTTGGTAGGTGACCAAGTCAAGTTCAGTTTTGGGGATAGATTCTGGACTTGTCCCATATAGGAATGGGTAGTTCCTAGGGAAGAATTGGTGTATGTAATCAGTTGATTATAGTGAAATTCTATCACTATTGTGATGGAGACTGGATGTAGGCTGCATTGCACTTAGCAACTAAACCATGATACTTCTGGATGTGATTCTCTCTTTCTCTTCTACTCCATTTTTGATTCTGTTGCGTAGGAGACAAAATTGAAAAATATCTCCTAATTGGTTATGAGACAAAAAGAAAATGTCTCTTGACTAGTTACGAGACAAAAACAGAAATATCTCCTGAAGCTATCTTAAAAGGCAGAAAGTAATTCTCAGCAAAAAAAGGGACTAAGATTCAACCCCCCTTCTCTTATCCACTGATTACCATCAATTGGTATCAGAGCTTGGTCTCAAAGAGATCAAGCTTTGCAGCTTGGAGAAAAGATCCTGATGGCCGCTAACAGCGACTCAAATATGGTTGCCTATACTCTGACAGAAGGGCAGTCAAGCAACAGACCTCCATTCTTCAATGGAAAGAACTACAGTTACTAGAAAGAAAGAATGAAGATATTTGTTCAATCCATAGATTACAGACTGGTGCACGAAATTGTGATCATCAATGGCGCTAACAACTTGGTACGCACAATTGTAATCTCAACTCTTTATCACAACTCCGCACAAGTAACTAGCAAGTGCACTGGGTCATCCAAGTAATAAACCTTACGTGAGTAAGGGTCGATCCCACGGAGATTGTCGGCTTAAAGCAAGCTATGGTCATCTTATAAATCTCAGTCAGGCAGATTCAAATGGTTATGGAGAATTGATAATTAAAATATGAATAAAACATAAAATAAGATAGAGATACTTATGTAATTCATTGGTAGGAATTTCAAATAAGCGTATGGAGATGCTTTGTTCCTTCTGAACCTCTGCTTTCCTATTGCCTTCATCCAATCATTCATACTCCTTTCCATTGCAAGCTTTATGTTGGGAATCACCGTTGTCAATGGCTACTTCCCGTCCTCTCAGTGAAAATAGTCCAAATGCGCTGTCACCACACGGCTAATCAGCTGTTGATTCTCGATCATGTTGGAATAGGATCCATTGATCCTTTTGCGTCTGTCACTACGCCCAACACTTACTAGTTTGAAGCTCGTCACAGTCATCCCTTCCCAGATCCTACTCGGAATACCACAGACAAGGTTTAGACTTTCCGGATCTCAAGAATGACAGCCAATGATTCTAGCCTATACCACGAAGGTTCTAATCTTAGATTAGAAACCCAAGAGATACACATTCAAGCTTGATTGGATGTAGAACGGAAGTGGTTGTCAGGCACGCGTTCATAGGTGAGAATGATGATGAGTGTCACGGATCATCACATTCATCATGTTGAAGAACGAATGGATATCTTAGAACAGAAATAGGCTTGAGTTGAATAGAAAAACAATAGTACTTTGCATTAATTCATGAGGAACAGCAGAGCTCCACACCTTAATCTATGGTGTGTAAAAACTCCACCGTTGAAAATACATAAGTGAAAATAGTCTAAGCATGGCCGAATGGCCAGCCTCAAAGGTCTAAGGACTAAACGTCCAAAGAAGATCCAAATACAATAGTAAAAGGTCCTATTTGTAGAAAACTAGTAACCTGGGGTTTACAGAAATGAGTAAATGATGCAAAATCCACTTTCGGGCCCACTTAGTGTGTGCTTGGACTGAGTATTAAAGCTTTCATGAGTAAAGACTTTTCTTGGAGTTAAACGCCAGCTTTTGTGCCAGTTTGGGTGTTTAACTCCAGCTTTTATGCCAGTTCTGGCGTTTTGACGCCAGAATTTCTATGCTGACTTGGAACGCCAGTTTGGGCCATCAAATCACGGGCAAAGTATGGACTATTATATATTTCTGGAAAGCCCAGGATGTCTACCTTCCAACGCAATTGAGATCACACCAATTGGGCTTCTATAGCTCCAAAAAATCCACTTTGAGTGCAGGGAGGTTAGAATCCAACAGCATCTACAGTCCTTTTTCAGCCTCTGAATTAGATTTTTGCTCAGGTCCCTCAATTTCAGCCAGAAAATACCTGAAATCATAGAAAAACACACAAACTCATAGTAAAGTCCAGAAATGTGATTTTTATTTAAAAACTAATAAAAACATAATAAAAACTAACTAAAATATACTAAAAACATACTAAAAACAATGCTAAAAAGCGTATAATTTATCCGCTCATCACAACACTAAACTTAAATTGTTGCTTGTCCCCAAGCAACTGAAAATAAAATAGGATAAAAAGAATAGAATATACAATGAATTCCAAAAACATCTATGAAGATCAGTCTTAATTAGATGAGCGGGGCTATTAGCTTTTTGCTTCTGAAAAGTTTTGGCATCTCACTTTATCCTTTGAAGTTCAGAATGATTGGTGTCTATAGGAGCTCAGAATTCAGATAGTGTTATTGATTCTCCTAGTTCAGTATGTTGATTCTTGAACATAGCTACTTTATGAGTCTTGGCCGTAACCCTAAGCATTTTGTTTTCCAGTATTACCACCGGATACATAAATGCCACAAACACATAACTGGGTGAACCTTTTCAGATTGTGACTCAGCTTTGCTAGAGTCCTCAATTAGAGGTGTCCAGAGCTCTTAAGCACACTCTTTTTGCTTTGGACCACGACTTTAACCGCTCAGTCTCAAGTTTTCACTTGACACCTTCACGCCACAAGCACATGGTTAGGGACAGCTTGGTTTAGCCGCTTAGGCCAGGATTTTATTCCTGTGGGCCCTCCTATCCACTGATGCTCAAAGCCTTGGATCCTTTTTTATTTCACCCTTGCCTTTTGGTTTAAAGGGCTATTGGCTTTTTCTGCTTGCTTTTTCTTTTTTTTCGCATTTTTTTTCGCATATATTTTTTTCTGCAAGCTTTTTTATTCACTGCTTTTTCTTGCTTCAAGAATCATTTTTATGATTTTTCAGATCATCAATAAAATTTCTCTTTTTTCATTATTATTTCAAGAATATGCACTGTTCAAGCATTCATTCAGAAAGACAGAAAGTATTGCCACCACATCAAAATAATTAATCTCTTTTAAAATTCGAAATTTATGTACTTCTTTTTCTTTTGCAATCAAAACCATTTTTCATTTAAGAAAGGTGATGGATTCATATTCATAGCTTTAAGGCATAGAAATTAAGACACTAATGATCATGTAATAAAATCACAAACATAGATAATCATAAAGCATAAAAATTCGAAAAAAAGAACAAGGAAATTAAAGAACGTGTCCACCTTAGTGATGGCGACTAGTTCTTCCTTTTGAAGATCTTATGGAGTGCTTGAGCTCCTCAATGTCTCTTCCTTGCCTTTGTTGCTCCTCTCTCATGACTCTTTGATCTTCTCTAATTTCATGAAGGAGGATGGAATGTTCTTGGTGCTCCACCCTTAGTTGTCCCATATTGGAACTTAATTCTCCTAGGGAGGTGTTAATTTGCTCCCAATAGTTTTGTGGAGGAAAATGCATCCCTTGAGTCAGCTCAGGGATTTCATGATGAGGAATTTCCTCATGTTCTTGTCCATGAGTAAGATCTCTTGTTTGCTCCATCCTTTTCTTAGTAATGGGCTTGTCCTCATTAATGAGGATGTCTTCCTCTATGTCAATTCCTGCTGAATTACAGAGATGACAAATGAGATGAGGGAAGGCTAACATTGCCAAAGTAGAAGACTTGTCTGCCACCTTGTAGAGTTCTAGGGATATAACCTCGTGAACTTCTACTTCCTCTCCAATCATGATGCTATGGATCATGATAGCCCGGTCTATAGTAACTTCAGACCGGTTGCTAGTGGGAATGATTGAGCGTTGGATGAACTGCAACCATCCCCTAGCCACAGGCTTGAGGTCATGCCTTCTTAGTTGGACCGGCTTCCCTCTTGAATCTCTTTTCCATTGAGCGCCCTCTTCACAAATGTCTATGAGGACTTGGTCCAACCTTTGATCAAAATTGACCCTTCTAGTATAGGGGTGTGCATCTCCTTGCATCATTGGCAAGTTGAATGCCAACCTTACATTTTCCGGACTGAAATCTAAGTATTTCCCCCAAACCATTGTAAGCCAATTCTTTGGGTCTGGGTTCACACTTTGATCATGGTTCTTGGTGATCCATGCATTGGCATAGAACTCTTGAACCATTAAGATTCTAACTTGTTGAATGGGGTTGGTGAGAACTTCCCAACCTCTTCTTCGAATCTCATGTCGGATCTCCGGATATTCACCCTTTTTGAGCTTGAAAGGGACCTCGGGGATCACCTTCTTCTTGGCCACAACATCATAGAAGTGGTCTTGATGCACCTTTGAGATGAATCTCTCCATCTCCCATGACTCGGAGGTGGAAGCTTTTGCCTTCCCTTTCCTCTTTCTAGAGGTTTCTCCGGCCTTAGGTACCATAAATGGTTATGGAAAAATAAAAAGCTTTAGCTTTTACCACACCAAACTTAGAAGGTTTGCTTGTCCCCAAGCAAAAAGAAGAAAGAAGAGAGTAGAGGAAGAAGAAATAGAGGAGATGAAGGGGGTAGTGTTTCGGCCAAGGGGGTGAAGTAGTGTTTAAGATGTGTGAAAATGAAGGAGTAAAGATGGGTTTATATAGGAGTGGAGGGGGGTTTGGAAGGGAAAGTGGTTTGAATTTGAATGGTGAGGTAGGTGGGGTTTTATGATGGATGGATGTGGATTGGTGAAGGGTATTTGGGGAAGGACATTATGGAAAGGTGTGAAGAAGAGAGAGAGTGGGTTGAGGTTGGTGGGGGTCCTGTGGGGTCCACAGATCCTGAGGTGTCAAGGATTTCTCATTCCTGCACCAATTAGGTGTGCAAAATGCCCTCTGCTGCCAATCCTGGCGTTAAACGCCAGGTTGCTGCCCCTTTCTGGCGTTTAACGCTAGCTTCTTGCCCTTTTCTGGCGTTTAAACGCCAGTTGCCTTCTCCTCTAGGGTGTGCTGTTTTTCATTCTGTTTTTCAATTTGTTTTTGCTTTTTCAATTGTTTTTGTGACTTCATATGATCATCAACCTATAGAAAATATAAAATAACAATGGAAAATAGAATTTTAACATAGATAAGTAAAATTGGGTTGCATCCCAACAAGCGCTTTTTTAATGTCAGTAGCTTGACAGTGGGCTCTCATGGAGCCTCACAGATACTCAGAGCATGATGATGGCCTCTCAACACCAAACTTAGAGTTTGAATGTAGGGATTTTGTTTGACTCTGCATTGAGAGAAGCTTTTCATGCTTCCTCTCCATGGTTACAGAGGGAGATCCTTGAGCTTTAAACACAAGAGAGTCCTCATTCACTTGAAGGATCAATTCTCCTCTGTCAACATCAATCACAGCTCTTGCTGTGGCTAGGAAGGGTCTGCCAAGGATGATGGATTCATCCATACACTTCCCAGTGTCTAGGATTATGAAATCAGCAGGGATGTAGTGGTCTTCAACCTTTACCAAGACATCCTCTACAAGTCCATAAGCCTCTTTTCTTGAATTGTCTACCATCTCTAGTGAGATTCTTGTAGCTTGTACCTCAAAGATCCCTAGCTTCTCCATTACAGAGAGAGGCATGAGGTTTATGCTTGACCCTAGGTCACACAGAGCCTTCTCAAAGGTCATGGTGCCTATGGTACAAGGTATTGAGAACTTTCCAGGATCTTGTCTCTTCAGAGGTAATTTCTGCCTAGTCAAGTCATCCAGTTCTTTGGTGAGTAAGGGGGTTGAAGAGAAAACTTTTGTGTGGTCTAGAAATTTGCAGATAAATCCTCGTTGCAAGTATAGTTTCTAAACCAACAAAAGTCCTTTCATACAAACGTTTTGGTTGTCACAAGTAACAAACCCCTTTTAAAATTGATAACCGAGTATTTAAACCTCGGGTCGTCTTCTCAAGGAATTGCAGGGAGGTGTTCTTATTATTGGTTGTGAGTTTGTAAATTGGGGGTTTTTAATGTATAAGATAAAAAGCGAGAATAGTAAATGGCAAGAAAGTAAATTGTATTAATTTAAATAGATAATAAAACTCTTGGCAAGGTATAAGAACTGGAAGTCCTATCCTTATCAATTGTGATGAGAATTGGATTTTAATCCCACTTTGTTAACCTCTAACTATGAAGGTAAATCAAGTGGATTAATTAGCTTAATCCTCAGGTCCTAGTCAATTCCTATGGAGAGACTAGAGTTATTAGAGCAACTCCCAATTTCAACCACTGCTTTATTTGACAGCTCAAGCGTTACCAATTACTTAACCAAAGCCAAAAGGGAGAATTCTAAATTAAATTAAAAGCATTCATGTAAATAAAGCAAAGCAAAATTAAATCTGAAAATACCTCAAATTGCATTAATAAAAGAAATCAAATCTAACATGAATATTCATAAATTAATTGGAAAACTAAATAAAAGGAATATTGAACCTGTGATTGAAGTTGTAAGTTGAAATAATAAAGTTGAAATCCTAATCTTAATCCTAATCCTAAGAGAGAGGAGAGAACCTCTCTCTCTAAAAACTACATCTAAAACTAAAATTGTGAATTATGAGAGCATGATTATGAATGGATGAATTCTCCCACTTTATAGCCTCTAATCTGTATGTTCTGGGCTGAAAACTGGGTCAAAAATAGCCCAGAAATTGCCCCCTGCAATTTTTGTTACGTTCAGGTCGCGGGAAAGTGACGCGGAGGCGTCATCCACGCGTTCGCGCGGATTGCAATTCGCAGATGCGACGCGGGCACGTCATTCACGCGTTCGCATCGCCTAACTTCGAAACAGCTATGGCAAATTATATATCGTTGTGAAGCCCCGGACGTTAGCTTTCCAACGCAACTAAAACCATCTCATTTGGACCTCTGTAGCTCAAGTTATAGTCGATTTAGTACCAAGAGGTCAGGCTGGACAGCTTTAGCAGTTCCTTCAGTTTCTTGTATTCCTTCCACTTTTGCATGCTTCCTTTCCATCCTCCAAGCCATTCCTGCCCTGTAATCTCTAAAAACACTTAACACACATATCAAGGCATCTAATGGTAATAAGAGAGGATTAATATTTGGTAATTTAAAGCCAGAGAAGCATGTTTTCAATCATAGCACAAAATCAGGAAGGAAAATATAAAACATGCGATTAGTATGAATAAATGGGTAAAGAGTTGATAAAAACCACTGAATTAAGCATAAGATAAACCGTAAAATAGTGGTTTATCAGGGGTTCATCCTCCCAAGTCTCATTACCAAATAGCTTGGCATTTAGCTTCATGATTGCTCCAAGGTACTTAGCAACTTGTTCTTCAGTAACATCTTCATCCTCTTCAGAGGAAAAATACTCATAAGAGCTCATGAATGGCAAAAGTAAATTCAATGGAATCTCTATAGTCTCAGTGTGAGCCTCAGATTCCCATGGTTCCTCATTAGGGAACTCCTTGGAGGCCAGTGGACGTCCATTGAGGTCTTCCTCAGTGGAGATCACTGCCTCTTCCTCCTCTCCAGGTTCGGCCGTGTGGGTTATGTTGATGGCCTTACACTCTCCTTTTGAATTCTCTTCTGTATTGCTTGGAAGAGTACTAGGAGGGAGTTCAGTAACTTTCTTACTCAGCTAGACCACTTTTGCCTCCAAATTTCTAATGGAGGACCTTGTTTCAGTCATGAAACTTTGAGTGGTTTTAATTAGATCAGAGACTACAGTTGCTAAGTCAGAGTGGCTCTGCTTAGATTTCTCTGTCTGTTGCTGAGAAGATGATGGAAAAGACTTGCTATTGCTAAACCTATTTCTTCCACCATTATTGTTGTTGAAGCCTTGTTGAGGCCTCTGTTGATCCTTCCATGAGAGGTTTGGATGATTTCTCCATGAAGGATTATAGGTGCTTCCATAGGGTTCTCCCATGTAATTCACCTCTTCCATTGCTGGGTTCTCAGGATCATAAGCTTCTTCTTCAGATGAAGCTTCTTTGGTACTGCCTGTTGCTGCTTGCATTCCAGACAGACTGATAAATCATATTGATTTGTTGAGTCAATATTTTGTTCTGAGCCAATATCGCATTCAGAGTATCAATTTTAAGAACTCGTTTCTTCTGTTTGTCCCATTATTCACAGGATTCCTTTCAGAAGTGTACATGAATTGGTTATTTGCAACCATTTCAATGAGTTCTTGAGCTTTTGCAGGCGTCTTCTTCAGATGAAGAGATCCTCCAGCAGAGCTGTCCAATGACATCTTGGACAGTTCAGACAGACCATCATAGAAGATACCTGTGATGCTCCATTCTGAAAGCATGTCAGAAGGACACCTTCTGATCAATTACTTGTATCTTTCCCAAGCTTCATAGAGGGATTCACCTTCCTTCTGTCTGAAGGTTTGGACTTCCACTCTAAGCTTGCTCAATTTTTGAGGTGGAAAGAACTTTGCTAAGAAGGCATTGACTAGCTTTTCCCAAGAGTTCAGGCTTTCTTTAGGTTGTGAATCCAACCATGTTCTAGCTCTATCTCTTACAGCAAAGGGAAAAAGTATAAGCTTGTAGACCTCGGGATCAACCCCATTGGTCTTGATAGTGTCACAGATTTGCAAGAATTCTGCTAAGAATTGATGAGGATCTTCTAATGGAAGTCCATGAAACTTGCAATTCTGTTGCATTAGAGAAACTAATTGAGGCTTAAGCTCAAAGTTGTTTGCTCCAATGGCAGGGATTGAGATGCTTCTCCCATAGAAGTCAGGAGTAGGTGCAGTAAAGTCACCAAGCACCTTCCTTGCATTGTTGGCATTGTTATTGTTTTCGGCTGCCATGGCTTCTTCTTGTTTGAAAGGTTCTATTAGGTCCTCTACAGAGAGTTGTACTTTAGCTTCTCTTAGCTTTCTCTTCAAGGTCCTTTAAGGTTCAGGATCAGCTTCAACAAGAATGCCTTTGTCCTTGCTCCTGCTCATATAAAAAGAGAGGAGAAGAAAATTATGGAATCTGGTGCACGAAATTATGATCATCAATGGCGCCAACAGCTTGGTACGCACAATTGTAATCTCAATTCTTTATCACAACTTCACACAACTAACCAGCAAGTGCACTGGGTCGTCCAAGTAATAAACCTTATGTGAGTAAGGGTCGATCCCACGGAGACTGTCGGCTTGAAGCAAGCTATGGTCATCTTGTAAATCTCAGTCAGGCAGATTCAAATGGTTATGGAGGATTGATAATTGAAAGATGAATAAAACATAAAATAAAGATAGAGATACTTATGTAATTCATTGGTAGGAATTTCAGATAAGCATATGAAGATGCTTTGTTCCTTTTGATCCTCTGCTTTCCTATTGCCTTCTTCCAATCATTCATACTCCTTTCCATGGCAAGCTTTATATTGGGCATCACCGTTGTCAATGGCTACTTCCTGTCCTCTCAGTGAAAATGTTCCAAATGCGCTGTCACCGCACGGCTAATCATCTGTCGGTTCTCGATCATATCGGAATAGGATCCATTGATCCTTTTGCGTCTGTCACACGCCCAACACTTGCGAGTTTCAAGCTCGTCACAGTCATCCCTTCCCAGATCCTACTCGGAATACCACAGACAAGGTTTAGACTTTCCGGACCTTAGGAATGGCCGCCAATAATTCTAGCCTATACCACGAAGGTTCTATTCTTAGATTAGAAACCCAAGAGATACACATTCAAGCTTGATTGCATGTAGAACGGAAGTGGTTGTCAGGCACGCGTTCATAGGTGAGAATGATGATGAGTGTCACAGATCATCACATTCATCAAGTTAAGAATGAGTGTATATCTTAGAGAAGAAGTAGGCATGAATTGAATAGAAAAACAGTAGTACTTTACATTAATTCATGAAGAACAGCAGAGCTCCTCACCTTAATCTATGGTGTGTAGAAACTCCACCGTTGAAAATACATAAGAACAAGGTCTAGGCATGGCCGAATGGCCAGTCCTCATAAAGGTCTAAGATAGCATAAGACTAATCAAAGATCAAAAGTCTGTAAATACAATAGCAAAAGGTCCTATTTATAGAGAACTAGTAACCTAGGGTTTACAGAAATGAGTAAATGATGCAGAAATCCACTTCCGAGCCCACTTGGTGTGTGCTTGGGCTGAGTATTGAAATTTTCACGTGTAGAGACTTTTCTTGGAGTTAAACGCTAGCTTTTGTGCCAGTTTAGGCGTTTAACTCCAGCTTTTATGCCAGTTCTGGCATTTTGACGCCAGAATTTCTATGCTGACTTTGAACGCCGGTTTGGGCCATCAAATCTTCAGCAAAGTATGGACTATTATATATTGCTGGAAAGCCCAGGATGTCTACTTTCCAACGCAATTGAGAGCAGGGAGGTCAGAATCCAACAGCATCTGCAGTCCTTTTTCAGCCTCTGAATTATATTTTTGCTTAGGTCCCTCAATTTCAGCCAGAAAATACCTGAAATCACAGAAAAATACACAAACTCATAGTAAAGTCTAGAAATTTGATTTTTATTAAAAAACTAAAATATAATAAAAACTAACTAAAATATACTAAAAACATACTAAAAACAATGCCAAAATGCGTATAAATTATCCGCTCATCACAACACCAAACTTAAATTGTTGCTTGTCCCCAAGCAACTGAAAATCAAATAGGATAAAAAGAATAGAATACACAATGAAATCTGAAAACATCTATGAAGATCAGTTTTAATTAGATGAGCGGGGCTATTAGCTTTCTGCTTCTGAACAATTTCGGCATCTCACTTTATCCTTTTGAAGTTCAGAATGATTGGCATCTATAGAAACTCATAATTCAGATGGTGTTATTGATTCTCCTAGTTCAGTATGTTGATTCTTGAACACAGTTACTTTATGAGTCTTGGCCGTGACCCAAAGCATTTTGTTTTCCAGTATTACCACCGGATACATAAATGCCACAGACACATAACTGGGTGAACCTTTTCAGATTGTGACTCAGCTTTGCTAGAGTCCCCAATTAGAGGTGTCCAGAGCTCTTAAGCACACTCTTTTTGCTTTTGGACCACGACTTTAACGGCTCAGTCTCAAGTTTTCACTTGACACCTTCACGCCATAAGCACATGGTTAGGGATAGCTTGGTTTAGCCGCTTAGGCCAGGATTTTATTCCTGTGGGCCCTCCTATCCACTGATGCTCAAAGCCTTGGATCCCTTTTTATTTTACCCTTGCCTTTTGGTTTAAAGTGCTATTGGCTTTTTCTGCTTGCTTTTTTCTTTTTCTTTCTTTCTTTCTTTTTTTTTTTCGCAAGCTTTTCACTACTTTTTCTTGCTTCAAGAATCAATTTTATGATTTTTCAGATTATCAAATAACATTTCTCCTTTTCTATCATTCTTTCAAGAGCCAACAGTTTTAACATTCATAAACAATCAAATTCAAAAATATGCACTGTTCAAGCATTCATTCAGAAAAACAAAAGTATTGCTACCACATCAAAATATCTAAACTGTTTTAAAATTTGAAATTCATGTATTTCTTTTTCTTTTTCAATTAAAAACATTTTCCATTTAAGAAAGGTGATGGATTCATTTTCATAGCTTTAAGGCATAGACACTTAGACACTAGTGATCATGTAATAAAGACACAAACATAAATAAACATAAAGCATAAAAATTCAAAAAACAGAAAATAAAGAACAAGGAAATTAAAGAACGGGTCCACCTTAGTGATGGCGGCTTGTTCTTCCTCTTGAAGATCTTATGGAGTGCTTGAGCTCCTCAATATCTCTTCCTTGCCTTTGTTGCTCCTCTCTCATAACTCTTTAGTCTTCTCTAATTTCATGGAGGAGGATAGAATGCTCTTGGTGCTCCACCCTTAGTTGTCCCATGTTGGAACTTAATTCTCCTAGGGAGGTGTTGATTTGCTCCCAATAGTTTTGTGGAGGAAAATGCATCCCTTGAGGTATCTCAGGGATTTCATGATGAGGAATTTCCTCATGCTCTTGTCCATGAGTGGGATCTCTTGTTTGCTCCATCCTTTTCTTAGTGATGGGCTTGTCCTCATCAATGAGGATGTCTTCCTCTATGTCAATTCCAGCTGAATTGCAAAGGTGACAAATAAGATGAGGGAAGGCTAACCTTGACAAAGTAGAGGACTTGTCCGCCACCTTGTAGAGTTCTAGGGATATAACCTCATGAACTTCTACTTCCTCTCCAATCATGATTCTATGGATCATGATAGCCCGGTCTATAGTAACTTCAGACCGGTTGCTCGTGGGAATGATTGAGCGTTGGATGAACTCCAACCATCCCCTAGCCACAGGCTTGAGGTCATGCCTTCTTAGTTGAACCAGCTTCCCTCTTGAATCTCTCTTCCATTGAGCGCCCTCTTCACAAATGTCTATGAGGACTTGGTCCAACCTTTGATCAAAGTTGACCCTTCTAGTGTAGGGGTGTGCATCTCCTTGCATCATTGGCAAGATGAATGCCAACCTTACATTTTCCGGACTGAAATCTAAGTATTTTCCCCGAACCATTGTAAGCCAATTTTTAGGGTCCGGGTTCACACTTTAATCATGGTTCTTGGTGATCCATGCATTGGCATAGAACTATTGAACCATTAAGATTCCGACTTGTTGAATGGGGTTGGTGAGAACTTCCTAACCTCTTCTTCGAATCTCATGTCGGATCTCCGGATATTCACCCTTTTGGAACTTGAAAGGGACCTCGGAGATCACTTTCTTCTTGGCCATGACTTCATAGAAGTGGTCTTGATGCACCTTTGAGATGAATCTCTGATGCCAGGGCATTTTGGCCAGTTTCACTGACCTTTTCTTTACTATTTTTAGGGTAATTTCATGCATTTTCTTAGGAAATAAGCTAGTTTTGGGTAGATATTCACTTACACCTGGATTTAAGCATACATTGTGCATTTTACATGATTTCATGAGGACTTTGCATGAGTTTAGTGACAAATTGTATGCTGCATTACCCATGACTTGGACTAGAATTTTGATGCACTCTATTGCCTGATTTCAGGACCAAAGGAAGCAAGGAATGGGAGGTAACTTGCAGAGTTAATGAGAAAAGTGACTGCCAATAACGCTCTCGAAGCCATCATTACCCACGTTAAGAGTCACGTTAACTAAGTTAACGTGAACTCTAATGTGAAGAAGGGAATTTGAGCCAACATTAATGACACTTAACATTATCACTACGTTGGCCAATGCTCACAAGTGGCCACGTTAGAGTCCACGTTAACTTAGTTAACGTGGCCTCTAACGTTAAAAGGGGGAAAGGAAGCAAACGTTAGTGACATTCAACATTGTCACTAACGTTTGCGTAAGTGCACAATGACACGTTAACTACGTTAACTTGGTTAACGTGGAAGCTAACGTGAAGAGGCAAGAGTGGTCGACAACGTTAGTGACACCCAACATTGTCACTAACGTTGGAAGCAACCACACAACCCCAAGGAGCCACGTTAACTTCCACATTAACTTAGTTAACGTGGAGGCTAATGTGAGAGAAGAAGGTGATGGCCAACGTTAGTGACACTCAACATTGTCACTAACGTTGGAAGGAGCCACACAAGCCACTATGAGCCACGATAACTCCCACGTTAACTTAGTTAACGTGGAAGCTAACGTGGATGAGTAAAAGATGATCCAACGTTAATGACACTCAACATTGTCACTAACGTTGGGGATGG
This sequence comes from Arachis hypogaea, assembly GCF_003086295.3. Lineage (NCBI taxonomy): Eukaryota > Viridiplantae > Streptophyta > Magnoliopsida > Fabales > Fabaceae > Arachis > Arachis hypogaea. Next base: position 105,380,165 of record NC_092051.1, read on the forward strand.
CTAAGCAATGCCACGTTAAAGAGCCACGTTAACTAAGTTAACGTGGGCTCTAACGTGAGACATGGGGGCACATTGGAACGTTAGTGACAATGTTAAGTGTCACTAACGTTCTCGAAGGATGGCAAGCCCACGTTAAAGAGCCACGTTAACTAAGTTAACGTGGGCTCTAACGTGAGACATGGGGGCTTTTCAACGTTATTGGGAAAGTTAAACCCCAATAACGTGTGCGAAGGACCTAGAGGCAACATTAGTGGCAACGTTTGTGCCACTAACGTTGAAGTTAACGTGGCTTTTACTTAGGAACGTTAGTGAGAAAGTTGATTGTCACTAACGTTCTCGAACTCATATTTTCACTAAACGTTAACACCCCTAACCCCCTGAGCTAAAGTCTCTGCCCAATTCACACTTTCTCTCTGCAAGTAAAGCCAAGCCCAAATGAAGAAAAGAACTGCTTCAAACTCAAGATCCAAAGGCCCAAGACTTGAAGAGCCAACTAGAAGATGAGAAGAGTAGTATATATAGGAGTAGCTTTGAATTATTTTGGGAGTTCCGGGAGTTGGAAAATAGCATAGAACTACTTCCTGTATTTACTTTCTCTGCACTTCTAGTTTTCATTATGTATTCTCCATCTTTGTTTTCATTTTCCAGAGCTATGAACAACTAAACCCCTTTCATTGGGTTAGGGAGCTCTGTTGTAATTTGATGGATCAATACTAGTTTTCATTATTCTTCTTCTATATTTTCTCTTGATTTTACTTGAAAGCTTTCGATCTTCATCCAATTGGATAGTGATCTTGGAAAAGAAACTATTCATACTTGGATATCTTCTGAACCTTGGAAGAGGAATGAAGAGATCAAGCTAGAAATGCTTTCTCATGCTGGACCAAATTGGGTTTGGATGGATATGTGACTATAATCCTCTCAATACTTGATTTGGGAAATGCATGTGGTATAATCAGTGACCATACTTCATTTCTTCTCATGAGCAATTGACCAAGGAATTGGCTATTGATCAAGATTTGAGAGATTCAATTACAAGAAATTGTAATTCAATCACCTAAGATTGCCAAGGAGATCAATGAGTGCATTGATTGAGGAAGAGATGAAAATGAGATTGATCCGGAGAATGCAACATCTCCTCAGCCCAATGAACTCCCATTTCTGATCTTACCCATTCTCTTTAATTTCTGTCATTTACATTTATGAGCAATTCCCCCATTCCCATTTAAGATTCTGTAATTTACTTTTTGCCATTTACTTTCCTGCCATTTAATTTTCTACAATTCTCAACTAAATTTTTGATTTGCTCAACTAGAACATTCCTCTAATTAAAGTTGCTTGATCAATCAATCCTTGTGGGATTCGACCTCACTCTATTGTGAGTTTTTACTTGACGACAAATTCGGTACACTTGTCGAAGGAAATTTGTTATGAGACAAGTTTTCCGTGCATCAATCTCTCCATCTCCCATGACTCGGAGGTGGAAGCTTTTGCCTTCCTTTTCCTCTTTCTAGAGGTTTCTCCGGCCTTAGGTGCCATAAATGGTTATGAAAAAACAAAAAACAACGCTTTTACCACACCAAACTTAGAAGGTTTGCTCGTCCTTGAGAAAAATAAGAAAGAAAAGAGTAGAAGAAGAAAATTTAGAGGAGATGGAGGGAGGTAGTGTTTCGGCCAAGGGGGTGAAGTAGTGTTTAAGATGTGTGAAAATGAAGGAGTGAAGATGTGTTTATATAGGTGTGGAGGGAGGGTTTGGGTTCGGCCATGTATGGGTGGGTTTGGGAGGGAAAGTGTTTTGAATTTGAATGGTGAGGTAGGTGTGGTTTATGATGGGTGGATGTGGATTGGTGAAGGGTTTTTGGAGAAGAGGGTAAGATTTGATAGGTGAGGGGTTTTTGGGGAAGAGGTATTGAAGTGATTGGTGAAGGGTATTTGGGAAAGAGTATTATGAAAAGGTGTGAAGAAGAAAGAGAGTGAGTTGAGGTTGGTGGGGATCCTGTGGGGTCCACAGATCCTGAGGTGTCAAGGATTTCTCATCCCTGCACCAATTAGGCGTGCAAAACGCCCTCTGCTGTCAATCCTGGCGTTAAATGCCAGGTTGCTCCCATTTCTGGCGTTTAACACTAGCATCTTGCCCTTTTCTGGCGTTAAACGCCAGTCTGGTGCCCATTTCTGGCGTTAAACGCCCAGAATGGTGCCAGACTGGGCGTTTAATGCCCATTCTACTACCCTTACTGGCGTTTAAACGCCAGTAGCCTTCTCCTCCAGGGTGTGCTATTTTTCATTCTGTTTTTCAGTTTGTTTTTGTTTTTTCAATTGTTTTTTGTGATTTCACATGATCATAAACCTACAGAAAACATGAAATAACAATGGAAAATAGAAATTTAACATAGATAAGTAAAATTGGGTTACCTCCCAACAAGTGCTTCTTTAATGTCACTAGCTTGACAGTGGGCTCTCATGGAGCCTCACAAATATCAGAGCATGATGATGGCCTCTTAACACCAAACTTAGAGTTTGGTTGTGGCCTCCCAACACCAAACTTAAAGTTTGAATATGCAGATTTTTCTTGACTCTGTATTGAGAGAAGCTTTTCATGATTTCTCTCCATGGTTACAGAGGGAGATCTTTGAGCTTTAAACAAAAAGGAGTCCTCATTCACTTGAAGGACCAATTCTCCTCTGTCAACATCAATCACAGCTTTTGCTGTGGCTAGGAAAGGTCTGCCAAGTATGATGGATTCATCCATACTCTTTCCAGTGTCTAGAATTATGAAATCAGCAGAGATGTAGTGGTCTTCAACCTTTACTAAGACATCCTCTACAAGTCCATAAGCCTATTTCCTTGAATTGTCTGCCATCTCTAGTGAGATTCTTGCAGCTTGGACCTCAATGATTCCTAGCTTCTCCATTACAGAGAGAGGCATGAGGTTTATGCTTGACCCTAGGTCACACAGAGCCTTCTCAAAGGTTATGGTGCCTATGCTACAAGGTATTGAGAACTTTCCAGGATCTTGTCTCTTTAGAGGTAATTTCTGCCTAGTCAAGTCATCTAGTTCTTTAGTGAGCAAGGGGGTTTCATCCTCCCAAGTCTCATTACCAAATAGCTTGGCGTTTAACTTCATGATTGCTCCAAGGTACTTAGCAACTTGTTCTTCAGTAACATCTTCATCCTCTTCAGAGGAAGAATACTCATCAGAGCTCATGAATGGCAAAAATAAATTCAGTGTGAGCCTCAGATTCCCATGGTTCCTCATTAGGGAACTCCTTGGAGACCAGTGGACGTCCATTGAGGTCTTCCTCAGTGGAGATCACTGCCTCTTCCTCCTCTCCAGGTTCGGCCATGTGGGTAATGTTGATGGCCTTGCACTCTCTTTTTGGATTCTCTTCTGTATTGCTTGGAAGAGTACCAAGAGGAAGGTCAGTAACTTTCTTGCTCAGCTGACCCACTTGTGCCTCCAAATTTCTAATGGAGGATCTTGTTTCAGTCATGAAACTTTGAGTGGTTTTAATTAGATCAAAGACTATGGTTGCTAAGTCAGAATGGCTCTGCTTAGAATTTTCTGTCTGTTGCTGAGAAGATGATGGAAAAGGCTTGCTATTGCTAAACCTATTTCTTCCACCATTATTGTTGTTGAAGCCTTGTTGAGGCTTCTGTTGATCCTTCCATGAGAGGTCTGGATGATTTCTCTATGAAGGATTATAGGTGTTTCAATAGGGTTCTCCCATGTAATTCACCTCTTCCATTGCTGGATTCTCAAGATCATAAGCTTCTTCTTCAGATGAAGCTTCTTTGGTACTGCCTGTTGCTGCTTGCATTCCAGACAGACTTTGAGAAATCATATTGATTTGTTGAGTCAATATTTTGTTCTGAGCCAATATCGCATTCAGAGTATCAATTTCAAGAACTCATTTCTTCTGATTTGTCCCATTATTCACAGGATTCCTTTCAGAAGTGTACATGAATTGGTTATTTGCAACCATTTCAATGAGTGCTTGAGCTTTTGCAGGCGTCTTCTTCAGATGAAGAGATCCTCCAACAGAGCTGTCCAATGACATCTTGGACAGTTCAAATAGACCATCATAGAAGATACCTGTGATGCTCCATTCTGAAAGCATGTCAGAAGGACACCTTCTGATCAATTGTTTGTATCTTTCCTAAGCTTCATAGAGGGATTCACCTTCCTTCTGTCTGAAGGTTTGGACTTCCACTCTAAGCTTGCTCAATTTTTGAGGTGGAAAGAACTTTGCCAAGAAGGCATTGACTAGCTTTTCCCAAGAGTTCAGGCTTTCTTTAGGTTGTGAATCCAACCATGTTCTAGCTCTATCTTTTACAGCAAAGGGAAAAAGCATAAGCTTGTAGACCTCGGGATCAACCCCATTGGTCTTGACAGTGTCACAGATTTGCAATAATTTAGCTAAGAATTGATGAGGATTTTCCAATGGAAGTCCATGAAACTTGCAATTCTGTTGCATCAGAGAAACTAATTGAGGCTTAAGCTCAAAGTTGTTTGCTCCAATGGTAGGGATTGAGATGCTTCTCCCATAGAAGTCAGGAGTAGGTGCAGTAAAGTCACCAAGAACCTTGCATTATTGGCATTGTTGTTGTTTTCGGCTGCCATGTCTTCTTCTTGTTTGAAAAGTTCTGTTAGCTCCTCTATGGAGAGTTGTACTTTAGCTTCTCTTAGCTTTCTCTTCAAGGTCCTTTCAGATTCAGGATCAATTTCAACAAGAATGCCTTTGTCCTTGCTCCTGCTCATATGAAAAGGGAGGAGAAGAAAATATGGAATCCTTTATGTCACAGTATAGAGATTCCTTGAGGTGTCAGAGGAAAATAAAAATAGAAGGATGAGGTAGAGAAGAGAGAATTCGAACTTATCAAGAGAGATAGAGTTCGAATTATTGATAATGGAGAGGTGTTAGTCCTCTAAATAGAAGAATGTGAGAAGAGGGGAAGAATTTTCGAAAATAAAGTAAAAGATTTTGAAATAATTAAGAGAAATTTTGAAAATTTGGTAAATGATTTTCGAAAACTAAGATTGGGAAAGAAATTAAGTGATTTTTGAAAAAGATTTTGAAATTAGAAATAAAAAAGATATGATTGAAACTTAATTTTGAAAAAGATGTGATTGAAAAGACATAATTGAGAATATATGATTGAGAATCAAATTTAAAAGAAGAAAGTTTTTAAAATTAAAGTTGATTACTTGACCAACAAGAAATTAAGAGATATGATTCTAGAATTAAAACTTTTGATCCTTTTTTAATAGGCAAGTAACAACTTGAAAATTTTGAATTAAATCACTAATTGTAGCAAGGATTTTCGAAAATAGTAATAAATAAAAAAAATTGAAAAGAAATTGATTTTGAAAAGATATGATTTGAAAAAATTTTGATTTTGAAAAATTATGAAAATTTGAAAAAGATTTGAATTAAAAACAAAATCTTCCCTCTAGTGTCCTCCTGGCGTTAAACGCCCAGAATGGCATCCATTCTGGCGTTTTACGCCTAAAATGCTACCTTTTGGGCATTTAACGCCCCTGGCGTTTAAACGCCAGTTTTCCTTCTTCACTGGGCGTTTTGAACACCCAGCTTTTTCGGTGTGATTCCTCTGCTGAATGTTCTGAATCTTCAATTCTCTATATTATTGACTTAAAAAGACATAATTTTAAAATTTTTTTGAATTTTTAATGATGAGAAACAATAAAAAATGCAACTAAGATCAAATAAACAATGCATGCAAGACACCAAACTTAGAAGTTTGTATACTAAGGACTATAACAAATTGAAAATGCATATGAAAAACAATAAAAGACACAAAATAAGAGAAATTAAAGATCAGAGCACTGAAGTCATCAAGAACAACTTGAAGATCAATGAAGAACATATTACATATATTCGAAAAAATGCAAGAAGAAGAAAGATATGCAATTGACACAAAACTTAAAAATTAACACTAGACTCAAATAAGAAACATAAAATATTTTTGATTTTTTTTTATTTTATAAAATTTTTTTGTGATTTTTCGAAAATTATATGGAAAGGAAAATAAAGGGATTCAAAATTTTTAATGAGAATTCCAGGAATCATTGCAATGTTAGTCTAAAACTCCGGTCCAGGAATTAGATATGGCTTACTAGCCAGCCAAGCTTTCAGTGAAAGCTTCGGTCCAAAACACTAGACATGGCCAATGGCCAGCCAAGCTTTAGCAAATCATTACTTTCAACAGAAAAATTGATAGAAATCAACAAGCTCTTGTGATGATAAGTTGAAACCTCGGTCTAAAAGATTAGACATGGCTTCACAGCCAGCCAGACTTCAACAAATCATCATGAAACTCTAGAATTCATTCTTAAAAACTCTGAAAAACAGAATAGAAATTCTTTTTTTGTATTTTTGAAAATTTTTTCGAAAGTAAGAAGTAAAAAGCTTAAACATAAAATAAAATTACCTAATCTAAGCAACAAGATGAACCGTCAGTTGTCCAAACTCAAACAATCTCTGGCAACGGTGCCAAAAACTTGGTGCAGGAAATTGTGATCATCAATGGCGCCAACAGCTTGGTACGCACAATTGTAATCTCAATTCTTTATCAGTACTTCGCACAACTAACCAGCAAGTGCACTGGGTCGTCCAAGTAATAAACCTTACGTGAGTAAGGGTCGATCACACGGAGATTATCGGCTTGAAGCAAGCTATGGTCATCTTGTAAATCTCAATCAGGCGGATTCAAATGGTTATGGAGAATTGATAATTAAAATATGAATAAAACATAAAATAAGATAGAGATACTTATGTAATTCATTGGTAGGAATTTCAGATAAGCGTATGGAGATGCTTTGTTCCTTCTGAACCTCTGCTTTCCTATTGCCTTCATCCAATCATTCATACTCCTTTCCATTGCAAGCTTTATGTTGGGCATCACCGTTGTCAATGGCTACTTCCCGTCCTCTCGGTGAAAATGGTCCAAATGCGCTGTCACCGCACGGCTAATCAGCTGTTGGTTCTCAATCATGTTGGAATAGGATCCATTGATCCTTTTGCGTCTGTCACTACGCCCTACACTCGCGAGTTTGAAGCTCGTCACAGTCATCCCTTCTCAGATCCTAGTCGGAATACCACAGACAAGGTTTAGACTTTCCGGATCTCAAGAATGACCGCCAATGATTCTAGCCTATACCACGAAGGTTCTAATCTTAGATTAGAAACCCAAGAGATACACATTCAAGCTTGATTGCATGTAGAAAGGAAGTGGTTGTCAGGCACGCGTTCATAGGTGAGAATGGTGATGAGTGTCATGGATCATCACATTCATCATGTTGAAGAACGAATGGATATCTTAGAACAGAAATAGGCTTGAGTTGAATAGAAAAACAATAGTACTTTGCATTAATTCATGAGGAACAGCAGAGCTCCACACCTTAATCTATGGTGTGTAGAAACTCCACCATTGAAAATACATAAGTAAAAATAGTCTAAGCATGGCCGAATGGCCAGCCTCAAAGGTCTAAGGACTAAACGTCCAAAGATGATCCAAATACAATAGTAAAAGGTCCTATTTGTAGAAAACTAGTAACCTAGGGTTTACAGAAATGAGTAAATGATGCAGAATCCACTTTCGGGCCCACTTGGTGTGTGCTTGGGCTAATTATTGAAGCTTTCACATGTAGAGACTTTTCTTGGAGTTAAACGCCAGCTTTTGTGCCAGTTTGGGCTTTTAACTCCAGCTTTTATGCCAGTTCTGGCGTTTTGACGCTAGAATTTCTATGCTGACTTGGAACGCCGGTTTGGGCCATCAAATCTCACGCAAAGTATGGACTATTATATATTGCTGGAAAGATCAGGATGTCTACTTTGCAACGCAATTGAGAGCACACCAATTGGGCTTCTGTAGCTCCAGAAAATAAACTTCGAGTGCAGGGAGGTCAGAATCTAACAGCATCTGCAGTCCTTTTTCAGCCTCTGAATTAGATTTTTGCTTAGGTCCCTCAATTTCAGCCAGAAAATACCTGAAATCACAGAAAAACACACAAACTCATAGTAAAGTCCAGAAATGTGATTTTTATTTTAAAACTAATAAAAACATAATAAAAACCAAATATACTAAAAACATACTAAAAACAATGCCAAAAAGCGTATAATTTATCCGCTCATCACAGACTCTGGAAGATAATCTTGGAAGGACCACAGTTTCCAACAGTTATAGGTGTTGATAGTGTGGTTACACTCAAAGGTGAAGTCGATTGGAATGAGGAAGATAGAAAGAAAGTAGAGCTCAACGCCAAAGCTGTCAACTTGCTCAACTGTGCAGTCAGCTTCAAGGAATACTGATGGGTATCAAGATGCACAACAGCAAAGAAAATCTGGGACAAACTTCAAATCACTCATGAAGGCACAACCCTAGTAAAGAAGACCAGAATAGACATGCTGAACAGAGAATATGAAATGTTCTCAATGAAGGAAGGAGAGACGATTGATGAACTGTTTGAAAGATTCAATGTCATCGTCACTGGTTTGGATGCTATGGGGATCACATATTCAGAATCTGTGCTTGTGAGGAGAATACTGAGATGTCTCACAAAAGAGTGGGAAACCAAAGCAATAGTAATAGCTGAGAGTAGTAACATTGATACTATGACCTATTGATGCGGGTGCATCATTGCCTATTTTTAGTAGTGATTTCAGTAGATTTTTGTTTAGTTTTAATATAAATTTTGCCAATATATGAGTAATAGCATGAAAAATCTCTGCATGAAACAAAATCTCAAGCATAGGTGAATTTTAGCTAATATACAGGGTAAATATGATAAAATAGATCACACTAAGTAAAGTTTTGATTGTGGGCATTATTAGCACACTTAGTAAAATGAAGTTTGTCTTGTATGTTACTTTGATACACTTTGTTTGCTTGATTACAGACCAAAAGAAGCAGAGAAGAGCCACGTTAGTGGCTACGTTAGTGCTACTAACGTGGATACTAACGTGGAAGGAAGGAAAGTTTGGAACGTTAGTGGGAACGTTAACGGCATTAACTTTGAAGAAGGAGCAGCGTTATTGGCAAAAGTGAGTGCCAATAACGCTAGCGAAGCAAAAGAAGACCCACGTTAGCTACCACGTTAGTTACATTAACGTGGGAACTAACGTGGAAGGAAAGGGAAACGCCAACGTTAGTGGAAAAAGTGAGTGCCACTAACGTTTGCGAAGCAAAGGAAGACCTACGTTAATGGCCACGTTAGTTACACTAACGTGGACATTAACGTGGGCAAAAATCTCACCTGGCAGCCTGACCATACCTTCTTCAAACCAAAATAACTTGAGCCACAAAACTCCAAATGAGGTGATTCCAGTGGCATTGGAAAGTAGGAATCCAGAGCATTCCAAGCATATATGGCACTACATGGTGGACACTAAATTTGAGGGAGAAAACCTGTCCCGAAATAGCAAAGATGAACATGGTATCAACCTATAGTAAGGCCAGCTGACCTCTTCACCTTCCAAGAAGTGTAACTCGAGCTATAGAGCTCCAAATGATGCGCTTACAAAGGCGTTGGAAAGTAGACATCCAGGGCTTTCCAAAAATATATAATAGTATGGGATTGACATTAAGTTTGAACTTCAAAACCTGGCAATATTCATCCCCTGATCGCTAACGTTATTGTGACTCACTTTTTCCAATAACGTCAGCGACTATGCCAGCGACCTTGTCCACTTCAAAGGAGCATAACTTGAGTTACAGAGGTCCAATTGAGGTGATTCTAGTTGCGTTAGAAATCTGACATTCAGAGCTTTTTAACAATATATAATACTCCATAGTAGGCATAAAATTGGAGCACAAACCAAAGGCATCTTTTAAGCCCCAAAAACACCAACTGGGTAGCAAGTGTGACGTTAGCCACACTAACTTTAGCACTAACGCCACACTTGTAGCGTTAGTGTGGCTAACGGCAGCAATAACGCCAAGTCACCCTGGACCTCAATTTGATTCACTTCTCTCTCAAGTCCACTTCAAAGCTCAAGCAAGCAAGCCCACAATTGTCAACCAATCAAGGCCACAAGAAGCATCTAGAATAGTTAGTTTTCATTTCATTGTAATTTGCTTTTAATTTCATTTCATTTTGTAATTTAGGACAGCCTATAAAAAGGCCTTAGTTTCTACATTGAATTCATTCTGGAACGGGGAAATTGAAAGAAGGGGGAGAGAGTGAAGACCAATTCGAACTTCTGTGAATTGGCACACTCCAAGGGGAGTGGGTCTTCGGACCCCTCCCCTTCTACACTCTTCTTCCTTTTCTCTTCTTTTCTTCCTTAGGAGTAGTTTCGTTTTAGTTGTAATTTTTATTTATAAATTTTGAAGTTTCAATTTCAGTTTTAATCTTCATCTTTACTTTTCTTCACTTTCTTTCTTTTTTATTTTGGTAGAGCAATGATCAACTAACTCTTTTCATTGGGTTAGAGAGCTCTATTATGATTCAATGGATCAACTGTAGTTCTTATTCTTCTTCTTCTTTCTTTTCTCTTGATTTTACTAGAGAGCTTTCGATCTTCATCCAATTGAAAGAGAAATTGCTCATACTTGGATTTCCTCTGAACCTTGGAAGAGGAATGAGGAGATCATGCTAGAAATGCTCTCTCACATTGGATTAGGTTGGGGGTTGGATGGATATTGTGACATTTAATCTTACCAATACTTTAATCTATGAATGTGTATGGTATAATCAGTGACCAAACTTCATCTCTTCCCATGAGCAATTAAATCAAGGAATTGGGAAATTGTTCAAGCTTAGAGAGATTGGATTGCCAAGGAATTGGGATCCAATCACTTAAGATTGCCAAGGAGATCAATGAATGCATTGATTGAGGAAGAGATGAGAATGAACTTGATCCGGAAGATTGCAATATCTCTTGATCCCAATGTTCATTTTATTTTTAGTTCTTACGTTTACTTTTCTTGCCATTTTATTTTTCTGCACTTTATAGTTTTTCCTTTACATTCATGCAATTTACTTTTCTTGTTGCTCATCACTCCTTAATGATTCATCTGACTAGGATAATCAATGAACCATTGATTGCTTAATCTATTAATCTTTGTGAGATTCGACCTCACTCTTTTGTGAGTTATTACTTGACGACAATTCGGTATACTTGATGAAGGGAAATTTGTTGAGAGACAAGTTTCCGTGCATCACCTATGATGATTTGAGAGGAAATTTACTTGCCTTTGAAACCACATATTTGAAAAAAGATACAAAAAAGAAAGGAATTACTCTCAAATCTGTTTCTGAACTACTGGATGATGAATCTAGTGATAACTCATCTGAAAATGATTTTGTTTTGTTTGCTAATAAATTCAGGAAAATGGTGAAGCTAAAAGAATGAAACAAAGGAGGCAGCTCAAGGAAGCCAAAAAGAGATCTCAGCAAAGTGATATGTTACAACTGTAAAGAAGTTGAAAACTTCAAGTCTAATTGTCCAAAACTGAAGAAGGAGGATAAGCCAAAAAAGAAAAGAAGAAAGGTCTCATGGCTTCTTGGGAAGACTTGGAAAATGACTCGGATGAGGATGAAGAATCAAAAACCAAGTCTCAAACCTGCCTCATGGCCGATCATGTAGAGCAGGTAGTATTTCTTGACCCTTCCACTGAAGACCTTCATCTTATGATAAATCATCTTTCTGAAAAGATAAATGCTTCCTAAGTGAAAACCAAGATCTTGAGTCTCAAATAGCAATACTGAAAATTGAAAATGGTTTTCTTAAAGATAAATTCAGGAAAGCCAAAACTACTGTTGATCTTGTTGAAGAAAACAAGCGGTTGAAAGTTGAACTTAAGAGCTGTGAATATCACCATTCTGTGACTGCTAATCTGAATTATTTTGAAGAAAATGAGTGGCTGCATAAATAGATAAAAAGACTTAAAGAGGACTTAGCCAACTTTGCTCAAAGTTCTGAAAATCTAAATCAACTCTTGGCTAGTCAAAAACCTCTTTATGATAAAGCTGTGTTGGGTTTTCACAAATCTGAAAAATTCATTCAAAAGTCTTCTTTTACCAACATGGCATCCTCTTTGGGTGACATAATGTTTCAAAACCCAACAAACTTTAGAAAAACAGCAACTCAAAAATTTTGTAGATTATGCAATCAGAATGGTCATTTCCATATTCAGTGTTTTATAAGTGAAAGGATGATTGGAGAAAAGGTTTACAAAATTGTTTGTGATTATAATGGCTTGGGACAAAGAAGATGGTTTGACATCAAAGGATCCAAAAAGATTTGGATACCTAAGGTCACTTGAGCTTATTTTGTAAGTTTTTCTAGCATCCAAAAGAGAGGACAACATGTGGTATATGGACAGTGGGTGCTCTAGGCATATGACCGGAAAGGCAACATTCTTCATCAAGCTTGATAAGTATGATGGAAGCTTTGTTACTTTCGGTGACAATGGAAAAGGAAAAATAGTGGCCATAGGTAAAGTGGGGGTTTTTCTTCTTTTATTAATGATATTTGGCTTGTTGACAGATTAAAGCACAATCTACTAAGCATTAGCCAATTGTGTGATCTTGGTTATGAGGTTATTTTTAGAAAATTAGATTACTTAGTTATTTGTGAAAAATCTGGTGAATTCTTGTTTGAAGCAAAAAGATGTAATAATATGTATGGATTGACTCTTGAGGATCTAAAAGATAAAAAAGTAACCTATTCTACTTCTCTTGAATCTGAAAAATGACTTTGGCATAAGAAATTGGGCCATGCAAGCATGTACCAAATTTCTAAGCTTGTTAAGAAAAACTTGGTTAGAGAAATTTTCAATATTAAATTTGACAAAGATATTACTTGTGATGCTTGTCAACTAGGCAAACAAGTAAAATCTTCTTTTAAACCAAAAGATAGAATTTCCTCTAAGAGGCCATTAGAAATGTTGCACATTGATCTTTTTGGTCCAACTAGGACTCAAAGTTTGGGAGGTAAACACTATAGTTTGGTGGTGGTGGATGATTACTCTAGATTTGGTTGTGTTCTCTTTTTAGCTCACAAGAATGATGCTTTTCATGCTTTTTCTAATCTTTGTAAAAAGATTCAAAATGAAAAAGATTTGAAAATTGCGCACTTGAGAAGTGATCATGGAAAAGAATTTGAAAATCAAGATTTTGAAAAATTTTGTGATGATTTTGGTATTGTACACAACTTTTCATGTCCTAGAACTCCTCAACAAAATGGGGTGGTTGAAAGAAGGAATAAAAGGCTTCAAAAAATGATCAGGGCAATGCTTTGTGAAAATGTTGTACCAAAATTTTTGTGGGCTGAAGCTGTAAATACAGCTTGTTATATTTTGAATAGAACCATCATTCGAAAAGGTTTAAAGAAAACTCCATATGAGCTATGGAAAGGAATCCCACCTAATCTTAAGTATTTCCACATTTTTGGATGCAAATGTTTTGTTCTTAACAATAAAGAAAATCTTGGAAAATTTGATCCAAAATCCTATGAAGGAATTTTTGTTGGATACTCCACCACTAGTAAAGCGTTTAGAATTTACCTCAAGGAACATAGAACAATAGAGGAATCCATACATGTATCTTTTTGTGATTCTAACTCTATTCTCAGTGCTGTGATAGAAGATGATGCGGGTTGTGATGCTGATGTAAACCAAGAAGCCAGTCAAGATGATCCCAAGTCCATCCCAGCTGCTGAACCTGACTGTCTAGAAATATCTTGTCAGAATGAAGGAGACATTTCTGTTTTGTCTCCTGAACAAGCCAGAGAATCCAGAACAGAGCATTCCACTGAAACTCATCAAGACAGAACCTTCCCTCAAAGGCCACGAGAATGGAAGTTTTTGAAGGGTTACCCCCATGATTTTATCATTGGTGATCCTTCCCAAGGCATAATCACTAGAACCTCAAGCAAGAAACAAGTGGAACAAAGCAATGTTGCATTCTTGTCCCAATTGGAGCCTCTTAATATAAAGCAAGCCCTTGAAGACCCCTCATGGGTTAAAGCCATGGAAGAGGAGTTGCTCAATTTGAAAAGAATGAGGTTTGGATACTTGTACCAAATTCTAATGGTAAGAAGGTAACCGGTACAAAGTGGATTTTTAAAAATAAATTGGGTGAGGATGGTAGTGTTATTCGTAACAAGGCTAGATTAGTGGCCCAAGGTTACGATCAAGAGGAAGGGATTGATTTTGATGAGTCATTTGCCGCGGTAGCGAGAATGGAAGCAATTAGATTGCTTCTTGCCTATGCTACCCACAAGGGTTTTAAGATATTTCAAATAGATGTCAAATGTGCTTTCCTTAATGGTTTTATAGATAGGGAAGTATTTGTGGCTTAACCCCCCGGTTTTGAAACTAAAGAATTTCCAAATCATGTTTTTAAACTCTCAAAGGCTCTTTATGGCCTAAGGCAAGCTCCAAGAGCTTGGTATGAAAGGCTTAGGGCCTTCTTGTTGGAAAATCATTTTCAAAGGGGTACCACCGATACTACTTTATTTATAAAAGAATCTAATGATGATATTTTACTTGTTCAAGTTTATGTGGATGGCATAGTGTTTGGTTCAGCCAATGAAACCTTGTGTGAAGAGTTTGAAAAACTTATGACTAGTAAGTTTGAAATGAGTTTGATGGGTGAATTAACCTTTTTTCTTGGTCTTCAAATTAAACAAACTCCTAGTGTTATTTTTATTCACCAAGGTAAATATACAAAAGAATTAATCAAGAAATTTGTCCTTGAAAATTCCAAACCAATGGGAACACCTATGCATCCAAACACTAAACTTGATAAGGATGAAAATGGCAAAGATGTGGATGAAATACGGTATAGAGGAATGATAGGCTCACTTATGTATCTTACATCCTCTAGACTGGATATTGTTCAAAGTGTGGGTGTTTGTTCAAGATTTCAATCACACCCAAAAGAATCCCATCTTTCGGCTGTTAAAAGAATCATTAGATACATTAAGGGCACATATGACCTTGGTTTATGGTATCCAAAATCTAATGAATTTTGTGCAGTAAATTTTTGTGATGCAGATTTTGTGGGTGACCGAGTGGATAGAAGAAACACTTCTGGAATGTGTTGCTTCCTTGAAAGCTCACTCAACATGTGGTCTAGCAAAAAACAAGCCACAGTCGCTTTATCCACTGCTGAGGCTGAATATATCTTTGCGGCAGCTTGTCGTTCTCAACTTTTATGGCTTAAAACACAGTTAGAAGATTACAAATTGAAAATCAATAGTATACCTTTGTTTTGTGATAATATGAGTGCTATAAAAATTTCTAAAAATCTTGTGCTGCACTCTAGAACTAAGTACATTTAAGTAAGATATCATTTTATTAGAGAACATATACAAAAAGGTACTATTGATATCCAATTTGTGAAATCCGAAGAGCAACTTGCTGATATCTTCACTAAACCTCTGTGTAAAGACAGGTTTTGTACATTAAGGAATAGTTTGGGGATGAAGGACTTGTGTTTTATTGAAAAAATGTGATTTTCTTGTCTCTGTTGGTTTTTGTCTCGTAGGTAGCAGGGAGACAAATCTGGGCATATGATGAACAAGCTGTGAATCAGGGGGAGACTGGACCTTGGTGCCTTTTAACTCAAGCCCAACCTACTAACTTTGATCCATTCCATGATACTGGCCCGTTTTCATTTTTTTTTTCATCATGTTTTCATTAAAATAATTTTAAATAATTTTTTTGGGAAGGTTATTACATCATATCTTCATAAGGGGAGTTCATGTCAAATCAAAATCTTTTCCCTTATTCTCTCCCATGTTTTAAGGAAAAGACCTTTCAATTATTTGTTTTAATTTTAAAATTTCCTTGATTGAAAACCATTTCCATTAAATGCTCATTATTTTAAATGATATTCTCTCCACTCAGCATTTAATGCGTTGTAACCTCTCCTCACCTTCCATCCTCTTCGGCCTCTCTTCATCTTCTTATTCTCTACTTCATCACTTTCATCATGAGAAAGAAGTTAGCCACACAAAGAAGCAACCGAACCCCCTCTATCAAAAATCCTCCATCTTCCTCTGCTCCTCAAACTCAACTCACATTCATATTCACTCTCCCTCATCCTCATCTCCCTCTTCTCATTCAACCGGTTCCATGAGAAAAAAGGTTATTCATCCAAGAAGCTCATCCTGCAGGAAGGACACAAAAGAAAAGGGGCCAATGCCCGAGGAAGAAGAAGCGTCGCTATCTCCACCACCTCGTCCCTCTCCACCTCCACGGCGCTCCACACCCCATCCCTCAGGCCGTTCTACACACTCTCAGTGATCAAAGCGCTACACTATTTACAACACCCGAGAACCCCTTAATCTTGATTCCCTGGAATTCAAGAGCAAGTATGTTAAGAGTCATTCTCATGTTGACCCTTATCGGTTTATCTCTTGTGCTGCTTATGAGTTCCATTATAAGGTGTTGGTGAACCGTCCCTTATGTGCTTCTTTTGCTATTAACTTGGAAACTCTTACTGAAAAGGGCATTGATTTTTCACAAAATTTTCAACATTTGAAATGGACACTAATTTTCAAAATTAGAAAGCCTATTTATCCCAACTTAGTAAGAGAGTTTTATGCAAACTTAATTTTTCATGATGGTGAACTTCACACTTACGTTAAAAAGGTCCATCTTTCTTAAAACCATGAAACCATAAGCACTGCCTTGGGATATCAAGATGAGGGGGCCCGAGCTTATATGACTGGAAAATGGGATAACCAAGTTGGCATTTCTCTTCAAGATGCTCTGGCTAGGGTGTGTGAAAACTTCTCGTCTTTGGATGGTACCACCTTGACTCATAAAGCTCTCGGACCTATGAGAGCTCTGTTGCATCGGATCGTTACACATGTCATCATGCCACAAAGTGGCTCTTATCAGAGAGTCACAGTTTGTGATACTCTTGTGTTATTTGCTATTCTGACTTCTTCCTCCATATCATTTGCATATCTCATGATCAGAAATATTTGGGACTGTGTTCGGAGTGACAAAAAATGCAATCTACCTTATGGCATGTTTCTTACATGTATTTTTGAATACTTTAATGTTGATCTTACTAATGAGCCGGTGGAGAATAAGGTTTTCATGATCAAAGGTGGGGGTGTTCCTGAGACTGCCAAAGGAAAGAAGGGTAAAAATTATAAGGAATCTGAGGTCTATGAAAGTGAAGAGGAGAGTCTTCCTCCTAAAACCTCTCGGTTCTCTGAAACTATTAAGGACTTTCTCACTGAATTTTCCAATATGTCTGATAAACCACTATTTTATGGTTTATCTTGTGCTCATTTGAGTGATTTTTATCAAGTCCTTACCCACTTATTTATATGATTCGCATGAATTTACATTCTCCTTCCTGATTTTGTGCTATGATTGAAAACATACTTCTTTGGCCTTATATTTGCTAATATTAATCTTCTCTTATTACCATTCGATGCCTTGATATGTTCGTTAAGTGATTTCAGGGCAGGAATGACTTAGAGGATGGAAAGGAAGCATGCAAAAGTGGAAGGAATACAAGAAGTTGAAGAAATTGCTAAGATGTCCAACCTGACCCTCTCGCACTAAAACGGTCATAACTTGAGCTGCAGAGGTCTAAATGATGCAGTTCTAGTTGCATTGGAAAGCTAACGTCTGGGGTTTCGATTTGATATATAATTTGCCATAGTAGCCGTACAGATAGGTGACGCGAACGTGTGCTCCACGCGGACGCATTGCAGTGACAAAAATCAGCGTGGCAGATTTTGTAATCAGCGATTTCTGGGCTATTTCCGGCCCAGTTTCAAGCCCAGAAAACACAGATTAAAGGCTGTAAAGTGGAGGAATGAAGAGAGATGACTCATTATTCACTTTTCATAATTTAGATGTAGTTTTTAGGGAGAGAGGTTCTCTCCTCTCTCTTAGGATTTAGGATTAGGATTAGGATTAGGATTTCTCTCAATGTTAGGACTGCTTATCTTCATTATAGGTTCAATGTTCCTTTTATTTATTTTATCAATTTAGTTTATGAACTCTTTATGTTTAGATTGATTTTCTTTTATTAATGCAATTGAGGTATTTTAGATTTATGATTTTTATTTATTTAGCTCTTCATATTCTCGGCTTTAATTGATTAATTGGAGACTCTTGAGTTATCAAACTCATCGTGATTGATAATTGTTGTTTTTGCTAATTGAATTGAATTCCGATAACTCTAGTCCTTTCTTAGGAGTTGGCTAGGACTTGAGGATCAAACTAATTAGTCTACTTGACTTTCCTTTGCTTTAGTAAAGGTTAACTAAGTGGGATTAAAACTCAATTCTCATCACCATCGATAAGGATAACTAGGATAGGACTTCCAAATTTTCATACCTTGCCAAGAGTTTTATTGGTTATTAATTTATTAATTCCTGCAATTTATTCCCCTTGTTCAAACCTTTTAAAACCCAAAAATACTATTTTTCATAACCAATAATAAATCATACTTCCCTGCAATTCCTTGAGAAGACGACCCGAGATTTGAATACTTCGGTTTATAATTTTATTGGGTTTGCTTAAGTGACAAACAAAACTTTTGTAAGGAAGGAATTCTTGTCGGTCTAGAAGCTATACTTACAACGGGAACTTATTTGTGAAAATTCTAGATCGCGCAAGAGTTTCGCTCTTTTAAATGTCCAACCTCATGGCAAATTCATACAAAGAGGCTAGGAAACAAGTCTTTGAAAATGAAAAGGCATGGATGAAATACCATGAGAGGGTGAATCTGCTCATCAAGCATATGAAGACTACAGAAAAAGACACGGTCCATACCGACAAGGAAGATGACCTTCTTGACTCTGATGTCAATCTCTCTGATGCCAGAAGATTTGTTCTCTGCTCTTCATGGACATAAAATTTCTTTGGTGTTATAGACTTAGTTTATTTTGGACAGTTTTATTTGAACTATTTATTTTGATTTGGATGACTGTAACCATAACTTAACTACTTGTTCTGTTTAATGATTATGGATTGCATTGCATTGCTTCTCACAATCTTTTTTGCAGGGTCCCTCCTTGATGACAAAAGGGGGAGGAACATTAAAAAGAAAAGAAAAATAGGCTGATTAGTTGAAAATAGAATTGGAACTGCCAATCCAATTCTTGTGCTCTGATAGTTCCAATCCAATTCTTGTGCTCTGATTTCTGATTTTTTTTTAGTTTTCTGATAATTATTGCTTCATGCCAATATTTCTGATACTCTGATTTAATAACTGAATATTGGCTATATGTTTCATTGCTTGATTTATTGCTTTGATTGGTAGGAAATATTTTTATTGGTAGGGATTTATTTATGATCTGAACATGTTAATATTGGCAGTATGTTGAGTCTTGACCATTTGTTAAAATGTACTCTTAATGTACTCTGGCATACTCCGTTTTACAACAACATTTTTTGAGTAGCATGTTATCTGATTATTTTTATCCATTTGATCAAAAATCAATTTTTAGCATGTTCTTTGCTTCTTAAGGTTCCAAGTGGTGAATACATAAATTTCTTTTGGAACTACTTGAAGCATGGTACAGGTACTGCTTCCACTGAAAAAATGCACACATTAAGGGGGAGCTATATGATAAATGGAAAGGGGGAGGATTCAAAATCTTCAAGGAAGTTCTCTTAATACTTAACCTTTTTCAATTCATTTTTAATAATGTTTGTCATCAAGGGGGAGATTGTTGAGTATGGAAAACTTAAAATATGATGATGATCAAATATTATTACAAAGTTATTAATTTGATTTTTTATTCCAATTAGTTATTTAATAATTTTGTTGAGTGTGCAGATTTTTATTGGGCCAAAAGTCACATGAGTCCAATATGATGAGAAAGTATTCAAACTTGGTGCAAAAATAATTCCAAGCAAAGTGGCTGAATTATTTTTTGCATAAGCAAATGCTTATTGGGCCAGAAAACTAATGTGAAGCCCAAAACAATGCTTCCTTTTGATCCAAAAACTTGTTGGTCCGAAATTGAAGAAGAAAGAAAGGAATTGGAGCAAGCTTAGTTCGGTTACCTACTCCCCTTGTGGAATGGAATTCAAAATTAAATTAGTTTAATTACTTGCCTTGGTAAGTGAAAGAAAACTTAAATTGATTTGATGGCAATCAATGCTCCACACGTTACTATGCATAGGAGAATGGAAGTGGGATTTAATTTATTTTAATTTCATTCATTGCATCCAAAGCTTTTTTTTCTCTTCTCTCTCCTCTCTCTCTTTTGTATTCAGTCAGGTCATACAGGAAGGAAGAAAGAAGAAGTTATCAGAAAAGCAGTAAAGCTATGAAGAAGGAAAAAAGGCTAGGGTAAAGATGGCCTTTGAGAAAAGAAGATCTAAAGCATGGCGTGGCTGAGATTTTTGCCACTAAAGGCAAGATGTGAAGAAGAAGCTTCAAGATCTTCATGCCAAAAGTAGAAGCAATCACCCTCGGTCAGAGAAGAAGATCTCTGTGGTGAAGCTCATTTTCACTTTTGTTCATCCAAGACAGAAGGTAGCTACTGTAGCTACGTGGAGGAAGAAGCAAAAATGGAATAGATGGAGTTGTCAAGGATTAAGAATTCATCAAGGGTCAGAATTCTTTCTTGGGGACAAAGTCAAGATGGAAGGCTCAGATTGATGAAGCTTGATGAGAAGGGATGAGAGAGAGGTACATGCATGTTGATTTACTTTCGGTTTCCCTCTCTCTTCTCTCTGTCCGAACCGGTTTTGTTTGATGGAGAAGATGTTTGTGGCTTGGTTGAACCGGTTTCAACCTTGGAAGCTTCGCCTTCTATAATAAGGGTGAACAGTCAAGGGTTAAGACAAGGAGAGTAAGCACAGAGTTCTCATAGCTACCGAAGCTAACAGGCGTTCTTCTCCTTCAATGTGGTATATTTTGTATTCTTTTCTTTAGTTTTGTCTGTTTGAGTCTCATGGTGAAAAAGGCAAACAGAGTGAGGTTTGTAAAAAAAAACCAGTGAGAGAAAAAAGGCAGAGTGTGTGAAATTAAAGAAAAAGTCATAGATGTCTAAGAGTTCCTTTGTACATCTGTGTTGTGTTTCATGATCCTGTGGGGATTCCCTTGCAAGTTGGGTTAGCACTTTGCGGTTGAAAGCTTGGTAGGTGACCAAGTCAAGTTTAGTTTTGGGGTAGATTCTGGACTTGTCCCAGATAGGAATGGGTAGTTCCTAGGAAAGAATTGCTGTATATAATCATTTGATTATAGTGAAATTCCATCACTATTGTGATGGAGACTGGATGTAGGTTGCATTGCACTTAGCAGCTGAACCAGGATACTTCTGGGTGTGATTCTCTCTTTCTCTTCTACTCCATTTCTGATTCTATTGCGTATGAGACAAAATTGAAAAATATCTCCTAACCGGTAATGAGACAAAAAGAAAATGTCTCTTGACTAGTTACAGGACAAAAAGAGAAATATCTCCTGAAGCTATCTTAAAAGGCAGAAAGCAATTCTCAGCAAAAAAAGGGGCTAAGATTCAACCCCCTTTCTCTTAGCCACTGATTACCATCAAGAGAGTTAAGGTGTTTGAAGAACTGATGTTTGAGAAAAAAAATGACAATGTTGTTAAGAAAGTGAAATTTTTGCCTTTGTTAGCGGTTTGATATTAGGGGCATTTGTAGTTGCTATTTTCTGTTGTAGCTTTGGTGGAATTTAGAGTTGTAAATTTAGTTGTTCTTTCAAATGATATGTTAACTTATAATAAACCTTGAATTTGTGCCAAGTATCCAGTGAGGGTAAAAACTTATATTATTGTGTGCTAACACCAACTTATTCCATGCAATACACATCAAAATTAATTGAATACTAAAAGAGAAGAGTGAGAAAATAAGTTACCAAAAATTGGGTTGACTCCCAACAAGCGCTCTTTTAACATTATTAGCTTGACGTGTGGTTCTTGAATTTTCTTCCTCTTCTTCCAGTTGGTTAAGAGAAATGACTTCAATGGACATGAGGAGAACAAGGATACTCACCAGAAATTAACTTCCATACAATTCTTTGATTCACTAGGACCAAGAAAAGTATATTCAAGTGTTGGCAGGAGAGACTTCAATTCAAATGTGGGTGGTGCATTCAAACTTTTCTTTCTAAGAGCTTGCATGCATAGGGTTGAAGGGACATGTATGGCATCCTCCTTAGTTGTTGGAACGTACATGCATGAAGTGTGCATCGCTTCCTCCTTTGTTTGTTTGTTTGTTTCTCTTGGGATAAAATTTGCATGTTCCTCTGTCACCTCTTGTAGCCTTTGATGATATGGAATTCTAGGTGTATAAGGCTTCACTGTATCCTTCTCCTTTGGTGGAATGCATGTAGAAGCTCCTCATTCCTCTTGTTTGTTGGCAACTGTTTGCTCTAGTTCTTTCAAGGCAAGCTCAACAGGTGATGGCTCTTGATGAATGGGATATGGAACACTGAAATTTTCTTGTTGTTAGTTTTTTTAACCATAATTTGGATAGTTACTCCATTTATGGAAATGTGAATCATTTTGTGGTGGTGAAAAGTATCCCATGTAGGGTGATTCAAACTCCATTCCTTGTTTTTGACTCTCCCAATCAAAATCCAGATAGATCTCCCATCCATGGAATATGAATTATTTTATGGTTATGAGTAGTAACTTATGTGATTTTTCTCAAAACACAAAAGCACCAAGAGAAAGAGGAGTTGGAATTCTCCACATCAAAGTAAAGGGAATCCCAAGTGAGACAATAACACAAGCAGGAAACTAACAAAAATTTATTAACTAACAAAAACAAGTAAATAACAAAAAAAATAAAAAAGTGTCTAATCTAGGTAATCAATTAATGTGGTGGTTGTTAATCACAATTAATCTCCGACAATGGCGCCAAAAATATGATACGGATTTTAGCAAATCTGTAAACTACTGACAAGTACACCGATATTAATACCACAGTAAGTGGGTAATCATTTCCACGAGGATTTATAGATCAAGCAACCATGATTAATTGATTATTCTAGTTAAACGGTTCGAATTATGGTTTGTTGATTCAAGATTAAAGAACAAATTGAAAGCAGGGATCTAGAGGAATTAAAAACAATTAAATGAAGTTATGATGCAAGTAAAGAAAGCAATTAAACGAGCATAAGTAAATGAACATCAAAAGAAAGCATTAAATTGAAACAATTGATTAACGGTAATTAAATGAAAGCAATAAATTCCAGAATGTAAATTGTAATAAAGATATTGACGAAAATAAAAATAGAGGATCAATAGAGTAATTAAGTGACTAGAATTAAAGGAAAGCTCTTAAATGACAAGAATTAAAGGAAAGCTAGTAAATGACTTGAATAATAAGAAAGCAGTAAATGAATTAGATTGTAAGTGAGCAATTAATTGATGAAAAAAGTAATATGAATTTGAAACATTAAGGATTGGAGATGTTGAATCTTCATGAATTAATGAAATTCACTCCTTTCTCAATCATGCAAAGTTAGATCTCTGGAAAATTATAAGTAATTGAACCCCAATTCCTTGGTGATTCAATTTCTCTTAACTTAATCAATTGTCAATTTCTTGATTAATTGCTTATGAGAAGAAGTGAAGAATAATTTTTTATTCAAACCACACAACTCTTAAGATTTAGGTTTAGATTGATTCAACGTTAGTTATCAAATTCTAAATCAAGATTCAGAGGAATTATGAGAGAAGAGTTTCGAGCTTAATTATTATGATCCCTTTTGCCAAGTTCTCATAGAATTCAAATGAGATTCAAACTATTTTCCAATAGATTTGAATCTTTGTAAAGAAAAACAAAACTCTCTCTTATAACAACAATGATTGAATCAAGAAGAAGAGAAAGAATACATCAATTCATTATTATTCAACAAAGCTTATCTCCTTAATGAAGAAAAATTACTGACTCATGCTACAAGCTAGAAGAAAAGATAGAATAAAATGAGATAGAGAGAAGTAAAGAAGTCCCTAACAATGTATCATTTATGGGCTTTTATACTACTTCTCAAATTCAAATGAAAAGCTCAATTCAAATTACAATCAAATTCAAATTCACTTAGTGACTTATTCTAGATGATTCTTGCTTCATTAATGGGTCCTTTTGTGGTCTTGATTGCTTGTCACTTGTGGGCTTTAGTTGTATGAAAATAAGGTGGACTTGGGTGATAGTTTTGGCCATGCATTGTTAGTGTTATGAAGTGGCATGTAAATGCTCACCCTCTTTGCATTTGTGGCGTGTGTTAATGCCACTTTTTGGCCAAATTTCAACCTCCTAGGGACCACATTGTGCATGGCATTAAAGTGCTTACACGCCTCAATAAAACTGGCATGTTTAACGCCCCCTTTTGAACCAAACTTGGAGCTTCTCAATGAGCAAATTATCGAAGGTATTATTGTGCACCAATGCCTTGTATTTGTGGCATGTTTAATGCCACCTTTTGAAGGAAAATCGAGCTCCCAGGAAAGTAACCATCAAAGGTGTTAATGAGCTCTAACACCTTGTCTTTGTGGCATGTTTAACGCCACCTTTTGATGCCACAATCAAGCTCCCAGGGCAGTAACCATCAAAGGCATTAATGAGCTCTAACGCCTTGTCTTTGTGGTGTGTTTAATGCCAGCTTTTGATGCCACAATTGTTAGCTTCCAATGAACCAATTGTCAAAGGCATTAGTGTAGTCTAACTATTCACAAAATTGGCATGCTTAACACCACACTTGGGACCAAAATTGGAGCTTCTTAATGCACCATATTTTTTAGGGCGTTAACAAGCTCACACGCCTTGTTATCTTAGAAAGTTTAGAAAGGTTGTCACAAAAATTTAGAAAAAAAATACTGGGAGTAGGAGTCCCAGGTCGTCTCCCAACGAGTTGCTAGAAAGGATGCTAAGTTATTAATCAGGAGTTTCTGGGTGATTTTAAGTTTGGGTAATGGGCAAATAAATAATTGTAAATAGCAGTGAAAATTAAAAGAGATTAATAATATTCTAAATAAAAAGCTTTGACTGGGGGAATGATTAATTGAAAGTTCTATCCTTGTTGGAATTCTCTCAAGTGTAGTATAAAGAGGTTGTTATTTTTACTTAGTTAACCCTTACTAAATAAAGGAAAGTCAAGTGATTGAGCTAACTCTTATTCGTAAATCCTAGTCCTCTCCCTTGGGAAGGTCCAGTGTTAGTAAATACAGAATTAGCCAACAACTTCCAATCTAACTAATCACTTAAGTATTCCAACTCAAGTGTCTCCTCTTAATCAACCCCCATGTCAAGTAGGTAATCTACTCCATTGACATGAATATAACGCTCATAGAAATATAAGAAGAAGACATGATAAATTAAATAAAATAGAGATTGAAATTCAATTAAAGGAAAAGTACTCTTTGCATTAACAATCCATGAAAATAATCCAATTGTAACTCTAAACAAGAATTAAGAATATAGAATAAATAAATAGGAAGTAAGAAAACAAACTAGAGTAGTATCTTCAACGGAGGTGATGACTCTTCAATATCCAAAGCAAAAGCAATAAAACTAATAAGCTATGAGTGTAAAGAAAACCTAGAGAAAAAGTAATTTCTCTCTAGATCCCAATCTAAAAACCTAAAACTATGCTAATGAGAATGTGTGTTGAGTCTCTGCATGTTCCCTGGCTCTAATCTGTGTTTCTGGGCCAAAAACTAGGTCAAAACTTGGCCCGAAATCGCCCCAGCATTTTCGGTTATTTCTGCAGATTGCGCATGTCACGCGTACGCGTCAATTACGAGTACGCGCCGCTGGTCGTTTTGGTGTGTCACGCGTTCGCGTCAGTCACGCGTACACGTCATCTTACAGAACTCCAATCCACGCGTACGCG
Organism: Arachis hypogaea; assembly: GCF_003086295.3. NCBI lineage: Eukaryota > Viridiplantae > Streptophyta > Magnoliopsida > Fabales > Fabaceae > Arachis > Arachis hypogaea. The sequence goes on from NC_092051.1 coordinate 105,405,987, forward strand.
TCGCTACAAATTTCTCCATATCGCGCGCTCGCTGGTTATCTCCTTGGTTTCTTGTGTTCCTTCCATTTTTGCAAGCTTTCTCTCCATTTTCTTCGCCATTTCTGCCCTATAAAGCCTGAAACACTTAACACACGGATCACGGTATCGAATGGTATAAAGGAGAATTAAAATACACAAATTAAAGATCCCTAGAAAGCAAGTTTTCAACCATAGAACAAAACTAGGAAGGTGTTGTAAAATCATGCAAATCATATGAATAAGTGGGTAAAGACTTGATGAAACCACTCAATTAAATACAAGATAAACCATAAAATAGTGGTTTATCAACCTCCCCACACTTAAACATTAGCATGTCCTCATGCTTAGCTTAAGGAGATAAAATAAATGAGTAGGGAAAAGTAAGACTCATGCAATGCAATGCAATGCAACCTATGTATGAGTGCAACTATATGCTAAGATGATTCTGTCTACTTGATTAAAAATAAATAGGTCCTTCAAGACAAACATAAATCAAATTCCACTAATTCAATTCTTATGATAAAAGACAAGTAAACTTTGTAAGAAGACAGCTCATGAAAGCAAGGAACATAGAATTAAGCATTGAACCCTCATTGATGGTGTATATGCACTCTAATCACTCAAGTGTATAGGGTAATCACTCTAGTCTTCTCTAGTCATGCTTTCTAGACCTTGTTCTTCACCTAACCAATCAAAAAAAATTTAATATACCAATGCAAACATCATGAGGTCTTTTCAAGGTTGTAATGGGGCTAAGGTAAAGGTGAGGGTATATATATATGGCTAAGTGAGCTATGAATTGAATCCTTGATTAACCTAAGCTCTTACCTATACATACACTCTTTATACTTTTAAAAATCATACCTAGCTACCCATAATTTTCCCACTTTTTCATTACATACTCATGCATCAACTTTTCTTTCAATTTCTATCACATATGCATTGATCTTTTCATTAACTTAACTTAGCATTGGGGTAATTTTGTCCCCTTATTTATTTACTTATTTATTGAATATTTTTGGATTTTTTTTAAGGAAAAATAAATATAACTTATTAATGCACATGGATTTTTAATTTTTCTGGTCTTACATGAGTAGGTACCCAATTTCCTAATATTTTATCATGACACATTCCCTATTAACCCATGTTCCCATAATTTTTCCCACATTTAATTGGCACATAATCTCTATCTTAAGCTAACCAAAGATTTAATTTGGGGTATTTAATTTATTTTTCTGCTTAAGCCTAGTGATGTGGTAAAATATAGAACAAATAGGATTAAAAGGCTCAAAGTGGCTAATAAAGGTAAGTGAAAATGGTAGGCTATTTGGGATAAGTGAGCTAATAACAAATGATGGCCTCAAGCATATGCATGCATATAAATACACTAAACATTGGACATATAGGATGGAACAAAATATAGATTACAATCATAGAGAAGTAAAACACACAAGAATAAAATATTATGGTTAAATAATGTAACCATGTAATTATGCTCGATTCTCACAGGTTGTGTGTTCTAGCTTTAAACCATGTTCCAATTTACAGTCTTCAAACAGGTTTTAACTCAAAAGTTTTGATTTGAATTAGTGCAATTTTCAAAAATAGGGTCTTAAAAAGAAACTTATTATTTTTCAACCAATTAGAACATGCATGCAAATACCTATTACTATGCAATTTATCATATCCTAAACAAAAGAAAAATAAAAATAAATAATTTATTGATGTTAAGGAAAAGTAAATACCTCCGGAAGTCAGGTACAGACCGACCTCCCCACACTTAAAGCTTTGCACCGTCCTCGGTGCCATCAGTCAGGAACAAAGGAGAGCTGGTAGCAGTATCTTCACAATCGAAACCGTCATGGCTCCCTGTGCTGGTAAATAAAGTGGAGTCCGGGGTGTCTGGGTCTTCTTCAGGTCGGTGGTTACCAACAAACAGCTCCTTGAGGTGTGTAAATCGGCGCTTGTTACGGCGCTCTCTTCGCTTTCCTTTTCTTGCAGAACTCCAATCTACGCGTACGCGTCAGGCACGCGTACGCGTCGCTGCAAATTTCTCCATATCGCGCGCTTGCGTGAGCCATGCGTGCGTGTCGATGCTCAGTGGTTATCTCCTTGGTTTCTTGTGTTCCTTCCATTTTTGCAAGCTTTCTCTCCATTTTCTAAGCCATTCCTGCCCTATAATGCCTGAAACACTTAACACACGGATCATGGTATCGAATGGTATAAAGGAGAATTAAAATACACAAATTAAAGATCCCTAGGAAGCAAGTTTTCAACCATAAAACAAAACTAGGAAGGAGTTGTAAAATCATGCAAATCATATGAATAAGTTGGTAAAGACTTGATGAAACCACTCAATTAAACACAAGATAAACCATAAAATAGTGGTTTATCAGTGTTTAACGCCACATTTCTTGCAAAACTGGTGCACCCATGAGTGGAGTTGAGTCAAAGGCGTTACTTTGCTCACCCTCTTCACAATCTTGACGTGTTTAACGCCACATTTCTTGCAAAACTTAAGCTTTCAGGGAAGGCAATCATAGAAGGCGTTATTGGGCACACACGCCTTGCTTTCTTGGCATGTTTAATGCCATCTTTTGACACAAGAATTGCAAGCTCCAAATGCATGCATTGTTGATGGAGTATTTGTGTATGCACCCTTCATATTGGCTTATTCTTGTTTTTTGGTGGCTTCTGTTCTTGCTTAACATTTTTCTGCAAAGATCATTAGACCAAAGGGCTCAAAGCTATATTCAAATAATCATGAAACACTCCAAAATCAGCCAACGTTTAATGATTCTTTGCATGCCATGAAAAATGAGAATTATCCACAAAAACATTTCATTAATGAGCAGGATTCATGGTTATTCTATGAAAAATAACTATAATAAACAACTATGATGCTCATGGTTATTCTATGCAGCATATGTCCTATTTTCTTGAAAGAACTCTGTTTTTGGTGGTTTAGCTTTCCCAACAAGCTTGCAATCCCCTGTAATACCTATATGATGTTTGATAACTGATTTTTAAACTCTAAAATGAGTGTGGAAAAATCCGATGAATTGAGTTTCTAAATTATTTGCAAATCCGACTGTGAATTTTAGATTAAATGAGATATGAAAATGATTTTTGGTGAGATGTGAACTGAATATGTTTTATTTTTTAAAGTGAATAGGCCAAGTATGATTTTGAATCATGATAAAAATGAGTTTAAAGAATTATGGTTCAATTTTAATTGTGAATTTGAGCTTGATTAATTGTGAATGTTACTTAGATTTGTTCCGGACAAGGACGATTGGTTAATCTCGCTTGTTCGAGGTACCTGGTAAGGATGATTGGTTAATCCCGCTTACTCGTGGACTAATGTGGTTTACTTAGATGGCAAGGACGGTGGTTAATCCCGCTTGCATAGGTAAAAATGTTCCAAGCAAGGATGGTTGGTGAATCTTGCTTGTTTATATGGAACCTAAGAGTAAAGATGGTTAGTTTATCCCACTTGCTCCAGTCAGGTCTGGCAATATAACCGACACGTGAGCACATGGCTAGTAGGACAGGCATGTATCATGTGCATCTATGAGACATTGTTTGGGTGTACATATCGTATTTGGTTTGCCTATGTGAGTAATTATGTTTAACTGTTAATTGCCATACTTGCTGTAATTGCTCTTGATTGTGCTTGAACTCCATTAATTGTGATTGTGACTGATTGGTAGGATTGTGGTGATTTAAGTATTGATTGACTTGTTTGGTCTGGAGGCCGTGATTGATTATATGATGGGCTAGTGGCCGTGATTGATTTTGTGTTTGAGGTTTAGCAAGTATAAAAAATTAAGGTGGTTCAGCATAGACTTAATGAACCTATGCTTGGAACAAGTTGGTCATTCATATAGTCTAGGTAATTTTTAAGATTTTTATAAAAAACATACGAGTTTTGGATTTTGGATAATTAACTGTTAGTCTTCGAAGAGGTTTGGATTTTTGGATGATTAGCTGTTGGATTTCAAAAAGGTTCATAAAATGAATGATGATTACTACGATTGAAAATAACTTTCCTTTTTATATATCTTCTTATAACAATTCTAAACTCTTCTGCTGAGACTATATGGTTAGGTTCTCACCCCTATAGTCTTACCTTTTCAGGATATGGACAAAGATACTTTTGAAGGGATTTTTGTACTTTTGGTTATGTGATATCGTTGTATTATCTTTCCCTACAAGCTTGTAATCCCCTGTAAAACCTATATGATGTTTGATAACTGATTTTTAAACTCTAAAATGAGTGTGGAAAAATCCGATGAATTGAGTTTCTAAATTGTTTGCAAATCCGACTGTGAATTTTAGATTAAATGAGATATGAAAATGATTCTTGGTGAGATGTGAACTTAATATGTTTTATTTTTGAAAGTGAATGGGTGATGAGCGGATAATTTATACGCTTTTTGGCATTATTTTTAGTATGTTTTTAGTATGTTTTAGTTAGTTTTTATTATGTTTTTATTAGTTTTTAAATAAAAATCACATTTCTAGACTTTAATATGAGTTTTTGTGTTTTTCTGTGATTTCAGGTATTTTCTGTCTGAAATTAAGGGACCTGAGCAAAAATTTGATTCAGAGGCTGAAAAAGCACTGCAGATGCTGTTGGATTCTGACCTCCCTGCACTCGAAGTGAATTTTCTGGAGCTACAAAAACCCAATTGGTGTGCTCTTAATTGCGTTGGAAAGTAGACATCCTGGGCTTTCCAGCAATATATAATAGTTTATACTTTTCCTGAGATTTGATGGCCCAAACCGGCATTCCAATTTATCACAAAAATTTTGGCGTCAAAACGCCAGAACTGGCATAAAAGCTGGAGTTAAACGCCCAAACTGGCACAAAAGCTGGCGTTTAACTCTAAGAAAAGTTTCTACACGTGAAAGCTTCAATACTCAGCCCAAGCACACACCAAGTGGGCCTGGAAGTAGATTCTGCATTATTTACTCAATTCTGTAAACCCTAGGTTACTAGTTTTCTACAAATAGGACCTTTTACTGAGGGATTATCATCATCTTTGGACGTTTAGTCCTTAGACCTTTGAGGATGGCCATTCGGCCATGCTCAAACTATTTTCACTTATGTATTTTCAACGGTGGAGTTTCTACACACCATAAATTAAGGTGTGGAGCTCTGCTGTTCTTCATGAATTAATGCAAAGTACTATTGTTTTTCTATTCAACTCAAGCCTATTTCTTCTCTAAGATATTCATTTGCACACAAGAACATGATGAATGTGATGATTATGTGACGCTCATCACCATTCTCACTTATGAACGCGTGCCTAACAAACACTTCCGTTCTACATGAAAGCAAGCTTGAATGCGTATCTCTTAGCCTTCTGATCTACGATCAGAGTCTTCATGGTATATGCTAGAATTATTGGTGGCCATTCCTGAGATCCGGAAAGTCTAAACCTTGTCTGTGGTATTCCAAGTAGGATCTGGGAAGGGATGACTGTGACGAGCTTCAAACTCGCAAGTGTTGGGTGGTGCACGAAATTGTAATCATCAATGGCGCCAAAAACTTGCTACGCACAATTGTAATCTCAACTCTTTATCACAACTCCGCATAACTAACCAGCAAGTGCACTGGGTCGTCCAAGTAATAAATCTTACGTGAGTAAGGATCGATCCCATGGAGATTGTCGGCTTGAAGCAAGCTATGGTCATCTTGTAAATCTCATTCAAGCGGATTCAAATGGTTATGGAGAATTGATAATTAAAAGATGAATAAACATAAAATAAAGATAGAGATACTTATGTAATTCATTGGTAAGAATTTCAGATAAGCGTATGAAGATGCTTTGTTCCTTCTGAACCTTTGCTTTCCTATTGCCTTCTTCCAATCATTTCGCGCTGGCATGCGGCCACATCGTCCATGCGATCACGTCACTGCCAGTTTCTCCAAAAACTCTATTTTGTGCTTTTCTTCCATTTTTGTATGTTTCCTTTCCATCCTTTGAGTCATTCCTGCCTTAGAAGATCTGAAACTACTCAACATACGAATCACGGCATCGAATGAAAATAAAGGGTAATTAAAATAATTATTTTTAAAGCATAGGAAATATGTTTTTTTCACATACATCACATAATAAGGAAGGAAAAGTAAAACCATGCAATTTTCATGAATAAGTGAGTGAAGGATTGAATAAATCACATAATTTGAGCACAAAATATATCATAAAATATGGGTTTATCAACCTCCCCACACTTAAACAATAGCATGTCCTCATGCTAAATCCAAGATAAAGAGTAAGGTAAGGTTAAAGTGGTGGAATCTCATGCAATGCAATCTATTCTAAATGCAACTACCTAATTGAATCATGCAATTCTAAATCCACTTGTATATAAAGCTTACATGTAGTTGAATTAATTCACATTCTCAAGGAATCATATATATATATATATAGCCAAACCTTAGATAATGATAAAGCACTTTTACAATTGAGATGGGAGAGAAAGACATTTTACAAGCTTGCAAGACAATTAACAATTTAAGCAGAGATATATGTTAATGAGCTATTGAACCCTCACTGGATTTTGTGTTTACTCTCTAGTTACTCAGTGTTTATTGGGTTAATCACTCTATTCTTCTTTATATCCTTACTTTCTATAACTTTGTTCTTCATCTAACCAATCAACAATTATAGAATATAGGCATACAAAAATCATGAGGTCTTTAATTAAGGTTGTAATGGGGCCAAGGTAAAGGTAAGGGTATATGTATAAGGCTAAGTGAGCTAATAAGTGAATCCTTGATTAGTCTAAGATTTCTCCTAACATACATACTTTGTAAAGCAAGAATTTCTTTACCTATTCACCCAAATTTTCCCACTTTTGATGTTACATGCTCATGCATTAGTTTTAATTTTGTCCCATGTGCATTGCTTTATTTTGCATTTGGGGAATTCTTTTGAATCCCCTTTATTCAAATACTGAAAAGTAAATTTTTTTTTTATTTTTTTTAATGCACATGGTAATTCAATTATTTTGATTTCACATGAGCATGCTTTCCAAAATTTTTATTTTGAATTATTTTATTCTTTTTAACTTTCTACCCTTTGTTTTTATCATCCATGTTCCCAATAGGTTTCCCACACTTAAACAATACACACTTTCTATCTTAAGCTAACCAAGGATTCAACTTGGGATTTTTATTTTGTTTTTCTGCTTAAGGCTAGTATTGTGGTTTATAGAATAAGAGGGGATTTAAAGGCTCAAGGGGGCTAACAAGGGTGATGTAAAAGGTAGGCTAATTTGGGATAAGTGATCTAGAATCAAACAATGGCCTCAATCACTTTCTAGGTATGTATCTATATTCTATAATCGGACATATAGATTAAAACAAAGTAAAGAACACCAGAATAAAAAAAGAAAGGCGAAACACACAGGAATAAAAATTATGGTTTGAATGTAACCATACAATTAAGCTCAAAACTCACAGGCTGTGTGTTCTCTAACTCAAAAATCATATATCAGTTATATATGTCATGCAAGTAAAAATTAAGAGTTCCCATTATTCTCAATGTAAATCTTAAGGTGGCTTTAAAGTTTTAGTGTTTCTCCTTGATGAAATGTTGTTAACTAACTAACATGTAATGCTATATACAAGGTGTGTGGATTGTTTTTATTATGTTAAAGTCTCTAGTTTACTTCCTTTTTATATTTTCAATTTAAACTAAGTTATCTTATGCTAAAAAGGGTTAACTATACTAATTAATCCACATTTTCTATAACTAATAAGTTAGAATTGCAACTAAACTAAATGGCTAAAATATGAACAAAAGTGCAGCATGCAGAAATATAGTAAAAATACATGAAAATAGCAATGTATAAGTATTGAGAAAATAAAAAAAATAAAAAGAAAAATACAGAAAAGTAGCAAAATAAAGTAAAAGAGTCTGTAGTGGTTCACCAAAAAATACGCCAGAGATGGCGACCTCCCCACACTTAAAATGAAGCATCGTCCCTGATGCTCACTCAAGCAGGGTGTGAAGGGGTGTCATCACTGAAAGGATGGGTAGCCGGAGTCTCTGTGGTGGTGGTCTGAAGATTTGCCTGCTGCAGAGGAGGTGCTGACTGAATAGGGATCTCTGAGTCTGCAGCCTGAATCTGAGGCGGGGTCTCCTGCTGTGATGCAGCCTGCTTCGTGCCTGCCTGCGCAGCCTCTCTCTGTGGGTGGGTCTCCGCCTCATGATCATCCGCCTCCTCCTCAGATGGCTCTGATGATGTGTCAGGCTCGGAGGGGATGTCACTGCCAGAACGGATCATCAGCTTCAGGTGCTCATAGCGTCGCTTGCTGCGACACTCAGATCTCTCATATCGGCGCCGGTTGCGGCGCTCCATCTGGTCTAGCTACTGAAACAGGCGATGTACTAGGTGATAAACTGGCTCTAAGGTAGGTGGAGGTGCAGTGGTGGTAGCAGGGGTAGCTAGGGTAGCTGTAGAGGAAGAGGGGCCAGCAGACGGTGTAGCTGTCTCACCAGGAGCTGTGAGGAATGGAGGTCTGTAGCCCAAAGCCAGAAAGTTCCTGCTGTGAGGGATAATCTTCTTGCATTCTACAGCAGGTGGCTTCTCATCAGCATCCTCCCAAGGCACGTCAGCTCGACGGCCTAGCTGTGTAATCAGATATGGAAAGGGGAGAGTGCCTCAGACGTGGACCCTGGCCATGTAGTACCGGATGAAGCGTGGTAGGTACAGGTCCTTACCCTCCATCACACACCATATGAGGGTGATCATAGCGGCAGGTAGCTCCGTCTCATGGGTACTCGGCATAACAAAGTTGCTCAGGATCTGATGCCATAGCCGAGCCTCATCATTTAAGTAAATTCGCTTGATTCCCTTAGGCATGGTGGTGTTCTGACCTATGACCTATGGAACTGTCGGGTCAAGGGCTATCCTTGCCTTGACGGCATCCCAGTCAAACCTCATGAAGCGCATGTCCTCCTCATCCTTTTGATAACCATCTGGCTGATCAGATTTAGGCAGAAGCTTCAGAATATCCTCAATGGCCTCTTCAGTGACCAGTATCTGCTTTCCTTTTAGGTTCACTGCATCTAGAGAAGTTTTGAAGTAATTGCAGTAAAACTCTCTTACCCAAGAAGCATTGACCTCAGTTAGGTTTCTCTCCAGGAAGAACCAGCCTCTTTATTTGATCTGATCAGAAGTGTATTACTGGAGTTCTTCTGGAATTTCAGAGTCCACTCTAGGTACAGGTTCCTGGAGGTTGTAAACACCGGATACTTTAACTCGCAGTATTTGTTTGCAAACTTGATGGGATCAGTAGCAGGGAGTAGCTGGTCAGCCTTCTCCTGCGGGGTAAAGTGTTTCTCCCGCCAGGAGTCATCATGCATGATGTCCAGGATGGACATAGAGGATTCTCCTCTTTTACGTTTGCCAGTTGTTGCCTTACCTTTTCCTTTTCTTTGGGTGTCAGACATCCTGAAAAACAGAAATCAAGGATATAATAAAAACAGGAAAACAAGGAGGCAAATAACAAAAGAAGCATAAAATGTCAAAGAAGCAGTAGAATGATGAAAATGAGTTAAGTAAATTTGCATTAAGGATTGTATGGGAGTTAGAAAACTGAGAAGAAAAATTCACAATCCAAAAAATGTAAGATCCATAGAATTCATGTTAATTAGGAAAACCACAAACATGCCTTGAGTTAAAATAAAAGTAAAGAGTGAGTCAAAAAGCAGAGGGGGTTGTTAGAAAGTTAAAAGTGGTATGAAATTGAAAAAGAGGTTAGAAATCAAAAATCAGTGAGTTAGTAAAAAGAAAGTTAAGGTAAGCGGCATGATGATTGGTGTCTAAATAACAAGGATTCACAATTATAAGCTACAGGCAACTCATATTCAAACAAGGAAGTTGATGATGATTCATATGGATATAGAAATAGCAGAAATTGGAATCTAAACATCAAAAATGCAGATTATTATCCAGGAAATTAAAAAGAATAAGAAAGCTTGCCCTGGCATTCATGCAATGGTTTGGTAAAAGCAGAGTAAAGCAGAGTACAAATTGCCAAAACCAAGACATGAATGAAAATCAAAATGGTTTACAGGAATTTGGGCAGCATTCCGGCTAAAATTGGATGTTTCCAAAAAATAAACAGCAACAGAATAGTTCATATAAGTTAAAATAAACTGCAAATAGATATAAATAAGATGAACATGAAGGAACATTCGCAGTAGTAGCATGAATAGTAAGAATATCATATGAACAATACGTAGAGCACAGCAACAGCAGAATTACGAAAAGTATAAAGCAAGTAGCATGAACAACGCAATTAATCAGGCCTAAATCCACTAACCACATCCTAGGCTACCTAACCACCTAGAATCTACTACAACATGCATATCTAACTAGCCTAATTATGAATCATAAACAAAAAATTATGGTATTAACTATTAATTGAAAGAAGGGTGGCGTTCAGCGGAACCTGGTAGGCATATGAATGAAAGTGGGGCAGAGAGATGGTAGGGGTGGCTGCGGTGGTGGCTGACGCGGCGGTTGAGGGTGGTTGGCGCGGCGGTGGTGGCTGTTCAGAGGCAGGGGGTTTCGGGTAGGGTAATGGAGGTAGGGTTTAAGGGGGAAGGAAGGGAAGGGAGGCGTGGGTGGTGGGTGGAGGCGCGGCGGTGATGGCGCGGTGGGCGGTGGTTGTCGCAGAGGGGGTAGCGGTGGTAGAGGGAAGAAGAGGAAAGAAGAAGAAGAAGAAAGAGAGGGAAGGAATAAGGGGGTGGCGTTGCGGTGGGGTCTGGGTGGTCGACGGTAGGGCGGTGGTCGGTGGTGGTGGCTGGAAGTTGGTGGTGGTTGGTTGCAGAGAAGAGAGGAAGGAGAAGAGGGTTAGGGGGCACGAATGGGTAGGGTTTCGTGTGGCTGGTTGTTATCAAATTTGAATCCACGCGATCGCGTGGGACACGCGGTCGCGTGGCTGGGGTGGAATGGGGGTTGACGCGATCGCGTGAGTGATGCGATCGCATGGAATGGGTAAAAGGATGAATGACGCGGTCGCGTGAGGCATGCAACCGTGTCGCTGGAAATTGTACGAAACGCACAATTCCAGCGTTGTTTCAGTGCAACTCTCTGTCTCCTTTGGGGTGTTGTGCAATCCACGCGATGCGATCGCATCGCTCACGCTTTCACGTGGGATGGGTGTTGTGCAAGTGACGCGATCGCGTCAAGGACGCGACCGCGTGGGTCATTTTGTGCGAAACGCGCAACAGCTGCACGATTCCAGCCCAACTTTCTGGGCGTTGGATCCTTACGCCAATTTCCAGATCACGCGGCCGCGTGAATGACGCGGACGCGTTGGAAGTGTTTTTCGCAACTGACGCGATCGCATGAGTGATGCAGTCACGTCGCGCGCCCTTTCTTCTTTCTTTTTTTTTTATTTTTTATGCAGGTATGCAATTATGCAATATGCAATGCGAGTGAATAATATTCAGGTTCAATTGAAAAGGAAATAAAAATAAATAACACGAAATAAAACTGAAAAAGGAACGACCATACCCTGGTGGGTTGTCTCCCACCTAGCACTTTTAGTTAAAGTCCTTAAGTTGGACATTGGATGAGCTTCCTGTTATGGTGGCTTATGCTTAAATTCATCCAGAAATCTCCACCAATGTTTGGAATGCCAATGGCCTCCGGGGTCCCAAATTAGGCATGTAAAGCTTCTGAGTAGCTTCAAACAGATTCTCAGGTTCCCAGGGTGGCGAATGTCAGAATAGATTCCAGGATCCCAAACTTTGCTTTTAAATCCGCCTCCGTCTTGATCTATATTTTTCAATCCGGGTGGTTTAGAAAGTAGATTCTCACCATGGTGACCAAATATTTTCCGAGATCCATTCGATTGATCATGATGCCAATCCGTGCACTTCAAATTGAAGCGTAGAACCTTATTGAACCTTGTGCACCAGCTCTGAGTACGAGCCATTTCCTTCTTACTCTTAAAGCCGCAGAGAGCTCTAAGCTGGCCATCTGTTTCAAGCAACCCATATTCAAGTGGAAAAATAAAGCTAAAGGTTAAGGATTGTACCCACTTGAAGCTTGTATTGGGTGGTAATGGCCTTGGGATAGGTGTTTCCAGTGGTTCTGTAAGTTCTACTCCCTTGTGCTCTTCCGTGAATTTCTTCACTTCCTTGCAGACTTCTTCAAATGCATCCATGTCCTGATCAAAGCCTTCTATGTCTTCCTCGTCACTTAAGTCATAAACGGGAGGTTGAGAGAAATCTACCCCCGCATCATCTTTGTATTCACTTGGGGAAGATTCTTCGATCTCAGAGAATTCACTTGCGGATGCAAGTTCATTACTAGGAGAACTTGACTTGAGATTATCATCATCAAGGAAACTTACTTCTTGGATTATTCTGTCTAGTTCTTCATAAAAGACTTGCTTTGGGAGTTGTGCACTATCCTCCTTAGCATCAATTGTAACGTCCTTGACAGAATTTTTCACAATTCTGGATTCCCATGGAAGTTCAGCTTCTCCTAAGTCTTCAACCAACTCTTCTTCTTTTACAATGATAGCTTCCTCTACTTGTTCCAGTACGAAGTCATGCCCTGTTCTGTCCACTGGAGTTTCTAGTATCTCCTTCATACTACGCTCTTCATTAGATTGTCCACATGGGGCTGTGGGAGGTCCTTGAATGTTCAAACGTCTAGAAGATAATTGACTTACTGCTTGCTCCAGTTGATGAAGGGTTGTTTGAAGTTGATCTACTGTTTCCTTGAGGTGAACCTCTGATTCTCGGGGTGATGGATTTGGACGTGGTACATGGGGAAGTGGTGGTGTTTGGGAGTAATTGGATTGGAATTGGGATAAATGAGGATCATATGGTGGTGAATGGTGAAAAGGAGCTTGTGAGTGTAGTGGTTCGAAGTTATGTTGAGAGGATGGCCTATAAGCACAAGGTGGGGCTTGTTGGTAACTACAAGGTTGTCCACCATGTCTATTGGCTTGGTATGCATTGTAGAATGGTCTTTGTCCATGATATCTTAGAGGGTGTTGTTGCCTAAAGGGTTGATCAGATCCTCTTGGCTCCATCCATCTTTGATTGCTCTGACCTTGATGCATGTTCTTGTTATAACTTTCACTCCTTTCAACAATATTAGAACCAAACTCAAAGCGAGAGGGGTGAGAATTCATAGTAGCTAATAAAAATTTAAAAAAAAGGGAAAATAAAGACAAATAAACAAGCAAAAGAAAAGTATTTACAATAACTAATAATAAGGCACACGATTGCAGTTCCCCGGCAACGACGCCATTTTGACGTTAGGATTTTTGCTAGTAAAGAATTTTATAAAAATAGTCGTGTTGTAGATATAGTTTCTAAACCAACAGAAATCCCTTCGTACAAACATTTTGGTTGTCACAAGTAACAAACTCCTTAAAAATTGATAACCGAAGTATTTAAACCTCGGGTCATCTTCTCAAGGAACTGCAGGGAAGTATGTTCTTATTATTGGTTATGAAGATTGTAAATTGGGGTTTTGAAGATGAGGAACAAGTAATTTAAATGGCAAGTAAAATAAATAAATAACTGTAAAATAAACTTTTGGCAAGGTATGAGAAATTGGAAGTCCTATCCTAGTTATCCTTATCAATGATGATGAAATTGAATCTTAATTCCACTTAGTTAACCTTTACTTAAAGCAAAGGAAAGTCAAGCGACTAATTAGTTTGATCTTCAGATCCTAGTTACTTCCTAAGAAAAGATTGGGATTATTGAAGTTCAATTCAATTAGCAAAGGTAACAATTATCAATCATGTTGAGTTTGATAACTCCTGAGTTACTGATTTCTTAACCAAGACCAAAAGGGAAAAAGTAGATCTATTCGAATAAAAATGTCTTCAGATTGGAAGCAACAGTAACATAAATGAAAGAGAGCAATAATAAACTGAAATACCTCAAATAACATTAATTAAAAGAATCATCTGTAACATAGAAAAGTTCATAAGTCAAATTGAGAAAATAATTAATTAAAAGGAAAGTTGAACCTGATAAAAAGGGGCAATCATGAAAGCAAGAAAAATCCTAAATTCTAATCCTAAGAGAGAGAGGAGAGAACCTCTCCCTAAAAACTACATCTAAATCATGAATAGTGAATAATTGGAGACTCTCCTCAAATGGATGCATTCTCCCACTTTATAACATCTGATCTGTGCCTTCTGGACTTGGATTTGGGCCAAAAAGGGCTTCAGAAATCGCTAGGAGCATTTTCTGTAATTTATGGTTTGTGGCCTCTGTCACGCGTCTGCGTGGGTCACGCGGTCGCGTCATCTGGAGTTTTCCTTATCACGCGGTCGCTTCAGTCATGCGTCCGCGTCATATACGTTTCGCTTAAGGCGCGCAATCGCGTTAATCACACGGTCGCGTCACTGCCATTTCGCGCTGGCATGCGGCCGCGTCGTCCATGCGATCGCGTCACTGCCAGTTTCTCCAAAAACTCCATTTTGTGCTGTCCTTCCATTTTTGTATGTTTTCTTTCCATCCTTTGAGTCATTCCTGCCTTAGAAGATCTGAAACTACTCAACATACGAATCACGGCATTGATGCCAAGGCATCTTAGGCTAGTTTCACTAGCCTTTTTCTTTTATTTTTAGTTGTTTTATGCATTTTCTTGAGCCTTAAGTAATCATTTGGGCCAAATAGTCATGCTTGTCTTAAATCATTCAACATGAAGATTTTGATGCAAATTCCATGAGTTTTTAGTTATATTACTTGAATGCTATGAATGGAAGATTTCTCATGAAATTTTGCAAGACTTTGATGCAATTGTTTGGATGATTTCAGGGAAGAAGAGGCTAGGCAAGGAAGCAACAAAATCAATAAAGGAAGCTTGAATATCACATGTGGAGTTTAAGTTCCAGTTTAAGCTTAAACTGGAACTTAAACTACCAAGCCATATAATGCTGGAATTGAAGTTTAACCTCCAGTTTAACCTTAAACTGGAGGTTAAACGCCAGAAGTGAGAATCTCACCAGGGGAGCATTTCCACGTTTAACCTCCAGTTTAACCTTAAACTGGAGGTTAAACGCCAGAAGTAAGAAAGGCACCAGGAGCATTCCACGTTTAAGCTCCAGTTTAACCTTAAACTGGAGCTTAAACGTGTTCGACTATTTTTCTCCTCCAGGGTTGCTTTCTCATTTCCACGTTTAAGCTTCAGTTTAACCTTAAACTGAAGCTTAAACGTGCTCGAGCTTGTGCCTCCAGGGAGTGCCAGCGTTTAAGCTCCAGTTTAAGCTTAAACTGGAGCTTAAACGTGTTATATGGAACAGCTTGACCATGCCTTCTTCAAACATAAATAACTTGAGCTACAAAACTCCAAATGAGGTGATTCAAAATGCATTGGAAAGAATACATCTAGAGCTTTCCAAGCATATATGGCATGCATGGTGGATACTAAAAATTGAGGGAGAAAACAGCCCCGTAATGTGCATAGAAGAGCATAGTACCAACATGCAATCAGGCCAGCTGACCTCTTCACCTTCCATGGAGTATAACTCGAGTTGTAGAAATCCAATTGAGGTGCTTCCAGTTGCGTTAGAAAGCTGACATCCATAGCTTTCCAACGAGATATAATAGTCTATATTTGGCATCAAATTGGCAAGGTTGACAAGAGAACAAAGTGACGACTCAAGAAAGGGGGGTGCAACGTTTGAGTGTAGTTTAATGGATCATTATCCTTTTTGGATCAATTATGTCACTCTACCCTTCAAGCAAGCAAGGCCCATCAACAACACCAAATCAAGGCCACAAGAATCATCTAGAATAGTTTATTTTCATTTGATTGTAATTTGCTTTGAATTTCATTTTCATTTTGTAATTTAGGGAGCCTATTTAAAGGCCTTAGTTCCTGCATTGGAAAAGGGGGATTGAGGGGGAATCCAGCCCCTGAGGGGGAAGTTTAGACATAGAGAGAACTTTGGATCATTTTCTTTTAGTTTTGTAATTGAATTCAGAGCTATGACTCACTAAACCCCTTTCATTGGGTTAGGGAGCTCTATTGTAATTCAATGAATCAATAATAGTTTTATCTTCTTCTTCAATCTTTTCTCTTGAATTTTGTTAGAAAGCTTCTCGATCTAATTCCATTGGGTAGTTGTCTTGGGAAAGAAACTACCCATAATTGGAATCCTTCGGAACCTTGGGAAAGGAATGGAGGATTCATGCTAGAGAAGCTTTCTCACAGTGAATTGGATTGGGGTTTGGATGGATATTGTGACATGTAATCCAACCAAATTGTGGTTCATGAAACTGTGTGGTATAATCAGTGATCGAGCATCATCTCTTCTTATGAACATTTAAACCAAGGGATTGGGAATTTGTTCGTTTTTAGAGAGAATTGGTGAGCCAAGGGATTGGGATCCAATCATATAAGATTGCCAAGCAAAATTCAATGAATGCATTGGTTGAGGAAGGAATAAAAATGTTTTGATTCGGAGATCTCAATATCTCCTAACACCCAATGAATTCCCCATTTCTGATCTACCACTTTCTCTTTACATTCTACAATTAAATTCATGCAATCACCCCATCCCTTTTAATTTCAGCAATTTAGCTTCTCGCTCTTTAATTCATGCAATTTTACATTCCGCAATTCTCATCTAAATCTTGATTCCGCTCAATTAGAACAAACTTCTAATCCGAATTGCTCACTCAACCAATCCTTGTGGGATTCGACCTCACTCTATTGTGAGTTTTTACTTGACGATAACCGGTGCACTTGCCGGAAGGAATTTTGCCGATCGTGCAATTTCCTAAATCGTAGCATAACAAGTTTATGCGCATCAAGTTTATGGCGCCGTTGCCGGGGATTGGTTTTCGATTGACAATTCTCCAATTGGAAGTTAACTAGATTGAGCAATTTTTCTTTTCTTTTGTTAATAGTTTTTGTTTCAGTTTATTACTGCTAATTTCTGCAAATTTTAATTTGTTTTCTTTGCTTATTCACTTGTTAGCATACTAACCACTAGCTGTTTGTGATATTGCCTCACTATGGAATTTCCACTATCTTTGGATGAGTATTGTTTGAGACTGAGCACATTGCAAAAAAGAAAGGAGTATTCATCATCTTTTGGTCAATCAAAATTCATGAGAAACTCTCCACCACCACAGAATGATTCATGTTATTATGCTCATGGTGGGTGCGAGTATCAGGAACAGGAAACGGGGTACTTCCCAGAGCCACAAAATGGTCCATGTTTTGGTGAATTTGATCACTACTCAAGTTGTGGCTGGGAAGATCAAAACCAAAGAGATTTCACTTATTCACACCCCATTCATCAAGAGCCATCACCTCTGAATTATCCAACCTCACCTCCTAGTTTTACATATCCAAATTCTTCATCACTTGAGCATTTCTCAGCACAAAATTCCTTCTCAAATTCATACAATTCATTTCACTATCCACAAGACTCATTCCACTACACACAAGAGTCATACCACTACCAACACTCCAACCAAAGACTCTATCAGCCCACACAAAACACATACTCCCAGCCACCATATCACAACCAAGATAATCAACCTCATCAACCCAATCCGAACCAACAATTTCAAGATCAATTAAACAGGATAGAAGGAATGATTGCAACTATGGGCAGAGATGTGGCCGATTTGAAAAGCTTTAAGGAAGAAGTGATATCCAACTTACAAAATCATGGTGCTGCCATTCAAAAGCTAGAAGCACAAATTGGATATCTATCAAAGCAAATCCCTACCCACAATTCTTCTAGTGATACCATGGCAAACCCAAGGGAGGAATCAGAAGAACAAGAAAGGGAGAAAGTCAATCAAGGGAGATCACACTCCAATGACACAGAGAGTTGCAAAGAGGAAGGGTTCATTGAACCACAAATTCAGGAAGCTTTTGATGAACAGGATACTCCAACTGTCCAACAACAACCAAGTTCTGAGATCAAGGATGTGAAGGCAGTAGAAACAAGCACCAAAATGAGGATTGTGACCGAGAAACAAAAGATCATATCCATGAAGAAGAGAAGGTCGAAGAACAATCCAACTCCTGAGCCAACAAGCAAGTTCACTCAAGCCAATCACAAGGGAAAGCTTGCTGGAAAGAAGCATTCACAACAAGGGGCACTAACTAGCTCCTTTATCCACTTGAAGTCATTCCTCTTAACGAACTGGAGGAAGAGGAAGAAAGTCAGGAACAACATGTCAAGCTAATGACAGTAAACGAGCGCTTGTTGGGAGGCAACCCAACCAAAGGTAGTTTTTCTTTTCTAGTTATTTCAATAAAAGAGTTAAGTAGATTTATCTGTATTGCAAGGAGCTAAGTTTGGTGTTGCACACCAAAACAATTCAAGGGTGAATGTGAGATTCTAAGTTTGGTGTTCCACCAAAAACTTCATTAAAAGCACATTTCTACCTCAGCATGACTAGTCACTAGCTCCAACCAATCAGGGAAACTACTTAACCAATAGTTTAATTTCTAGTTCATAGTTTCTTTTTCTAGTTCATAGTTATTTTCTTAATAAAAGCACATGAGGTTTTCTGCATATGATCCAAATTGCTGCATATGGCAAGGAACTAAGTTTGGTGTTCACACACCAATCTAAGTTCAGAGGCCTACAAACATACATGCATGCTAACCAATTCTCAAAGTGCTTGGGGAACAAGCAACTTCTAATAGCTTTGCAGGAAGACAATCAATCTCATGGAAGGAATATACATCATCATCAAAGAGAACACCAAGGCTAGGAAGGATGATGAACAACAAAGAAGATGCTAAAAGGTTGTATTGTCACTTAATTACTTGTACTTTGAATTGCTGATATTTGAAGTTTGCATGCACCCCTGCTTTAAGTTTGAGTCATTGCAGTTTTTGTTTGTCTGTTTGTTTAATTTTCAAATAAGTGATAGTCTAAGTGTCTGGATAACTTCATCTTCTTAAATGTATGCTTGCCATGCTTGTTCTGTTTCCATAAAATAAAAGAAATGTTTGAACAAAAGTAACTCAATTCCATTTAGTAAGAAATCAAATAAGATTAAGTGGTGGTATGCATGTTTGATTGAATAGTCAGCTCACTAAGAAATAAAGTTAGAATTGTCACTTTTAGTGGAAATTAGGATGCTGTCTATGGATCTTGATGAATAAATGTCTTTGGCCATGAAAAAGAAAGAAGAAGAAGAAGAAAAAGCCACTGAAAAAAGGCAACCAAAAAGCAAAAAAAAATTGAGAAAATAAGCTAGGCACCAATGGTTTGAACTTCTGAGACAAATGCCTGTGGTGTTTATGTATTAAGGATATGCTTGGATGAATAGGTTCTGAGGAGTGTTTCAACACTTGGTAACTTGGGTTAACTAACCCGGGATTATCAACCAAAAGTCCATTATCAAGAGCAACCTAAATACAAAACATTTAGTCACACAAAGAGGTGCTGGGTACCAATGTCTCAAGAAGAAATGTGAACTAAAATGCCTGTAGTGGATATGTGTAGTGCACTGATAAGAAAAAGAAAATGCCAAAGGCTTGTGCAACACATGACACTGAGCAACAAGGAGCAAATAAGCTCAAAGAAAAAGAAAAACAAAGAAAAGAAACTTGCCAAGGATATGTGAATAACAAGAGGCCATAGCAGTGTTTTAGTGGAAACATAAAAAGTGACATTCTTACCTAAGAAACAATAAAGTGATGCTGCAACAACTTTCTGCATGAACACCCCATTAATCAATGTCAATTACTTACTGATATGGCTAATGAATTTACTTTCTGTTTCATTCTTTCTTCTCAATAATTCAGAACTTGCTTGGGGACAAGCAAGGATTAAGTTTGGTGTTGTGATGCCAAGGCATCTTAGGCTAGTTTCACTAGCCTTTTTCTTTTATTTTTAGTTGTTTTATGCATTTTCTTGAGCCTTAAGTAATCATTTGGGCCAAATAGTCATGCTTGTCTTAAATCATTCAACATGAAGATTTTGATGCAAATTCCATGAGTTTTTAGTTATATTACTTGAATGCTATGAATGGAAGATTTCTCATGAAATTTTGCAAGACTTTGATGCAATTGTTTGGATGATTTCAGGGAAGAAGAGGCTAGGCAAGGAAGCAACAAAATCAATAAAGGAAGCTTGAATATCACATGTGGAGTTTAAGTTCCAGTTTAAGCTTAAACTGGAACTTAAACTACCAAGCCATATAATGCTGGAATTGAAGTTTAACCTCCAGTTTAACCTTAAACTGGAGGTTAAACGCCAGAAGTGAGAATCTCACCAGGGGAGCATTTCCACGTTTAACCTCCAGTTTAACCTTAAACTGGAGGTTAAACACCAGAAGTAAGAAAGGCACCAGGAGCATTCCACGTTTAAGCTCCAGTTTAACCTTAAACTGGAGCTTAAACGTGTTCGACTATTTTTCTCCTCCAGGGTTGCTTTCTCATTTCCACGTTTAAGCTTCAGTTTAACCTTAAACTGAAGCTTAAACGTGCTCGAGCTTGTGCCTCCAGGGAGTGCCAGCGTTTAAGCTCCAGTTTAAGCTTAAACTGGAGCTTAAACGTGTTATATGGAACAGCTTGACCATGCCTTCTTCAAACATAAATAACTTGAGCTACAAAACTCCAAATGAGGTGATTCAAAATGCATTGGAAAGAAGACATCTAGAGCTTTCCAATCATATATGGCATGCATGGTGGATACTAAAAATTGAGGGAGAAAACAGCCCCGTAATGTGCATAGAAGAGCATAGTACCAACATGCAATCAGGCCAGCTGACCTCTTCACCTTCCATGGAGTATAACTCGAGTTGTAGAAATCCAATTGAGGTGCTTCCAGTTGCGTTAGAAAGCTGACATCCATAGCTTTCCAACGAGATATAATAGTCTATATTTGGCATCAAATTGGCAAGGTTGACAAGAGAACAAAGTGACGACTCAAGAAAGGGGGGTGCAACGTTTGAGTGTAGTTTAATGGATCATTATCCTTTTTGGATCAATTATGTCACTCTACCCTTCAAGCAAGCAAGGCCCATCAACAACACCAAATCAAGGCCACAAGAATCATCTAGAATAGTTTATTTTCATTTGATTGTAATTTGCTTTGAATTTCATTTTCATTTTGTAATTTAGGGAGCCTATTTAAAGGCCTTAGTTCCTGCATTGGAAAAGGGGGATTGAGGGGGAATCCAGCCCCTGAGGGGGAAGTTTAGACATAGAGAGAACTTTGGATCATTTTCTTTTAGTTTTGTAATTGAATTCAGAGCTATGACTCACTAAACCCCTTTCATTGGGTTAGGGAGCTCTATTGTAATTCAATGAATCAATAATAGTTTTATCTTCTTCTTCAATCTTTTCTCTTGAATTTTGTTAGAAAGCTTCTCGATCTAATTCCATTGGGTAGTTGTCTTGGGAAAGAAACTACCCATAATTGGAATCCTTCGGAACCTTGGGAAAGGAATGGAGGATTCATGCTAGAGAAGCTTTCTCACAGTGAATTGGATTGGGGTTTGGATGGATATTGTGACATGTAATCCTACCAAATTGTGGTTCATGAAACTGTGTGGTATAATCAGTGATCGAGCATCATCTCTTCTTATGAACATTTAAACCAAGGGATTGGGAATTTGTTCGTTTTTAGAGAGAATTGGTGAGCCAAGGGATTGGGATCCAATCATATAAGATTGCCAAGTAAAATTCAATGAATGCATTGGTTGAGGAAGGAATAAAAATGTTTTGATTCGGAGATCTCAATATCTCCTAACACCCAATGAATTCCCCATTTCTGATCTACCACTTTCTCTTTACATTCTACAATTAAATTCATGCAATCACCCCATCCCTTTTAATTTCAGCAATTTAGCTTCTCGCTCTTTAATTCATGCAATTTTACATTCCGCAATTCTCATCTAAATCTTGATTCCGCTCAACTAGAACAAACTTCTAATCCGAATTGCTCACTCAACCAATCCTTGTGGGATTCGACCTCACTCTATTGTGAGTTTTTACTTGACGATAACCGGTGCACTTGCCGGAAGGAATTTTGCCGATCGTGCAATTTCCTAAATCGTAGCATAACAAGTTTATGCGCATCAGGCATCGAATGGAAATAAAGGGTAATTAAAATAATTATTTTTAAAGCATAGGAAACATGTTTTTTTCACATACATCACATAATAAGGAAGGGAAAGTAAAACCATGCAATTTTCATGAATAAGTGAGTGAAGGATTGAATAAATCACTTAATTTGAGCACAAAATATATCATAAAATATGGGTTTATCATGGTGTTCCGGCAACACAGTGATTTTGATGAGGGACCCGACGATACGATGAGAGAACTCCATTTTCCAATATGTGACTTGCCTCCTCGCCGTTTTCCATCCAGTTGCAGCCTCTTAGCATGCTTTCTCGCATTTGCCTGGATCTTCGCCGGCGGTGATGCTATTTTGTCCGAGGTCCATCGCCATTTTTGGAGTCTAGTTAACACTCTCAGTTTCTCAGCGACATCATAATTCCTCCCCTTCTGTGCTGATTCTTCTTCTTTGCTGCTGCTACCAATTTCATCTTCTCTAGGAAGCTCTGCTATGCTGAAATTTGCCGCCGCCCATGTCACACTCCATAATTCCTCCATCTTACTGGATTTCACACTAACAAGTCCGCTAGTGGGTATATTTTTACCATTATTTTGTAACAAATTCTCAAGGCTGAATTCTCCATCTTGGATGGCATGTTGTTGGGTCATTTCAGGAGCAAAAAGTGCTTCTTTGCTCCTGGTTTGGACTTCATCAGAACTAGATGCATCAGACCATTGTCCTCATCATAATAATATAGAAAGTGTTCCGTCCGTATGCTGCCGAGTTATAGCAAATCCTTCTGCCTGCAACTGTGCTCAGGTGGAAGAGTTATACGTCGGCTGAGTTAGAACACCGCGGCGGGAGCACCTGAAAAAAGCACTCCGACGCTCAAGTAAGAAAGCAAGTTTATAAGAGAATAAGAGAAAATAACTTAGAGTGAACTCTGTGACCTGTTTTACTCCGAGGTTGGATATGTGTTTATATAGGCATCTTTAGTATGTTCGGTTATAGTGTATCTCGGGGTTCTCCGTGTGTTCCGAGGTTATCCCAAATGATAACTTCTCAAAATGTCCGTTACGCTCTGAGCTTTTTCACAGCTCGTCCGGATTTAATGGGTTTCTTTGATATTTGATTTTGTTTTGTTCTGAGGTGTTCAGTTGCTGTGCTGGCCAAGGTATTTGTTACATATCATAGCCCCCAAGCTTACTTTGTTGTAAGAAAACAAAGGCGAGCTTTAAAAAAAATTTTGTATACCTCGGCCAAGAATATGCTATTGGAGGTGTTTCCCTGTTCCCCTAAGCTTGCCTTGGTTTTCTTGGAAATGAAAATATGCAATATTTAATTATCGCTTCATTTCCCGCGTTAGGGGAAATGATTAACGTGACGTCGTGGCTCCATTTTCGGAGTTATCTGAGTCGTTAGATTCAGATGTAATAAATGGATGGATAGGATGGGAGCGGTTATCAAAGGGAAAAACGTTTCACTTCCCCCATTTACTTCTTACCTGGTTTGTCCTAAGTGAGCCCCCAATTTTGGTTTTGCACTTTGCATTTTTCTGGGTTCAGAGAAATTGAGTGAAAAAGGTAGGTTTTGATGTTTTCTGGTCTTCTTCCTTTCTTCTCTGTTTTTGTTGTCTTATGGTAATGGAAAAGGGTAAGGTTGCGATTTTAGAAAGTGATCCTTGTAGTTGGGTCAGTGATCAAGTGAAATGTTGTATGTCATGTTTTCAAGATTCTGAGTCTGTGAAACTGTTAGGGTCAGATGTGTGGGTCAGGGATGGCTCCGGGATAAGGATAGAAGTGTTACCTTTTGCTGAAAGTGACCGTGTGTGTGAGAAGATTGATGGTTGGGCCTATTTTTATCTTTATACATGTGTTGACTGACTTGGGTGTTCGGCTTCCGTTTTCTGATTTTCAATGTGGTGTCTTATTCTGATTGAATTGTGCCCCTACCCAGTTGCATCCAAATTCATGGGGTTTTGTCCGGGCTTTTGAGATTTTGATGGATATTCTAGAGCGTCCTCCTTCGCTTAGGGTTTTCTTTTCTCTTTTTCAGGCCAAGGGTGTCAGGCGGGGATTGTGGGTGAATCTTAGTAGTCATCCTCGTCGTTCTGTCTTCTCTTTGTATAAGTCTTCCTATAAGGAATTTAAGACTATGTTTGTTAAAATTAGAAGTGTGGAGGAGGAGTTTCCGTTTTACCTGAACCAATGTTTAGAGGAGAGGTTCCCTATTTCTTGGTCTCCGGAGCCTGTTCAAGTGCTTGATGTGGATGATAGGGTGCTTGATGATGATATTATTCTGGAGTTTTTTGTTAGAAATGTTGGAAACTAGTGGGCTTTTATCGGTGGCCGAGTTATTAAAGTGGGAATCGGATAAGGAGGCAGTGTTGGACTATTTAGGTAATTAGTTTTGATGTAGGGCTTTGGTGCTTTTAATGTTGTTTCTGATGTTTTGTTTATCTTGTTTGCAGCTGAGAAGACCCCCACTATCACCACTGCTGGGCTAAAGTCCTTTTTTAGCCAGAGAAGGGTGGTGGTGCTGTGGGGCAGGCCGAGGTTAATCCCCGTCCAAAAAGAAAAAGGGGAAAGGGTTGTGCCGAGGTGGTTGAAAGCAAATAGGAGAATTCTCCTATTTTACCAATTGTGGAGGCTGTATATGAGTCTTAGAAAAGGCTTCATGTCTATCGTGAGGATGATTGTATGAGGTCTCTGTGGTCAAGGTTCTTTCCCTTTGCCACCCTTGCTAACGAGATGTGCCATTTTCCTGATGATACGAAGATGATTGGGGAAGTTGGTCGGGCTAGGATCAGTCCTTTCCTTCAGGTAACTTTATTTGTTTGTTCGTGTTTGCTGTATTCTCCATTTTTGGTTGATTGACGTTTTTTATGGCAGTTTATTGGGGCTCGGATTGTTGCGATCGGGAGGGCTGAAGAGCTTGCTATCGAGTCCAAGGTAAAGGATTCTGCTGATATTGCTAAGCTGTCAGCTGCCGTTCAGGAGAAGGAGAAAATGATTGTTGAGCTTTCCTCATCTCTGAAGGGGAAAGAGACCGAGCTGGCTGAGGAGAAACGCCTTCATTTTTCTGTTGCCGAAAATAATACGGTTTTGAAATCTGATAATGGTTGGTTGGCGGCGCGAGTGAAAGAATTAGAGAATGATGTCTATGAGGCTTTTGCTCAAGGTTTTGAGCGAGCTACTTCTCAGGTCCGGGTTCTGTTTCCCGAGGTTGAGGTTGGTAAGCTTGATGCTACGAAGATTATTGTGAATGGAGAGCTGATTGATGATGAGGCTGACAAGCCAAGTGATAGTTCTAGCATTGGCGATAAGATAGAATGAAAATTGTTAGTTTGTTAATGTTTTGTGGTTTTTTTATTTTTGATGTTTTTGGATATTGCTGGAGTTTTCGGCTTTTGTTTAAGTTGTTGCTGATTGTATGGTTTGGTTATTGTGACTTTTCCCGAGTATGAAGCTCGGTTTAGACTTTTTGAATATCTATGCATATATATTTGACTATTTTTTGTGTGTATGAGTACTATAGGCGTCTGATACAAGGATTTATACCGGTTCGGAATTCCACATAATAATTCCGTTGTTAGTATAGTCCAAACCAATAGTCAATCCTCAAATCAAATTAAATTTTGGTTTTGTCACAATTAACAAACCCCAAATGAAAATTAACCGAAGTATTTGAACTCCGGGTCGTCTCACGAGGAGTTGCAATGAAGTGTATGATTATTGGCTATGAAGGATGTAAGGGGGTTTTTTTTATTGATAAAGGGGCAAGGAAGTAAATGGATAAGAATTTAAATGACAAGAAGAGTAAATCATGCAAGTATACTAAAGAAAGCAAGTAATAAAGAGAGACATTCATGGCAAGAATTGAGATCATAGGCTTTCTATCCTAGTCATACATTGATTAATTCATCTTATTTAGTCAACTCCAACAAACGGAAGAAGGTATCATGTCATCTTCACATAGGGAGAATGTCAAACAAGACTAATTAATCATGTCACAAATATAAACAAGAATTTATCTTATTACGTCATCTCCAACATTGGAAGAAGATTTAGGTTATCTTCCATGAGAGAAAGTCTAACAAGACTAGCTAATCTCAATCCGAAAGTCCTAATCAACTTACTAATTAAATTAGCAAAAG
This sequence comes from Arachis hypogaea, assembly GCF_003086295.3. Taxonomy (NCBI): domain Eukaryota; kingdom Viridiplantae; phylum Streptophyta; class Magnoliopsida; order Fabales; family Fabaceae; genus Arachis; species Arachis hypogaea. The sequence goes on from NC_092051.1 coordinate 105,432,227, forward strand.
ATTAGCGTCAATGGAAACAATATTAGCTAACAACTCTAGATCACCAACATGAGTTGGGTTTTTATGACTCAAGATTGCCTAATTACTCTTTCCAAGCCAAGAATGCTCAAAATCTATTCTAAAGCCCAACCAAGCATTTTGTCAAACACTTGGTGGGTACTAAAGGAAAGTATGGTAAAAGTGCAAGAATAATAAATCTACCAACTACTAATTGCAAGAAAAGTAAATCACGACTCAAATCAACAATTAAAAGAACATCAAACATTAAATTTCATTAAAAGAGATCTAAATCCTACATGAGCATCCATGAACATAAGAGAGAGCATAAAAGGAAAATTAACAAGAAAACTAAGAAGATTAAGACAATAGAACACTAAAATATAATGAGAATTAAAATCAAAAGAAGAATTGAAAATTGGATTTAAGAAAATTAGACCTAAACTACCCTAAATTCTAGAGAGAGGAGAGAGCCTCTCTCTCTCTAGAATTCTACCTAAAACATGATGAAAAACTAAACAATGACTACTTGGTTCATTCCCCCTTCAATCCTTGGGTTCAATAGCATCAGAAATGAGTTGGATTGGGCCCAAAGTGCTTCAGAAATCGCTGGGGGCAATTTCACTTTAGTGGGCCACGGACAGCATCGGCGCGCACGCGTACATGGCGCGTGCGCACCCCTGAGCGCGAAGTAACTGATAAACCACTATTTCATGGTTTATATTGTGTTTAATTGTGTGGTTTTATCATGATCTTTGCCCACTTATTCATTAAATAAGCATGCATTTATATTTCCTTCCTAAAGATGTTTTATGGTTGAAAACTTGCTTCCTAGAGACTTTTAATTATGTATTTTATTTCTCCCTTATTTCATTCGATGCCGTGATCTGTGTGTTAAGTGTTTCAGGCTTTATAGGCCATGAATGAGTTGGAGATTGGAAGGGAAGCCTGCAAAAATGGAAGAAACACAAGAAATTGAGGAGATGACCAGCGAGAAGCGACGCGGCCGCATGGATGACGCGACCGCGTGGAAGAGAGCAATTTGAAGCGACGCGGCCGCATGGATGACGCGACCGCGCGACATGGAATAGCACGAGTGACGCGGCCGCATGGACGACGCGTCCGCGTGGCAAAGCAAAAACGCGGATGACGCGTCCGCATGAGCGACGCGATCGCGTGACGTGCGTGATCTGCATAATTTGCAGATTCGCTGGGGGCGATTTCGGGCCCTATTTTGACCCAGTTTTCGGCCCGGAACAGCAGACTAGAGCCAAAGAACATGCAGAAACCAAAGACAACATTCATTCTACACAGTTTTAGTTTTTAGATCTAGTTTTACTCCTCCTCTAGGTTTTCTCTCTACACGTTCATAGTTCTTAGGATTTAATTTTCACTTACCTTTTTGGCATTGGAACACTGAGAAGAGTTATTACCTCATCAAGACTTCATCATTCTAGTTTGTTTTCTTTACTTGGCTTCACTCTTCCATGTTCTTTGCTTTGTTAATTTTACCATTGGAATATTTTTAGGATTATTTAATACAAGGATCACCTTTATTTTTAATTGACTATTTCGATTTTTATTTCCAATGTCTTCCTTTAATTCCTTTTTATATGCTATGAATTCTACATTCACAATGAGCGAGTAGTTCCCTAACTTGATGGGGAATTGATTGAAAGGAACCCTTGACTTAGAAGGCTTGAAAGAAAAATTGTAATTGGGTTTATGGTTGGATTGCCTCCTAATCACTGACACCAATCCCTTTTAATTAAGTGGAATGCAACTTGTGAACGGACGTGGCATTCCAACTTGTTTGACTTTCCTTCACCTAGCGAAGGATAACTAAACAGGACAACCTTCAATTGTCAATTAATCCTGAGAGCATTCCAACAATAATAGGAATTCCAACTAATCAATTCCCAGTCAAGGCCTTTATTTACACTATTCAAATTCACCAAATAAATTTCCTATTTGCTCAATTCAACCCTTTTTGAAAACCTCTGATTAATAAAATAGCACACTTTTCTGCAACTCGTTGGGAGACGACCTGGGATTCATACTCCCAGTATTTTAAATTCAATTTTCTGTGACACCTTTCTAAGTTGATAGGCGGATTTTTGGCGAATTAAGAACTATACTTGCAACGTATATATTTTAATAATTTTTAATTCGCTAATTTCTGCCCGCATCAATTTTTGGCGCCGTTGCCGGGGAGTTGCAATAGAGTGCTAAAGTTATTGATTAGAATTTATTTATTTGCATTTTATTTTATTTTGCTACTATGAGCTGCCTGTTTCTTTCGTCCAATGACGCGTTCACTTCCTGATCCGTGCTTGCTAATATTCGATCCTGAAATTGAACGGACTATTTCACAAATAAGGCGAGCTCGGTGTCGGTTAGCCCGCTCTGAGGGCGGATCTGAAAGTGAACTTGAGGAAGAAACCAGCTCCCGTTCTACTGATTCGGTTGATTCACGTGCAGACGACATGGCAGCTAGGAGAGTTACCATCCAGGAGGAAGGAGCCCATGATTTTACAATGCAACCGTTTCAAGCGCATCACCCAGCGGTGGCTACAGATTTGGAATTAAAGACCGCACTGCTCAATTTGATGCCCAAGTTTCATGGCTTACCTGCTCAAGAGCCTATCAAGCACCTGCGAGATTTCCAAGCAGCCTGTTCTACTGTCAGGCGAGATGGTACAGATGAAACTTCAATTCTGCTGAAAGCTTTCCCATTTTTTCTTGAGGAAAAAGCAAAAGAGTGGTACTACACTCAACCCCTAGCAAATGTATCCAACTGGGATACGCTCAGAAAAAGTTTTTGGAGAAATTCTTTCCATCTGAAGTTACTGATAAACTAAGGAAAGATATTTCCACTATTGTTCAAGATGACAACGAGACTCTCTTTGAATATTGGGAGCGCTTCAATAATCTTCTGGAAGCATGCCCCCACCACATGATTGACAAGATAGTGTTACTCAGTTATGTCACACAGGGCCTGAGGCCCCAAGATAAAACCACATTGGAAAGTGCTAGCAATGGGTCTATGAAGAAGTAAAAGACCACTGATGAGGCATGGCAATTGATCAGCGACTTAGCTGAATCCACTAGGAACCACAGACAGAAGCAAGGCCGTTCAAAAGCCGTTGCAGAAGTATCCTCTAGCAGAGAGACTGCTGCTCTAACTCAGAGTATCTGTGAGATGACCAACTTGCTGAAGCAGATGTAATTGAATCAACAACAAGTTCAGCAAGATCAACCTTCTCCAGCACAGCAAAGCCAATAGTTAGTCCCACAGAGAGTTTGCGGAATTCGTACTGATTATAGCCATTATACTGATGAATGCCCACAACTCCAATAAGAAGACAACATGGTGGACTCCACTCATAACTTCTATGATCGCCCCAACCAAGGGTACAATCAAGGTGGAAATAATAACCATGGATGGCAGGACAATTCTAACCAGAATTGGAGGAACAACAATAATAGAGGAGGCAGAGATAATCAGGAAAATCAGAGGTGGAATAATAACAACAACAGGCAGCAGAACCAACCTTACAGAGCACCTCACTTGAGGCAATCCCAAGGACCACAGAATACCCAACAGCAGACCTCTCAATTTACTCATTCTTCTTTATCTCCTAATGAAGAGTTACTACAATCTTTTGAGCGGAGACAACAGACCATGGAAAATAACATTATGAATAACATTAATGCCAGTCTAAATGGTCTGACCTCTACTTTGCAAGCTCTTGTTTCACAGATTGGATCAATGCAAAATTCCAGTAACCAACCTTCAAGCTCCACTGGAATCCCCTCTCAACCATTACCCAATCCAAAGGGAGGCATTAATGCCATCACCCTGAGGTCCGGAACCATACTGCAGGAGAGGAATCAGGAGGAGCCAAGCTCACCAGAACACGCCTCAGCTGAAGAGGTAGTAGAAATAGAAGATGTCGAAGAAGAAGAGGACATACAGGACATAGCTGAAGAAGAAGAAGTGCAACCACAAGATGAAGCACCAAAAGGCGCAGACATTGCAGAAAACACTACTCCCATTCCCTTTTTACAACTTGCAAGGAAGCCCAGGAAGCAACTGGAACCCGATCCCAAGATGGTAGAAATATTCAAAAAAGTTGAGGTAACCGTTCCTCTTTTTGATGTTATTCAACAGGTACCTAAATATGCAAAGTTTCTAAAAGATTTATGTATACATAAAGACAAAATTAATGAATTAGAAACTATTCCTTTAGATAGTTCCATATCTGCTTTAATGGGAGGATTACCTGAGAAGTGTAGTGACCCAAGTCCTTGTATAGTTAGTTATACTATTGGTGGAGTAGTAATTTATGATTGCATGTGTGATTTAGGAGCCTGTGTTAGTATAATACCTTTGTCTATATATGATATTTTGAGGCTCCCTCCCTTAAAAAGGTCGGCAGCTCGTTTTGTGTTAGCAGATAAAAGCATTATTACAGTGGCTGGAGTTGCTGAAGATGTTTTAGTGAACATTAAAGGGCTTACATTTCCCACTGATTTTTATATCTTGGAGATGCCCCATAATAACTCAGATAAGCCATCATCAATCCTATTTGGAAGACCATTCCTGAAGACATCAAAATTCAAATTGGATGCTTTTTCAGGAGCATACTCATTTGAAATAGATGGCCGCATAGTAATCTTCAATCTGAATGGAGTCATAAACAACCCTCCAGAAGATCATTCTATCTTCCAGTGTGATGTCATAGATGAAACTGTAGCTGAAGTTCACAAGGAAGAGATTGAAGAGAGGAACACTGGACAAGGTCCAAGTGTGGGGACCCTCTTAACTGACAATGAGGGCACTTCGCCATTTTCACAAGCTCCAGATAATCCAGAGCCTGCCCATGATCAGAAGTTAGAGTTGAAACCCCTCCCTCCACATCTCAAATATGCTTATCTTGAAGATGAGCAGAAGTTTCCGGTTATCATTGCAAGGGAACTTACTTCTCAACAAGAAGAGCAGTTACTTGATGTACTGAGTAGGCACAAGAAGGCGATTGGGTGGAGTTTGGCAGACATAGTAGGCATCAACCCTCAAGTATGTGAGCACAGAATATTTTTAGAAGAGGGAGCAAGACCTGTCCGTCAATCCCAAAGAAGATTGAATCCTGATGCCAGGGCATTTTGGCCAGTTTCACTGACCTTTTCTTTACTATTTTTAGGGTAGTTTCAGGCATTTCCTTAGGAAATAAGCTAGTTTTGGGTAGATATTCACCTACATCTTGATTCAAGTATACATTGTGCACTTTACATGATTTCATGAGGATTTTGCATGAATTTAAGGACAAATTGGATGTTGCATTTCCCATGACTTGGACTAGAACTTTGATGCACTTTATTGCTTGATTTCAGGACAAAAGAAGCAAAGAAGAACCACATTAGTGGCTACGTTAGTTACACTAACATTAACACTAACGTGGAATGGGAGTAACTTGCAAAGTTAATGAGAAAAGTGATTGCCAATAATGCTCTCGAAGCCATCATTGCCCACGTTAAGAGTCACGTTAACTAAGTTAACGTGAACTCTAACGTGGAAGTAAAGAAATGGAGCCAACGTTAGTGACACTTAACATTATCACTAACGTTGGACCAAGATCATGAGTGGCCACGTTAGAGTCTACGTTAACTTAGTTAACGTAGCCTCTAACGTTAAGAAGAAAGGGGGGAAGCCAACGTTAGTGACATCCAACATTATCACTAACGTTGGTCAAGTCACACTAGGCCACGTTAACTCCCACGTTAACCTAGTTAACGTGGAAGCTAACGTGAGGAAGGGAGGTGACACCAACGTTAGTGACACCCAACATTGTCACTAACGTTGGAAGGAGCCCACACATGCCACCATGAGCCACGTTAACTCCCACGTTAACTTAGTTAACGTGGAAGCTAACGTGGATAAGGGAATGTTGAACCAACGTTAGTGACACTTAACTTTGTCACTAACGTTGGAGATGGCTAGCATAAGCCACGTTAGAAGCCACGTTAACCTAGTTAACGTGGACTCTAACATGGGAGCTAAGGGGCACATTGGAACATTAGTGACAATGTTAAGTGTCACTAACGTTCTCGAAGGTTGGCAAGCCTACATTAAAAGAGCCACGTTAACTAAGTTAACGTGGACTATAACGTTGGGAAGGGGGAGGCCTCTCAACGTTATTGGGAAAGTTGAGTCCAAATAACGTGCGCGAAGGACAAAGAGGCAACGTTAGTGGCAACGTTTGTGCCACTAACGTTGAGGTTAACGTGGCTCTTACTTGGGTAAGGAACGTTAGTGAAAAAGTTGAATGTCACTAACGTTCTCGAACCCATATTTTCACTGAACGTTAACACCACTAACGTCCTGAGCTAAAGTCTCTGTCCACTTCACACTTTCTCTCTGCAAGTAAAGCCAAGTCCAATGAAGAAGATAACTGCTTCGAACTCAAGATCCAAAGGCCCAGACCCAAGACTTGAAGAAACAACTAGAAGAGTAGAAGAGTAGTATATATAGGAGTAGCTTTGAATTATTTGAGAGAGTTGGAAATTATAGGGAGCCTCTGGGCATAGAATTATTCTCTGTATTCTCTGCACTTCTAGTTTCATTATGTATTCTCCATCTTTGTTTTCATTTTCCAGAGCTATGAACAACTAAACCCCTTTCATTGGGTTAGGGAGCTCTGTTGTAATTTGATGGATCAATACTAGTTTTCATTATTCTTCTTCTATCTTTTCTCTTGATTTTACTTGAAAGCTTTCGATCTTCATCCAATTGGGTAGTTATCTTGGAAAAGAAGCTATTCATACTTGGATCTTTTCTGAACCTTGAAAGAGGAATGAAGAGATCAAGCTAGAAATGCTTTCTCATGCTGGACCAAATTGGGTTTGGATGGATATGTGACTATAATCCTCTCAACACTTGATTTGGGAAATGCATGTGGTATAATCAGTGACCATACTTCATCTCTTCTCATGAGCAATTGACCAAGGAATTGGCTATTAATCAAGATTTGAGAGATTGAATTACAAGAAATTGTAATTCAATCACTTAAGATTGCCAAGGAGATCAATGAGTGCATTGATTGAGGAAGAGATGAAAATGAAATTGATCCGGAGAATGCAACATCTCCTAAGCCCAATGAACTCCCCATTTCTGATCTTACCCATTCTCTTTAATTTTAGTTATTTACTCTTATGAGAAATTCCCCCATTCCCATTTACAATTCTGCAATTTACTTTCAGTCATTTACTTTCAGTTCTTTAATTCTAGCATTTACTTTTTCTGCCATTTACTTTCCCGCCATTTTATTTTCTGCACTTCTCAACTCAAATTCTAATTCGCTCAAATAGAACATTCCTCTAATTAAAGTTGCTTGATCAATCAATCCCTGTGGGATTCGACCTCACTCTATTGTGAGTTTTTACTTGACGACAAATTCGGTACACTTGCCGAAGGGAGATTTGTTATGAGACAAGTTTTCCGTGCATCAAGTTTATGGCGCCGTTGCCGGGGATTGATTGTGCATCAACAATGATTAGATTGGAGGATAACTAGATTGAGCATTTTATTTTTGTTTGATTTAATTTTCTGTTTGAGTCATTTACTTCCTGTTTTAGTTAATTTCTTCCCTTCCTCCCACTTTTTCTTTGTTATTTACCATTCACCTCACTAACCCACTAACTGTTTGATATATTGCATCACTCACACTAACAGTAATTCTGACAGATATACTTTCTGCACCTATTCTCTTTGCTTGTACTTGTTGGTTGTATGACAGGGAGAAGAAGCGGGGCTTCAACTTCCTTTGATTCTGAATCTAAGAGAACCTTCCTTAGACTAAGGTGGGAGGCACGAGAAAAATGTGTAGTTGGTGCTGAAGAAGAGGAGGAACACTTTGAGGAATACTTTGAACCAAACATGGAAGAAAACATGGAAAACCATCGTGAAGAAGAAGCTCACAACCATGGCGGAAGAGGACGAGCAAATCATGCTGGGGAGGATAGAAGAGTTTTAGGCTCTTACATCAATTCAAACCCAGAAAACTGTGGAAGTAGCATTCAAAAGCCAACCATCCATGCCAACAATTTTGAACTAAAACTACAGCTCATCACCCTTGTTCAGAACAACTGTTCGTTCAGAGGAAGTGTCCAAGAAGACCCCAATCAACATCTAACCACCTTCCTGAGAATATGTGACACAGTGAAGTCTAATGGTATTCATCCTGACGCCTATAGACTGCTCTTATTTCCATTCTCACTCAAGGATAAGGCAGCCAAGTGGCTGGAGTCTTTCCCAAGGGAGAGCTTGACAACTTGGAAAGATGTGGTGAACAAATTCTTAGCAAGATTTTACCCTCCTCAACGAATCAATAGGCTGAGAGATGAGGTCCAAACTTTCAGGCAACAAGATGGTGAGACTCTATATGAAGCATGGGAGAGGTTTAAAGACCTAACAAGGAGGTGCCCACCCGATATGTTCAATGAATTGGTGCAGCTGCACATTTTCTATGAAGGGCTCTCTTATGAGTCAAAGAAGGCCGTAGACCATTCATCCGGAGGATCTTTGAACAAGAAGAAGACCACTGAGGAGGCCATAGATGTCATTGAAACAGTAGCAGAGAACGACTACTTCTATGCTTCCGAAAGAGGGAACACAAGAGGAGTAATAGAGCTAAACAATATAGATGCTCTGCTGGCCCAAAACAAGCTCATTACCTAGCAGCTGGCTGACCTCACCAAGAAGATGGAAAGGAATCAAGTAGCAGAAATCTCCACTTCATCAACAACCCAAGAAGGAGTGAATGAAGAAGCAGAGGGTAGTCAGGAGCAAGCCAACTACATTGGGAATTCACCTAGGCAAAACCATGATCCATACTCCAAGACCTACAATCCTGGATGGAGGAATCACCCAAACTTTGGGTGGGGAAATCAACAAGACCAAAGCCTTGATCAAAGACGCCCAAATCCAAACAATGCAGCCACCCAACACTTCACATCTAGACCATATCAACACCCCCATAACAACACCTCTCCACATTCATATCAAGGCCAGAATAACCCTCCTCAACCTGACCTATCATCATTTGATGAAAGAATCTCAAGGATTGAGAATCTACTTGAAGGCATAAGCAAGGAGATTCAAGACAACAAGGTGTTCAAGAAGGAAGTGTGAGCCAGTTTCAAGAACCAGGGAGACACAATCAAGAGGTTGGAATCTCAAGTGGGGTATCTCTCTGAGCAAATTCCCAAACCCACAGATGGATTCCCAAGTGACACAGAGAAGAATCCGAGAGGTAAAACAAAGAAAGTAAGATGGGAAGATTGCAAGATGGTCATTATAAGTGATAAGGAGACTGAGAACAAGCCAAGCAAGCTGTCAGAACAACCTGAAGAAACCTCAGTAGAGGAAGGGGAAAAAGATTACCAAGAACCAGAAATCTCAAAATAGGAGTTGCTGAGACTCTATGCACCTTTTCCCCAACTGCTCAATGGTGCTGTGGAGAAGAGAATATACTCAAGATTTCTTGACTTGTTTGCATCTTTGCATGTGAATATATCATTCATCAAGACTATCCAACAATGCCTGCATACATCAAGTATATGAAGGAGCTGCTTCCCAGAAAAAGCTCACTCAAGGGAGGCCAAACTATAGTGATGAACAAGGAGTGCAGTGCCCTCATTCAACCGCAGTTGCCTACGAAAAGAAAAGATCCAGGGAGTTTTCATGTCCCCTGTGCCATAGGGGAAACAATGTTTGATAGAGCACTCTGCGATTTGGGAGCAAGCATCAACTTAATGCCCTTATCCCTGGTGAAGAGGCTGCAGATCAATGAGATATTGCCTACAGATGTAGTCATCAGGCTGGCTGACAAAAATCAAAAACAAGCAAGAGGGGTGGTGGAAAACGTGTTGTTAAAGGTGGGGAAATACTTTCTTTCCACAGACTTTGTCATCTTGGACGTGGAAGAGAGTCACACTCACCCAATCATATTGGGAAGATCATTCCTAGCTACAGCCAGAGCACTCATAGATGTGGAGCGAGGGGAGCTAATATTGAGGATCCATGATGAACGACTCAGCTTTAATGTCTTCAAACTCTCACAAGAAGCAGACCAAGAAAACAAAGAACCAAGCAAAGATCATAATGAGATGCTGACAGAGTAAACAAGCACTAAAGCACCACCAACACATTTGAGAACCCCACTGAATGATGAACAAGGCAAACAGCAATTGTCACAGCTCAAGGAGAAGCTGGAGGAACCTAAACCACCAGAGGCATGTGAAGACAACAACAAAATTCCCTTAGAAGAAGAAGTCGCCAAGAGCAAGGCAGCATCAAAAGGGACAAAGAAGAAGGTACCAAGGGGTGGAGGAATAAGAAGATCCCTACGGAAGGCTTCTCTCCAGGAGATAAAGTGATCTCAGCTTACTTCCCAGATATCCCCCCTAATCTCCCCACTGTACCATCTCAGTTACCTAAGGTCTTCACTATCAACAGAGTTCTCTCCTTGGAACATGTGGAGATCATTGATACAACCAATGGATATAAGTCCATGGCAAGAGGGGAGGACTTGAAGCATTATCAACCTCCCTGATGAAGGAGAAACGTCAAGCTAGTGACGCTAAAGAAGCGCTTCATGGGAGGCAACCCATGTTTTATTAGCTTTTACTAGTGAATAAGTCAATATTCATGAATTCCAACCCAAACTTGGTGAAGTCCTTATATTGCAGTATATAGTGAAGAACAAGTTTGGTGTTCAAAGCGTGCCAAGAAAGCATGAATGCAACTGAGAGCATGCTAGTCTTGGAGCTTTGAACAGAACTTTTCATCACAGTGCTCCAAACTAAGTTTGGTGTCACCCCATGGTGCCACCAATGTGCATATAAGGATACACAGTTAGTTAGTTAGTTGGAGTTCATGAATAAACAAAATCTTTTCTTCTCTTTGTCATTCTAGCCGAAAAGTTTAAAAACTTTTTATGATATTGATTTTTCTTATTTTATTTTGATAGGGAAAAGAAAAGGAGCATCGAAAGAGATAGATTGGACAATTAAAGGAAGAAGGTTCGGACACCACAAAAGGAAGGACTATACACTTGTTCTAAAAAGGGAAGTCATTGGAAAATGTTGCCATGCAACATTGAAAAAAATGGGACCCTTGGAGACCGAGCAATCTCATTCATAAAGTGATTATCCTTGTCCTTTCTACATGCACAACTCCAACCGTCCATCAAACAACCACTCCATCAATCCACACCCTCCATTCATTCACAACCTCTCTATATAAGTGATCCTTGTTCCATACCCCACTCTTCACACCTCTCTATTTCGGGTTCCCCTTCACTCCCTTCATTGTACTCAACCCTAAACACCAAAAGTTTCCACACCCCTGCTAACTTCACGCATTAACCTTCATTCATGGCATCTTCGAGCTCTAAAAGAAGGAAGGGAAAGGAACCTATGGAGCAACACCCGTATGATGAAAAGAGATTTAGAAGCTTGCACCATGCATTGCAATACGGATGGATGGTGGATAAGGAAATCATTTATGAGCTGGGATTTCAAGTGAGGAAAAATGAGTGTCCCAAAATCACAAAGAAGGTAGAAAAGAGAAGAGGGCAGCCCCTCAAGTAGTAGAAGGACAAGCCGTAGAAGGGCAAGCACCAGCCACCTTGGATATGCACCAATTGCAGGAGGCCATTGGTGGACTATCTCGACAATATTTGGAAAGCCAAGGAGCACAGAGAGAACTTCAATTACAGATGATGGGGCAGCAAGAGGAGTCACTCTCAAGATGGATGACTCAACAAGGGGATTGGTAAAAGCAAATGATGGATCAGCAACTGAGTCAAGGACAACAATGGAGTGAAATATTCCACAGGATGGAACAAAGGCAAAATGAGCAACAAGAATCCATCCAGAGGCTAATCAACATCCAAGCACATCAAGGTGCACATATACATGAGATGCATCGAAGACAAATAGAACAGGCAGAACTATTAGATGAGCAAAGGGCATTCACAGAAGGAGTTTACATGAGCGAGACTGGGCATCATATAAATACTCAAGCCAGGCTAGGTTACTTAGTAGGACAGCTGCCTATATTGCATCCAGGAATCACAAGGTATGAAAAAATGAGGGATGAATTAGCACAAGAAGAAAGACAAAGGGTAGAAGAGAGTCATGAATCAGTGAGGAAGGCACTTGAGGATTGGAAGCAAGCAAGATTGGCACGGATGAGAGGGAATGCAAGAGGACACAAAGAAGACAAACAAGGAGGAAAGCATGGGCATCCACAAGAGTAAAAGGTGATGGAGTTCCTTCTTTGGTCCATCTTTTTCTATGTTTTAAATAAGGAATATCTTGTACGAAATAGAACATGCTTCCATGTTAGTTGAACTTTTTAAACTCTGTCTTTAAAGTTTTCTTTCCGAATAGGTCTCTGTGTGCTAGTCTCTATGTCACTGCATCCTTACTTTGCTTACTTGTATGTTTGTCCCTTTAAATCAAATAAAAAGAGAATTAAAGACCAGAGAGGAGTTCATACTATGAAGTAAGTTCATGAGTTTATGGTATAATCATAAGTTAGCTAAGTTGGTTCAACCATAAGGTGGGAGGACAACTATCTGTCATGAATACTATGCTTGGGATACACCCCATGAGACTAGCCAAATAAGAAGATCCTAATAAGAAAAAGGGAAAGAACAATCAAAGTTGAGGAATAAAAGAAAAAGAACAAGCAATAAGGCTAGGCACCAATGGTTTTTAATCTTGAGGCATGTGTCTGTGGTGTTCCTGTGTGAGGGATCTACTTGGATGAATAAGCTCTTAAGGATGCCTTATCACTTGGTAACTTGGGTTAACTAACTCGGGATTATCAGCTGAAAGTCCACTATCAAGAGTAACCCTCACTACAGAGCATTTAGTAACCCAAAGAGGTGCTGGACACCAAGGTCTCAAGAAAAGAAAATAAATAAACTATATGCTTGTGGTGTGTATGTATGGGGGAGAGACTTGAGCAAGTAAGTCCTTAGGGGTGCTTCAACACCTAGCACCTTGAACCAACTGGTTCGGGAGTGTTGGCTGAAAGCTTATTTTAAAGAGTTGCCCCCTCACAGAACACTTAGCCCTAAGAACACAAATAAGCCCTAAAATAACAACAAAAGGATCAATGAATAAAAGTCTCATGGGATGCAATCACAGTGAGTATTCTAGGACATGATAAAGGTCTGAAAGCCAGGAATGAACCTAAGTTGCTATGTATGAAACCACCATAAAACCAGGGACATGACTTCCACAAGAATGACTTATTTCTCTTGGCATTCCATTCATCATTCTCTTGTTCCAGTACTTGCTTAGGGACAAGCAAGCTTTAAGTTTGGTGTTGTGATGCCAGGGCATTTTGGCCAGTTTCACTGACCTTTTCTTTACTGTTTTTAGGGTAGTTTCATGCATTTCCTTAGGAAATAAGCTAGTTTTGGGTAGATATTCACCTACATCTTGATTCAAGCATACATTGTGCACTTTACATGATTTCATGAGGATTTTGCATGAATTAAAGAACAAATTGGATGTTGCATTTTCCATGACTTGGACTAGAACTTTGATGCACTTTATTGCTTGATTTCAAGACAAAGGAAGCAAAGAAGAACCACATTAGTGGCTATGTTAGTTACACTAACGTTAACACTAACGTGGAATGGGAGTAACTTGCAAAGTTAATGAGAAAAGTGGTTGCCAATAACGCTCTCGAAGCCATCATTGCCTACGTTAAGAGTCACGTTAACTAAGTTAACGTGAACTCTAACGTGGAAGTAAAGAAATGGAGCCAACGTTAGTGACACTTAACATTATCACTAACGTTGGACCAAGATCATGAGTGGCCACGTTAGAGTCCACGTTAACTTAGTTAACGTGGCCTCTAACGTTAAGAAGAAAGGGGGGAAGCCAACGTTAGTGACATCCAACATTATCACTAACGTTGGCCAAGTCACACTACGCCACGTTAACTCCCACGTTAACCTAATTAACGTGGAAGCTAACGTGAGGAAGGGAGGTGACGCCAACGTTAGTGACACCCAACATTGTCACTAACGTTGGAAGGAGCCCACACATGCCACCATGAGCCACGTTAACTCCCACGTTAACTTAGTTAACGTGGAAGCTAACGTGGATAAGGGAATGTTGAACCAACGTTAGTGACACTCAACTTTGTCACTAACGTTGGAGATGGCTAGCATAAGCCACGTTAGAAGCCACGTTAACCTAGTTAACATGGACTCTAACGTGGGAGCTAAGGGACACATTGGAACGTTAGTGACAATGTTAAGTGTCACTAACGTTCTCGAAGGTTGGAAAACCTACCTTAAAAGAGCCACGTTAACTAAGTTAACGTGGACTCTAACGTTGGGAAGGGGGAGGCCTCTCAACGTTATTGGGAAAGTTGAGTCCCAATAACGTGTGCGAAGGACAAAGAGGCAACGTTAGTGGCAACGTTTGTGCCACTAACGTTGAGGTTAACGTGGCTCTTACTTGGGTAAGGAACGTTAGTTAAAAAGTTGAATGTCACTAACGTTCTCGAACCCATATTTTCACTAAACGTTAACACCACTAACGTCCTGAGCTAAAGTCTCTGCCCACTTCACACTTTCTCTCTGCAAGTAAAGCCAAGCCCAATGAAGAAGATAACTGCTTCAAACTCAAGATCCAAAGGCCCAGACCCAAGACTTGAAGAAACAACTAGAAGAGTAGAAGAGTAGTATATATAGGAGTAGCTTTGAATTATTTGAGAGAGTTGGAAATTATAGGGAGCCTCTGGGCATAGAATTACTCTCTGTATTCTCTGCACTTCTAGTTTCATTATGTATTCTCCATCTTTGTTTTCATTTTCTAGAGCTATGAACAACTAAACCCCTTTCATTGGGTTAGGGAGCTCTGTTGTAATTTGATGGATCAATACTAGTTTTCATTATTCTTCTTCTATCTTTTCTCTTGATTTTACTTGAAAGCTTTCGATCTTCATCCAATTGGATAGTTATCTTGGAAAAGAAGCTATTCATACTTGGATCTCTTCTGAACCTTGAAAGAGGAATGAAGAGATCAAGCTAGAAATGCTTTCTCATGCTGGACCAAATTGGGTTTGGATGGATATGTGACTATAATCCTCTGAACACTTGATTTAGGAAATGCATGTGGTATAATCAGTGACCATACTTCATCTCTTCTCATGAGCAATTGACCAAGGAATTGGCTATTGATCAAGATTTGAGAGATTGAATTACAAGAAATTGTAATTCAATCACTTAAGATTGCCAAGGAGATCAATGAGTGCATTGATTGAGGAAGAGATGAAAATGAAATTGATCCAGAGAATGCAACATCTCCTAAGCCCAATGAACTCCCCATTTCTGATCTTACCCATTCTCTTTAATTTCAGTTATTTACTCTTATGAGCAATTCCCCCATTCCCATTTACAATTCTGCAATTTACTTTCAGTCATTTACTTTCAGTTCTTTAATTCTAGCATTTACTTTTTCTGCCATTTACTTTCCTGCCATTTTATTTTCTGCACTTCTCAACTCAAATTCTAATTCGCTCAAATAGAACATTCCTCTAATTAAAGTTTCTTGATCAATCAATCCCTGTGGGATTTGACCTCACTCTATTGTGAGTTTTTACTTGACGACAAATTCGGTACACTTGCCGAAGGGAGATTTGTTATGAGACAAGTTTTCCGTGCATCAATAAGGATAAAATAACAAGTTTTCACCCTTTTCTTTTCTATCATTCTTCTTATTTTATATGTTCTTTTCTTTTCTTTTCTTTTTCTTTTCATTATTCATATTTTCTTTCTTCTTCTTTCTTTTTTACATGGTGTTAGAATTTTATTTGAGTCATTATTCTTCCTTATATGCTTGTGGATTGTTGCAAATTGCTTGACAATTATATATTATTTTCTTTAAAGGGTTACTTGCATGTTCACTTTAATACTTTCCATACTTTATTTACCTTGCATGCTATGTGTTTGTGAAAAAGCCCATATGGCATTATGCACTTCTCTATGTTATTCTAATATTCAATGCTTGCTTTTCACAAATTCCCTTTACTATTATATAAATTGAATTTAATTGTCAATACAAACGTGATGGTTTGTTACAAAGTAATGCTTGGTCTATGCTACTCATGCCCTTTGCCGGCATGCCAATAAACACCTTGCATTCACTTATCATTATATGCACTAACTATTTTCCATTAATGATCTTTCACGTGTACTCATGAGCGTGTGTTGACATCATTTACCTTTTAATGTGCATTTGTAACCATCCTTTTTCGTTCTCTTCATTGCTATATATCTCTTTAAATTTAATTTACTTTCTCTTCCCTTTTTCAGGATGGCCACCAAGAAAGGAAAAGAGAAAGCTACTCCCAAACCACCAGCAAGAAGAGGAACTAAAAGAGCACTAGTGGCAGAGCCTTCCTCAACTGCAGTCAAGCCCTCAACAAAAAGAGTTAAGAGGATTATCAAGGTTGATGAAAAGGAGAAAGCCTTTCCAGCAAAGGACACTGCGCGATTTCCAAATCGCTACTGTGAGTAGATGTTCCCTATTCTGGCTTAAAGGAGTTACAACAACGAACACCTTCTTATCCTCCCGCCCAATATTGCTACTTTTGTTGAGCCGCAAATTGAACGAAGACAATAGGGTTTTCTACAGAGACAACAGAAGCAGGTCAATCTTTCTTGGGTAGTCGAGTTCTACTCTAACTTCTACCTGCCTACCCTGCAGTCTGTTTTTGTCCGTCAGAAGCAAGTCCCCATTACAGAAGAGGCTATTCAACAAGCTTTGGGTCTTCCCCCTATTCAAGAAGGAATGGACGCCTTCCAAAAAGCTGCACTCAAGCGCCAGATGTACCAATTTGATTGGGAAGCTGTTCTCAGAGATATCGCACTACCTTGCAGCCGTTGGATCTACGGATACCATCGTACCCGCCCTAAGGGTATATTGGCTTCAGCACTTACCTTGGAGGCTCGCGTATGGGCACAGATCATGTCCCATTATGTCTTTCCGAGCACTCACGTGTCCTCCTTCACAGCGGACATGGCCGTTCTACTATGGTGCATCCTTACAGACCAGCCTCTGAATCTACCAAGACATATCCGGAATGCCATGGGACACGTACAAATTGCGGGCAACTTACCTTTTCCCGCCTTGGTCTCAGATCTTGTCTCAGCAGCCGGAGTTTCCTACAGAACTGGAGACACCAAAGCCATGCTTCCACGGGATGATCAGTATGTCCCCAATGGGAAGTACCTCAAACTTCCAGCAGCCACTACGAGCTTTCCCACTGCTCCAGTTAAAGATATTCCTTCTTCAACACCACAAGCACCTACAACAGATGAACTGCTCCAGCAGATAATCAAAAGATTGGATCAGCAAGAACAGAAAGCGAAGTTAAGAGAGCGCTGTAACGAGCGCCGATTCAAACACCTCAAGGAGCTACTCAAGGGACACTTCAAGGACTCAGACACCCCAGACTCCACTTCTTTTACCAGCACAGGGAGCCATGATGGCCCCAACTGTGGAGATACTGCTACCAGCCCACCCATGTTCCTGACAGATGGCACCGAGGACGGTGCAAAACCTTAAGTGTGGGGAGGTCGGTCAGTACCTAACTTCCGGAGGTAATTTCTCTTCTCTAGCACCAATAAATTAGGATATTTAGTTAGATTTTCTTTCTTTTATAGAATAGGATAAATTGCATAGTAATAGGTTAGTTGCATGCATGCTCTACTTGATTGAAAAGACAATAAGTTTCTTCTAAGACTCTATCTTTAGAACAAAATTTCACTAATTTTTCACATTTTTATGATAAATCTGCTTGAAGTTGTATTTGGAACATGATTTTTGAGCTAAAGAACACACAACCTGTGAAGATTTGAGCCTTTGTGCATGGTTACATTATCTAACCATAATTATTTTATTCTTGTGTGTTTACTTCTCTATGATTGTAATCTATATTTTGTTTCATCTTATATATCCAATGTTTATTATATTTATATGCTTGCATATGATTGAGGCCAACATTTGTTTAGCTTACTTATCCAAATTAAGCCTACCCTTTTAATTACCTTTGTTAACCACTTTGAGCCTTTAAATCCCATTTGTTCTATATTTCACCACATTACTAGCCTTAAGCGGAAAAACAATTGTATATCCCAAATTGAATCTTTGGTTAGCTTAAGATAGAATTGTGTGTGCTAGTTAAGTATGGGAAATTGTGGGAACAAAAGTTATTAAGGGAATGTGTCATGATAATTTAATGGGAATTTGGATACCTACTCATGTGAAACTATAAGAATCAAAAATCTATGTGCATTGATAAGCTATGTTTATTTTTATGTTTCTATGTTCAAAAAAAAATCAATCAATAAATAAGGGGACAAAATTACCCCAATGCTGAATTAAGAATTCAAAAATCAATGCACATATGATAAAATTAAAATAAAAAGTTGATACATGAGTATGGAACATAAAAGGGAATTCTGGGTAGTTAGGTATGAATTCTAAGGTTATGCAAGTTATATAGGTTGGGTTGAAGCTTGGGTTATTTAAAGATTCAATTTATAAGCTCACTTGACCATACATGTATCCCTACCTAGTTTTGATGAGAGAACTTTTGCGTGGTCTAGAAATTTGCAAATAATCCTCGTTGCAAGTATAGTTTCTAAACCTTCAAAAGCCCTTTCATACAAACGTTTTGGTTGTCACAAGTAACAAACCCCTTTTAAATTGATAACCGAGTATTTAAACCTCGGGTCGTCTTCTCAAGGAACTGCAGGAAAGTATGTTCTTATTATTGGTTATGGAGATTGTAAGTTCGGGGTTTTAAGAATGAGGAACAAATATGACAAATGATTTAAATAGCAATTAAAATAAATAAATACTGTAAAGCAAACTTTTGGCAAGGTCTGAGAAATTGGAAGTCCAGGCTTAGTTATTCTTATCAACAACAATGAAAGTTGAATCTTAATTCCACTTAGTCAACCTTTACTAAAGTAAAGGAAAGTCAAGGGACTAATTAGTTTGATCTTCGAATCCTATTTATTTCCTAAGAAAAAGGTAGGATTATTGAAGCTCAGTTCAATTAGAAAAGATAACAGTTATCAATTATGTTGAGATAAGATAACTCCTGAGTTACTGCTTTCTTAACCAAGACCAAAAGAGGAAAAAGTAAATTTGCTGGAATAAAAAAGCCTTCAGATGTAAAGCAACAATAACATAAATTAAAGAAAGCAATCATGAATTGAAATACCTCAAATAACATTAATAAAGGAAATTATAATCTAACATGAAGAGTTCATAAACTAAATTGGAAGAATAAATAAAAATAAAGAACCTGGGATTGAGAGTCACTTCTAAAACTAAGAGAAGTCCTAAATCCTAAGAGAGAGAGAGGAGAGAACCTCTCTCAAAACTAGATCTAAATTTATAATCGTGACGTGCGCGATCTGCATAATTTGCAGATTCGCTGGGGGCGATTTCGGGCCCTATTTTGACCCAGTTTTCGGCCTAGAACAGCAGACTAGAGCCAAAGAACATGCAGAAACCAAAGACAACATTCATTCTACATAGTTTTAGTTTTTAGATCTAGTTTTACTCCTCCTCTAGGTTTTCTCTCTACACGTTCATAGTTCTTAGGATTTAATTTTCACTTAGCTTTTTGGCATTGGAACACTGAGAAGAGTTATTACCTCATCAAGACTTTGTCATTCTAGTTCGTTTTCTTTACTTGGCTTCCTCTTCCATGTTCTTTGCTTTGTTAATTTTACCATTGAAATATTTTTAGGATTATTTAATACAAGGATCACCTTTATTTTTAATTGACTATTTCGATTTTTATTTCCAATGTCTTCCTTTAATTCCTTTTTATATGCTATGAATTCTACATTCACAATGAGTGAGTAGTTCCCTAACTTGATGGGGAATTGATTGAAAGGAACCCTTGAGTTGGAAGGCTTGAAAGAAAAATTGTAATTGGGTTTATGGTTGGATTGCCTCCTAATCACTGACACCAATCCCTTTTAATTAAGTGGATTGCAACTTGTGAACGGACGTGGCATTCCAACTTGTTTGACTTTCCTTCACCTAGCGAAGGATAACTAAACAGGACAACCTTCAATTGTCAATTAATCCTGAGAGCATTCCAACAATAATAGGAATTCCAAATAATCAATTCCCAGTCAAGGCCTTTATTTACACTATTCAAATTCACCAAATAAATTTTCTGTTTGCTCAATTCAACCCTTTCTGAAAACATCTGATTAATAAAATAGCACACTTTTCTGCAACTCGTTGGGAGACGACCTGGGATTCATATTCCCAGTATTTTAAATTCAATTTTCTGTGACACCTTTCTAAATTGATAGGCGGATTTCTGGCGAATTAAGAACTATACTTGCAACGTATATATTTTAATAATTTTTAATTCGCTAATTTCTGCACGCATCAGTAACATATGGCAAATTTTATATCATTTCGAAGTCCCGAATGTTATCTTTTCAACGCAACTAGAACCGCCTCATTTGGACCTCTGTAGCTCAAGTTATGGTTGATTGAGTGCGAAGAGGTCGGGCTTGACAGCTTTACGGTTCCTTCATTTCTTCATGAGTTCTCCCAATTTGCATGCTTTTCTCCTCACTTCTTCCATCCAATACTTGCCTTATGAACATGAAATCACTCAACAAACACATCAAGGCATCAAATGGAATTAAAGTGAATTAAAATCACCAATTTTAGGGCCTAAAAAGCATGTTTTCACTTTTAAGCACAAATCAAGGGAGAATTGCAAAACCATGCTATTTCATTGAATAAATGTGGGAAAGAGTGATAAAATCCCCCAAAATAAGCACAAGATAAACTACAAAATTGGGGTTTATCAAATCTCCCCACACTTAAACCAAGCATGTCCTCATGCTAAGAATAAAGAAGGCAAGAAAAGGGTATGAACATTTATTCAATGCAAATAAACTATATGCACCTATCTACATGCATGCAACTAAATGCAATATGACTCTATCTGCTTGGTTAAAAGTAAATCAATCTCCAAGAACATATATAAGCAAGTAGGGCAAAGGTCATATGACGGCTCACAAACTCTACCAATTCAAATATCAAATTGAAGTACAAGTAGACTTGCAAGAAGAAAGCTCATGAAAGCCGGGAACAAGGAATTGAGCATCGAACCCTCACCAGAAGTGTATCCGCTCTAGTTACTCAAGTGTATAGGGTTGATTCACTCAATTCTCTTCTACTCATGCTTTCTAAGATTTGTTTTTCATCTAACAATCAACAATTATTCAATGCATGTATACATTTATCATGAGGACTTGTTCATTGGTTGTAATGGGGCTAGGGTAAAGGTAAGGATGCATATGGTCAAGTGAGCTTGAAATTTGTATCTTTGATTAGCCTAAGCTCTCACCAAACACATATAACAACCTATACAATTCTAATATAGTACCTAGCTACCCATGATTCCCACTTTTTCACATACTCATGCATTCTTTTTAATTCACCACACATATGCGTTGACTTTTATTGAACTTTACTTTGCGGCATTTTTGTCCCCTTTTTATTTCTCTTTTTTTTCTATATTTTTTTTCTTTTTATATATATACATTTTTTTCTTTCTTTTGTAAATTTTTTTTCAAAGTATATACAAACGTATCAATGCATATGGTTTTACATATAGTGCATGAATATGTATCCAATTCCCAAAAATCTTCAATAGAAACACAAGAACACACTTTTCTCTCAACCAATGTCCCAAGTTTCCCATACCCAAATGATACACACCCTCACTAGCCTAAACTAATCAAAGATCCAAATTAAGGATATTTATTATTTTTCACTTAGGGGTAGTGATGTGCTATAATTAAGAACAAAAGGGATTCAATAGGCTCAAATTTAGCTAACAATGGTTGATGAAGGGTAGGCTATTTGGGTAAGTGAGCTAAATGAAATGATGGCCTCAATCATATAAATGCATGTATACATGGAATAATGGACATAAAGAATCAAACAAATCAAAGATTACAATTATAGAAAGAGAATAATGTACACAAGAATGAAAATAAATGGTTATATGATGTAACCACACAATTGGGCTCAAAACTCATATGCTTGTGTTCTTAGCTCAAAAACCATGTTCCAAAATATATTCTTCAAGCAAGTTCAACAAAAAAAATTTTTTTAAAATTGGTAGGGTGCCCTAAAAACAGTTTCTTGGAAAAGAAATCATCACCCTAACCAAGTAGTCCTAACAAAAAAAATGGTGAAATATGTACAAATTTTAACTAACATGCAACCTATTATGCAATACAACAACTAACTAGCAAAGGAGTGTTGAAAAAAAGAAATTGTTACCCATGGAGATCGGTCGAACGACCTCCCCACACTTAGAAATTTGCACCGTCCTCGGTGCATGCAAAGAAGAGCAAGGTGGACGGGTTGCTACAATTGATGAACTCCTTCAAAAGGTTGTGTGAGTGAACTTGTTTGTTGCCCCATTTTGAAGCTTTCTCATTCCTTTCCTTCTTGGTGGCCAACCTAAAAGGAAAGAAAAAAAAAAAGAAAATTAAGCCTACAACAAAGATATGAAAGCAATTAGAACATAGGCGGGGGCTAATGCCAAATAAAAGTATGGTTCTCAACTATATGGTAGCTACAACATATAAGTGAGAAAGCAATTCAAGCAAAGGCATATTAACTAATACTTGATGCAAGAACAAGTTAAAGCATGGGTACATGACATGAAGAGCATGTTGCATCAAGTTTAATCAACAATTGACACAAACAAGATTAGTGATAAGCATGAGAGTATTTGGTCACATCCTAACTCAATGATGATGAGGTACAAAAACAAGGGATCATGAGAAAGGAAGAACTAAAGAACTAATCTTGTGTGTAGAGCAAGTATTACGATTAATGCCAAACAAGTCACAAAGCACCAAGATTAACCAAGAAATTCTCGACAATTGAATATAAGAATCCAACACCATTATTAAAATAAGAAACTTAGAAAATAAAATAAGAATAAGCTATAAAAACAAAATTAAGATGCAATGAATGAAAATAAACAAATGCAATAAGAGAAATGGAAGAAAATAAAAATTTTATTTTACTTTATTTTTTTTTTTTTAAATTTTCAAGAGAGGAAGAAGAAGAAAAAGAAAAAAAAGTATAAAGAAAGAAGAAGAAAAGAAGAAAGAAGGAGAAAGGAGAAAAACAGGGTGCAAATCCGTGCATATGCGCCATGCGTGCTTATGCACGGATGCAGCAGGTACCATCCACGCGCGTGCGCCATGCATGCTTGGGCACGGATGCAGCAAAAACAATCCGCGCGCGCGCCATGCGTGCTTGGGCGCGGATGCGACAGGGACAATCGGTGCGCGTGCGCCATGCGTGCTTACGCGCGCATCGCCTGGCACAAAGTAGGCATAAAGTGGGCACAACTCTCGGGTTTTAGTACTAGGGTTGTGAAACCACAGCGGCACGCACGCGCACTGCGCGCTTGGGCGCCGATGCCCGATTTTTTTTTTTTTTTGAAAAACAGGGCATTCTCCTAATTTATAAGCATTCTAGAACAATCAAAAATCAAATTTAACAACAAATCTTTTTGGTTTTTGAAAAATTTTCAAACATACTAAAAACAAAACTTATACTATAAGCAAAATGCAATTCAACAATAACTAGACTAATCAAAACATGAATGCAACAAACAACCTATCAATAAAAGCAAAATGCATAAGAGTATAGAAAATAACAAAAACTACCTACAATGGCAACTCCAATCACTTATTAACCAAATCTAAAAGAGAGTGGAAAGAGTTTACCATGGTGGGGTGTCTCCCACCTAGCACTTTTAGTTTAAGTCCTTAAGTTGGACATTTGGGAAGGTCCTTGTTATGGTGGCTTGTGCTTGAATTCATCCTTGATCCTCCAAGAATGCTTGCTCCTCAATTGGTTGTCAGAATTTCCAACCATTTCCACCAAGCTTGGGTGAGATTCTTCCCAAGATATGAGCTCCTAAAATTGATCCTCATATATTCCCGGATCCCAAATCTTGTTTTTGCACCCATCTTCATGTTGATCATTGATGATTGGATTTTTGCCGGTATAGAAATTATCAAGTAACCAATCGTAGTATAGTCTAAACTGACACAAAATCCATCATCAAACAATTCTACAATCTATAATTGAGAGTATTAATCTCCCGAGTCGTTCTTCCCTAGGAATGCTACAAGGATGCATGCTATTGGTTAAGTGGTCTTTTGTGGCTTGAAGAGTGTGGCATAAAAGTGCTAATAAAAGAAAACAACAATCAATCAATATTAAAAGCCTTGGCCAAGGTTGAACATTGGAAGTTCCATCACTATAGCGTCCTTCAATTGTGATAACAAAGGAGTGTTGCTTCACTTAGTTAACCCCTAATCATAGAGGAAAGTCAAGTAAAAGTAATTAACTTGAGTCACAAGTCCTAGTCTTACCTTAGGGAAGTCTAGCTTTAGTGCACTCTAAGTCAATTAGCAATTCTCAATTCTTAATCAACAATTGACATCCATTATTCAAGTGTCTCCAATGACTCAACCACTAGGCCAAGTGAGGGGTTGCTACTCCATATCTAAAGTTGGCATTTTCTCAAACATTCGGAGAGCAAGAATGAAAGACATAGTAAAATTGAGAAGAGATTTAGAATCAAAGTAATTCAACACAAGAGATTAACAACAATCAACAATGAACAACAATGAAAATGAGATCTTCAATGAATTAATAGAATCCAAAACTACAAAGTTAAATATAAGATCTATGAGAATTGAACAATTACAAACACTAATTGAGATTAAAGAAGAGGATCTACAACATGAACAAAGTAAATTGAGAGTTGCAATAGATCTCACCAAGGAATGGTTGAGAATTGAGAAAATGAAGATGAATCCTAGAGAGAGGTTGGAGTCTCTCTCTCTACAAATGTAACTAACTAAAAATATCTAAGAAAACTTGTAAAAATGAGTGCATGGATGTGAATGTGTGTCAATCCCCTTCAATCCTTGGTTCTTATATGCAGTTTGGCACCAAAGTTGGTTGCTAAAACCTTCCAAAATCGCCAGGCACGTGTTGCAATAACAGAATCACGTGCGGACTACGACGCGTGCGCGCACGGTACATGTGCGCGTCCCTGGCTAATTCCGCAATGTGCGCGCGGGCGCCTTATGCGCGTGCGCGTGCTTGGCCGAGGTCAATTCTTTGGCTTTTGTACTTCTCTCCACTTGTATGCTTCCTTCCTTGCTCCTTTGATCCATGCCTAGCCTATTTCAACCTGAGATTACTAGCAAACACATCAAGGCATCTTATGGAATCAAGGATGAATTAAAATTATCAAATTAAAGGCTTAAAAAGCATGTTTTTACACTTAAGCACAAATACGAGAGAGATTACAAAACTATGCTAATTCATAGGCTAAATGCGAAAAAAGGTCATCAAAATACTTTAAATTCAATACAAGATAAACCCTAAAAATGGGGTTTATCAATCATCATAGCTCCAATTGGGTGGTTTAGCCTTAGAATTCTCAAAGAAGCCTCCAAGCAACTTCCTAGACCCATACAATTTAGCTCCACACCAAACCTTGCAATCAAACTTTGAACATGCAACCATGATGAACCTAGAATGATGTTTTCAACCACTACACAACTCTCTCCTACTTATAATTCCACAAAGAGCTCTAAGTTGACCACCATTTTCAATCAAACCATATTCAAGTGAGAAAGTGAAGCTTAGGGATAGAAATTTTACCCACTTGAATGTTGTGTTGGATGATGGTGACTTAGGAAGGGATGTTTCCAATGGTCTTGCAAGTTCCACTCCCTTGTGCTCTTCTTTGATTATCTCCACCTCTTCACAAGCTTCTTCAATTTCAACCTCTTCCTCTTGGTGGCTTCCTTCCAATTCAATTTCTTCTTCATTGCTCACCAAAGGCATGGGAGGTTGGGCATCTTCTTCTTTGATCTCCATGTCAAACCCAATTGGAAAGGATTCAATTGTACATAAGAATTCTTCAATGATTGAATCCATCTCTTGGTCAACCTCTTCAAAGGCTTCAACCACTTCTTCTGGCTCAATTATCTTAACTTCCTCCTCTTGTTGCACTCCTTGCTTCAACTCCTCTTCTTCACCTTGAAGCTCTAAACTCACTCCCTCACTAGGCTCCTTAATTGCTTCTCCACATTCGTCAATGGGAGTGCCTTGGTTGCTTAGGCTTAGTCGGGAGGAGGCCATATTGCTAACGGCTTCCACTAGGATAACCATCTTGGCTCCTAGCTCTTTAAACTT